>NC_056037.1:1269382-1586728 GCF_004379255.2 Salvia splendens | reverse complement strand
CCTCTTTAGCAAGAAAGGGGAAAACCATACGTTCAAACAACAGTTAGCCATTTATACTGACATTATGAAAAATGTAGGCACAAGCATCTGGCAGAAATCGAAACCATTTTGCTGCTTCACCCCATATTAAGAAGTATAATGAACGAAAGAGCAAGAGCAGAATCTTCTCTGGCTAACAGCCTCCCAAATGCCAAAAAAGGAAAAAAAAAAAAGTTATAAATCCAAATTACCAATTTCATGAGAACTCCACACCAATTAAGAGGCTGTGACTGAGTTATTCAAATTGCATTTCATTTACTAAGGGGCCATATTGTGATTTTCATAATACAAACATACTTGCCTCCATACGGGTAATATCCCAAGTAGTGCACCATTGGATGTAAGTTGTCCAGGGATTTCAAAAATACCCTCTGCGCAGCAGCTCATCCAATATCTGATCGAATTTATAAGCAGCGCATAAAATGAAATTCCAAAATTATAAAGACCTCTTGATGTCATGTACTACAACCCAAAGTGCCATAAATGATGCAGTAAAAAAAGTAAATATTAAATGCCTGAAATAAGAGCCACTCTCAAAAACTAAAATGCTGTATGTAAAACAGGCGACAGGTCCGAGAGTTTAATCTTATGACCGAAGTCACAGAAACAATATAAATTTATCAAGATAGATGAGCCATTACAAAGGGAAGAGTCGATTCTTAAAACTAGAGAAATATTAATTGAGGATAAAACCCCAATCCTTAACTAAATCTGATTCAAACATGGTTGTAGAACATTTGAAAGTCACCATACCGCCCTAAACATAATCCGACCCTAATTTCTTCTATGCATCACTCCAGATCTACGATGATATATCAACATAAAGCTTGGACAATAACCCCCATAGTAGCTCGTCCATTTTCCAACAAAGCCTCCCAAGTTTAACAGAAACAAATCAGTGAGTGTACACAGTAAAAGCCTTGTATATCATAAATTGAGAAAGGAGGGGCATCATATCTTCTGCTGGTTCTTGAAACACATTAATTTGTGGAAAAGAAGTATATGAATGGCTTCATTGAAGCTATCATAAGTATGGAGCTTTTCCAACTTAAACAAAATCATGAAAATCCCATACACTGACACAAAAAACATCTGGAGCAAGTATAGAAGCCCTGGCAATAATATAAATGAGGCGTCAATTAATGGAAAAGGCGAAAATCCTAAGAAATGGAGGGGAAAAACCAATATCCCTTTTCAGTTTGAAAATATATTTTTAATAAACAAAGCTTATAAAGGAAACCAAAGATGCACTGCATTACCAGAACTCCTAGTAGAGATAGTACAACATAGGGAAGCACGAGTCACATATGATTCTATGGTGGTAGGGAGTTCTTATTGCATCCGCATTTCACAATCCAGAGGCATGTAACATCTCCCATCAAACCACTGAGCCCATCACCTAAACTCTAAAGAAAAGAAAAGCTAAACTAAAAGAAAACCCAGAATCTAGTCTACACCTTTGATATCCCAAAGCATTAACTGAACAAGCTAAACTAAGACGGAAAACAGCGCAGAGCAGAATGCAACTCATATGTTGCAGTAAATTTTACATCCCACGCTAAAAATCTTGAACACCTATTCACATATAATATTTCTGTAATCCAAGAGAAGCCTTGAACTTAAACATCACAGATAAGCTTGTAATTCTTATCTATATTTATTGATTAAAAGAAATCAAGAGACCTACAGGCTCTGGGTCTTCAGGAATTCGTAGCCGACTTTGCTCATTGCAAGGAGATGAACAACTTGTTCTCGCTGATTTGAGACACTATCTTTCTGTATAACAAAAACATAGCACGTAAATAAGAACTTCATAGTATCTCAATACAGATGTAACAAGCACAAAGCTAGGCTATTATTTAATTCTGTTATAATTAATATACATTAAATGGGGATGAATGCAGACCAAAACAACAGCAAGGACAATCATCCTCCAAAACTAAAATTAATTGCCGACTAACCTGAAAACCAAAAGTATACTGCAAAAAATCAAAAATATCTAGGCTTCTTGAAGGAGGAGGAGCAACTGTTCCAGGTAATTTTGGGAGGCCCCTGAAATACTTCAAGATGAAACAGCTGCTTGTACCTGATGTTTTAATTAAGCATCCAAGCATCATTATTATACATGAAAAATAAAATCAACAAATAGATACAAAACCAGATTACCTCTGGAAAAGAAGCAATGCGATTGGTTAGACTTGGAGCATCCAAAGGAATAATATTGTAAGGAAGGGTATCTTCTGCCATCGCTGCATCTGACTCTATAACACGTTTCAGCTGAAAGAAAATAGCCATAGAGTAAACTGATGTCTCACAAATTAGTCAAACAAGACTATAGGAGTAGCAGACTAGCAACACAAACCCCACGAATACAAAATAGAAATAGATGAATAAAGGGCATATAGAAGGACTCTCCATACACTTCATCAGCATAAGCAGTAAGAAAAAAAATGGTCTTGAAACCCAAAAAAACTGAGGCTTTAAAATCAAATATATTGTCCAGGGCATCACATGCACAAAAGAAAAGAGAAAAATCAGAAGGAACGGGGCTAGCTATATAACCTCCATAATAATCGGGGTAGTCAGAAATACTATAATTCATAAAGATAATCAACACCAGTACCAGTACATGCTTTAGATGTAATATTTACAACATGCAAAGGAGTACTAAACGTGTTTGACAAGTGGTTCAAAATATGACTAATAATTTTCAAAATCAAATGGGTAAAGCACCTAATCCAACAAGAAATCATGCATGAAAAACAGTAAGAATAATTAAAAATATATGTCAAACCTCTTCAGGAATTAAACTTTGAGCTTCTTCAGCAGAAACATCCTTGGTCAGCTGCCCTAACACATTCCCAATAACCCTTAGAGTTGCCAGGACTCTTTTCCTTTTCACTGTTTTCCTCTCCAATCTAAGAAGAATTACAATGAAAGGAAATTCGAAATTAACTCAAGGAGGTATGTAGATGTAATATGATTTATATGAGAAACGGAAGGTATAAAAGTCTCTTATGAGGAAAGAAAAATAGATCAAGTTGAAGAACATACTCTCCAAGGTTACCACTAAAGACGCCCGACTGCCTCAACTCCATCTCCTCTTCTCTTAGCCGGTCCACATTATTCTTCTGTCTATACAGTTTATAAAATTCTCGTAACCGAGCAATATCCTGGGTTCTATCTATGCTTCCAGCCTCCTTCTTTGCTAGCTTTTGCTGAAAGATAGTCATAAGAGCAGACAGAAGCACAAATATACCTTAGGTATCTTGACCAAATATGCAGAAGTAGAAGTACAAAATAAAACATTGAAAATAGGGGTCACTGCAGTGGGATATGTGCTTGTTATGTACAGAAATAAGTTTCTAACAAGTCACAAAAGATCATCGAGTGATGCATATTAAACTAATGAACCTTTTCACCTTGGAAATAGATTGCATTGATTGCAAAATGATTAGCACCTTTCATTGTAAAAAGTACCTTTATAACAGACATCAAACCCGTCTTGAACTGCAATACACCCCTGCCCTCACTATTTGGATCCAGATTTTGAGCCAAAGAATAAGCATGTTCACACACTGCAAGAAGTGGAAACAAGAGACCGGAGTGAGTATGAGGCAAAGCAAAAGGAAAACATCTAGTTTTCTGACATGCAGGACACAATTTTCTGGCATTCACTGCTCACAAGTTAACAGTCATTGCAAGAACATGCACATTCAGGACTAGAGGATTTTTCCAACATTAATATAGATCAGCAAACTTATAAGAATGAGTGTTATGATGTGATATGTTGTACTTTTGTCCATGTTAAGAATGAGTGTTATTATGTGATATAATGTACTTTTTATCCATGTTACTTTTTAGTCACATGCACCGGACATAAAAAATAGAAAAATACCCATAGGACAATATTTTCTGCAAAGTCCTAGAAACCTTACAGTACTTGTTTCATGCTTACAAGAAAATTGCGAGAAGCAAAATCTTCATTACATCTCATAACAATCCAATCAGTGGGTTTGGTTTCAATTTCACAGCTAAAACTTGTATCCAGTTCCGACCAACAAGCTAGTTCACTTAGTAAAGTGATGGTAGAATATGAGTTAGGACATGTAAACTGGGACATTGAGCGCAAGCAATCACATACTATTTCAGTATGCAATCCCATCCCACACCAGTTCATTGTTCAATCTGTCTGTTCTATAGCTACTGCTTCAAAATAAAAGAAGTTAAACATGAGGATATAGTTGTTAACTGTAATATGTAGCTCATTCAAGATAATCACATATTTGAGACTTTGAGTATAGGGATACCACATCACATACTGGGGATAGTAAATCAGCCACCTAAAACTTACAAAATCTACAATAAGCTTCTAAAACGAAAACATACTACAGAACGATACAGTTGTTTACTTATCCCACCAGCTTAACAAATATTAGACCATGAAACAAAATATAAAATATAAGGAAAACAAAGAAAACTATGAGAGAGTACATACGAATTCTGGCTATATTCGGATCATCATCTTGAATTTCATCTGCAGCCCTCAAAATGTCATCTATGTCCTTGTTTCCAAGCGAGGAAGGAACATTTGCAGCTAGACCAGTCTCCGGCTGTCGATACAAACCACCACCTGGTGCTCGGCCTCGAAGTGCTGCCCGAACCAACCGCTCCCACAAATCCTCCACTCGAGACATCTCCTGAAATACGTTGAAAAAGATACCGAAGCTAACCAGATCAATTATGTGCCAAAATCCATGGTAAACTTTCTCTAATTCTACCAATCTTAACGAGAGCAAAAGCTACAATATATCTGGAAATTCCCTAATTAGCAAGGAGACGATAAATTGGGTATTGGTATTTGCACTACATAATTTGTGAAATTTATGTAGGGTGCATCACAATTGCTAGTTCCAGAGTTGTTTATACAGCCAACCATTAACCAAATAATATAATCAGCACAATGGGAATTAGCCATGTAAAGCTGAAATGCTCAAATGAAAGAACATAACAATTAACAAGTAATCGCGTTCACCTTGGCTGGAGATCTCGCAGGGAGGTGACTGATAAGTCTGGCACGCGGTTCGAGGGTAGAAATGCAAGAATTTCGCGACAAATTCTGTAGGGTTTAAGGGGTCGTGATTCAAAAAGTAGCTTGATTCTGATTCGGGTATAAAAAAATAGTATGATAATTTGAATGAGAGCAGAACAAAATCGGCGCGGTTGCTTACGATTTACGAAATTGAAGGGCTTGGATTGGAAGGCTGGCTGATAGGAATAGGATTAGTATTTTCTAGTAAACGCGGACAACAATCTCCCAATTTCTTTACTTTTCTTTTGAACTTCAAAAATTCCAAAGACTCAGTCCCGCATTCGCACGATCCTATGAAATTTTCGAAATGGAAACCTAATTAATAAGATTCCATATCCACGATATTTTACTAAATTTTACGAACATTTTAAAATCGAAATGTAATTTAAATAAGTAAATAATTTAGTACTACTAGTAGTAGTAGATTTATCAGAGATTGATATTTAACTAAATTTCACCATTTGAAAACCTAGAAAAAATTTGTTGGGTATAAGTGTTTTGAGTAATACCTAAATCCCGATAAACATAAGTTATAACTCAATTATTATAGAGCTAAGTCATTTTAATTTATACGAATTTGATTAAGGGGAAAATGATCATTAAAATAACAGTTCCACTATTACTTCGAAGATAGTTAATGAGAAATCAACAATAAAATATAGTTAGACATGACATAATTATATCCATACGCAACTATGTGGTATGCAATCAACTATAATGTAACTAACGTCTACGCCTACGATTAATGTCGTGGTCAAAACAACTAGCATCAACCTCGCTTATCATAATGACTACAAATGAGTTTTTTTTTCGTACTCCAACACATCTGGAAAATAAACCTAATGTTGTTGAAATTATCACATAAGTTGCAAATGCGATAGAGTCAACAACAATCTCCAAATTCAAATGTGAATCATAGTATGGTTGGTCCTCCTATAACGACATTGTTCCAATCAAGACCAATAAATGAAAAAAGATCCTAAACAGTGGTGGAACCAAGATTATAAATAAGTCGATGCTAAAAAAACTACTATTAAAATATTCAGTTTTACATATAAGTTTACCAATTTTAAAAATTCTTACATTAGCAACATTAATTCTTTCTCTGTTAATAGTCTGGCTCAAAAATGAAATTTTATTGCGTAGAGTAGTTGATGTTGACAATTACTAGTATTTTTCATTTTTTTGGATGTTATTTTCTGTTATATATAATCATATTTTTTATATTAATAATACTTTGCTCATAAAAGTGCAATTAAGGTGATGTGCATATGGATCTATCCTATAAAGATAATAATTTAAAATCATCAATTCCCATTTATATATAAATATGTACAATATTATAAGTGGGCTAAATCTGGCATTAGGTGACGGACTGTTGGGCTTCTGTTAACTGCAAAGCCCGGTAACTAAAGAGACAAAAATTCAAACTAAACAACTAATGCCCAAAGGCCCAAACCCAACAAACAACTCACCATTACTGTGTGCAGAGGGCAGGGGCCGCAATGGCAGTGTGGATACTAGGTCCGGCACCTGCCAAGCGACCCGTTGGAACGGCGACCTAGCATTTGCTATTCCGTCCCTGATCCTAAACCTTTTAATTAAGATTATTGGATCCATGCAAGCTCAAACACTAAAGTTAAATGAAATCAACGTCAAAGTGTTTATCGTGAGATTACACATACATTCCCCCTAGATCTAAGTCTATATTATACACATCATAAGCTTATATTGGATAAATTGATTTTTATATAATTTTTTATTATCACGGTTTTGCTCACCTAATTGGAACAACCTTTCACCAACCACTAACCCATACATAAATTATGCTAAGAGAAATAAA
Organism: Salvia splendens; assembly: GCF_004379255.2. NCBI lineage: Eukaryota > Viridiplantae > Streptophyta > Magnoliopsida > Lamiales > Lamiaceae > Salvia > Salvia splendens. The sequence goes on along the minus strand of NC_056037.1, from coordinate 1,579,754 downwards.
TAAGTGACAAAATGTTTTTTCGTCTAATAGTGACATGGACTTGGTCACAATAAGTCAATCCGTGCGCAAAATAAGGTTATACAACAACCTTGCTTGTTGACAATAACAATCCATCAAGTAGTGAGAGGGTTCACTGCACCACATTAAGTTTTGTGTTATTTACATTTTGTGACTTTCTATTATTTTGACATGCATATTCAAATAAAACAAATTAAATTAAAGGAGCCTGCAAAATTACATGACACATTATTAAAATGTGATCACAAGGTGCAATGGGGCCTTACTGCAAAACATCGCATGGTTAGCTAGTGTCCCTAGATCGTTGGCTCTCCTCTTGTACCCAAAAAAGTGAACAAATAAACTTACCTTCATTATTGTAGATTGATATAAATATAGATACAATTCATATCGTCAAACTTAAAGATACATTGGATCTTGCTATAGATGCAAGTGAACATAACAAGAGCGTATGTATCTAGGTTTAATGAGTAAATGCATAAAAAAAATAGAGTTGTATAAACTAGTGTACACATTTCATTTCCACGAAATGAAAAAATATATACCAAAGCTCATAATCTAACTAAGAACCGAAATGTTTAATGTTGAAAAATGAGATATTAATTAATTGCAAATTAATGTAGAGACTTCAGCCTATTATGTTCCAAAAACTCATACTTCTCACTATAAGTCTTAACAATAATTATGAAGAGACTAGAAACAAATCAATATATTAATTGAGAATTCCTAACAATAATTATGAAGAGACGAAGAGAAAGGAGAAGTATATATAGATTTAGTGGGGGAAATGTAAATCAACAATGGCAACGGCCAATCTCTCTAAGTCAATAACAGCTAAAGAAATGGGCTTATAATCATCATTGGTTAGGATCAGCAAATTGATTATTCAAAACTGAAAACGGATTCAAAAGATTGTTTATACTCAAATATTTATGATGCGAGATGTAAGGATCATACTCATTACGCGTCTGCAGAAGGTTGCGTTACTCCTGACTTCACCAGCATCTTGTTGAGCTTATCAGAAGGGCACATCTGGAACTTCACGGTCCCAGCAGCCAGGAATATCTCGGCCAATTCAAGCTTCTCCGAGTTGAGGCTGGTGCTATCCATGGTCTTGCTGAGCACCTTTATAGCTAGCTGAGCAGCCTCTTCTCTGGTGATGTCGTCTTTGTAATCCTGCTTGAGTATGGACTGTGCAGCTTGGTTGTTCGCCCCAATTGCTGCAGCTTTCCAGCCACTGAAATTCCCACTCGGGTCGCTCATGTAAAGCTGAAACCCCTAGTTCTTGTCCCAGCCTGCAAACAGAAAGGAAACACCAAAGGGGCGAAGGCCGCCATACTGTGCGTACCCCTGCTTGGTGTCGCATAGAGACTGAACTAGCTGCTCGAGTGGCATTGGCTCTTGGTAGGCAAATGTGTAGCGCTGGGCCTGCAGACGTGCTGTGTTGATGAGGATGTTGGCATCCGACATGATTCCAGCCACAGCACACGCTACGTGATCATCAATCTTGTACATCTTCTCGACTGATGTGGAGGTTTCGAGCAATTTGGATATGACCTTCTTTTCACCGACTAACACAACTCCGTCTTTGGCCAGAATTCCAATAGCACTCCCTGCATTTCCAATAGCTTCCATCGCGTACTCAACTTGGTAGAGGCGCCCTTCTGGGGAAAAGATTGTTGTGCAGCTATCATATCTTCGAGACATCTACAAGTTCAGAAATCAAATGCTTATTGTCTTGAGGTCAGAATCAGTAACCTAAGGTGAAAGGTACGGCTACAAGCGAATAAATATGTACCTTTGTATGTGCTCAGATGATTCCGAAGCACTAAAGTTAATAATCTACTAAATCTTGGCAGAAGAAGTTGCTCAAAGAGATGGAAAATCAAAATTCAACCTCACTAGATTTTAAGCACAATTCCTCAGTGATCAAGGACTCATTCCAAAGACTAAAATTCTGAAAAATGGAAATCAACACTAGTCTAAGCACTATCCGGCATTCCAAGCAAACGCGTTCAGAATCATAGCAACACATTGCAACCAAAATCCAATCAACTTAAGCAAGTCCAATCAATAAATCGGTGAATTGATAACTAAAACTGATAGTCTAATAGCATTAATCCCAACCAAGATACACGAATGCAAAAATTCTACCAATAAATAGGAGAATCAACATATCTAGAGTTAAAATTTATAGTATGGAAGAAGAATCTACAACTGATTAACCAGAAAATCGCAAAACTCAACATTTCTGAATTTGAAATCTTCTCACCTCCTAAGACCAAACTCTCTCAGCTCAAAAGCATACATTGAAATTTAAAATCAAGAAGAAACAGACGGGCTGATGAACATAAATATGTACGCACTTACATTCATCAGTGAAAGCGAAATCAACACTAGTATAATATGTCACCACTTGTTTAACAAAATTAAATATGATTCACTCACATTCAAAGGCTACTCGCCATTTAAAAGCAAAAACATTCAGAACCTAGCAACACAGATCGCAACCAAAATCCAATCAACTTAATCAAATTCGATCGATAAATTGGCAAATTGATGACTGATAGTAATATAATAGCACTAATCTCAACCAAAACAACACAATTAACCAAATTCGACCATAAACAGGTACATACATAGAGTTCAAATTTATATCATGGAAGAATAATCAGCAACGGATTAATCAAAACATCGCAAATTCAACATTTCTGAATTTTCATTCTTCGCACCTCTCAAACAGCAAACGCTCAGCTCAAAAACATACATCGATATCTAAAATCAATAAACAATACACAGAGTGATTAACGTAACGCACTTACATTCACCAGTGAAAGCGAAATCGAGAGGGAGAGAGCTTGGGTCTGAAGAAACTGGGATTGGGGGAAAACAAATAAACTAAAAACAAATTAAACTGTTTGCATGCCGATTTGGGCTGGAAAGAGTAATTATTAATCCTATTGGGCTTATATTGGGCTTGGATTTAAATAATTATGGCCCATTTTGATCCTGCTGGGTTTATATTAGGCTTTCGCCATCAACAAATCACACAAATTAAACTAAGCGACAATGTCGAAATCTGAATTGAATGCAAGGAAAAAAATGTGAGTACTTTTACTACAAAATCTAATTAATAATTGAGACCCTAAAATGAGAAATAACTAAAAAACCAAGTGAATGTATACTTATGAGAAAAAATCATGGTTGGTGCATGCATATATTTATGACATTAATTTGTTGGTAGGATTGAAAACTATAAATCTTTTGACATAAATATGAGATAGAAATATTTAAAACTCTAAAGTCAAGTCAAGTGAATGTTTTTTCTTCATTTTTTTCACACCGACAGTTATAAAGATATTATATTATAATTAATTGAATTATTTTCTGTCGGTCTATAATTTAATACAAGAATATATACTAGCAATATATAGTGGCAATAATATTATTGATTATCACAAACTCGATTGTTAAAGAAAGAAATATCGAGATCATTTCAATTTACACCCAAGCGGTGATCAATTAAAACAGAATCTAGTTATAACATGATATAGACACTATATATTAAAAAAAAATACTCAAATAAAAAAAATAAAACTTGATCGAATTCTCGTAAAAAGAAGATTGAATTAAAAAATTATTGATTAGCATAATAATCTTGGTTGTTGTTTATTTTTGTTGATCTTTTAGTATATATGCGATTTATATTGTCATCGTTCTTGGTGTGGCGAGTTTTAATTTGAACATTTTCAATTCATAAAAATAATGACATATAACTTTTTATTATATATATATAGGCTACTCATCCTCAAAAACAAATTTACTCTAGTTTCCCCAAAAGTTCGTCGCATATTTATATCTTTTCCTTTTATAACTACGAAGTACGAAGAACATTTTTTAAAAATATATCTAATAATTGGCTAAGAAAATGCTTCAACTAGATATTGAACTCGTGGATAAAAGTCATAAAAGAGTTGGATATATTGAAGAATAACAATGAATGAATTTAAATATTAAAATCAAATGTGGAACACCTATATATAGACAAGATGATGCTAAAATCTTAAGTGGGGAACAAATTATTAATTTTCATCATTCCTAAAGAGAAATGCCCACTTAACAAATTCATCATTATTCAACTACAATAAAAAAGTAGTAGAAATAAATACTTTCTTACTATTGGGAGAGGCTCGAGGCGTGCATTTTTTTTTACAATTTATGAAATTATTTATTATTATATCATGATTAATATCTTTACAAATTTTACAAATTATATTCCGTATTGTTTTAATTTTTGAAGTTAAAGATAAATTAACAAACTTAATTTTAATTCTTTATGTAATTTATAATTTGATGATTAAAATATATAATAATAAAAAAAATTAAAAAATGCCAAGATCGAATCTTATAATATGGTCCTACTAATTAAATTAAAAAATAAAAATATTCCCATATATTAATTGAAGTCATATACTAATACAAACATCAGCTAGCAATGATGACTGCTACCTAATCTTTATTTAATAATTCTTAAGCACGAGTACACTACTCAATGATATTAATATTCTTGCATCATTTTACAAATTAAATATATATGAAATTATTAAACCTTCAAGATGTCTTGTAAAAGAATGACATGAAAAGGGAACAAAACGTGATCTATATTTAACAATAGGACTTTAAATTGTACGGACATTTATTTATATTTAAATACTATTTTTTTCCAACCAATCTTGTCGGAGTTAAGAAAATTAAAATCAAAGGCTAGCTAGCCATAATTATTATCAAACATTTTTTCTATTCAAATGAAATTATTGATATCCATCATCATGAATTTAATAACCACTTTACTGATCTTCCTAAATCCTTTTTTTCTATTATATCTTGTCTCAATTTATTGTTTTACAAAGTACACTTCTAATAATATAGGTAATGAAGATGATTATGTCGAATTAATTACATTCGAAACCCACTAAAGTACAATGTAAAACGACATATATATTGGTGATAGTGAACTAGTCGAATGCATGTTAAAGAGTTAACTAAATTATGTAGAATGGTATTTTGTGTAGTTTGATAAAGGTTATAAAACAAACGGTTAGTTTCTCAATAAAATCATGAAATTTAGTCAAATTCAACTTTAGTAAATTAAAATGACTAATCATGTAGTTCAAAAAATTCGCATGTATCACGATGATATTTTCTGGGCAGATGAGATGCTGAGTTGGTGTACACGTATCACATTTTTGTGATGTTGATGAATAGTGACATGTACATACATTAATATGATGACGCGAATGAGCAAACAACGTTGTTTTCACTCTCCATTAGTTTATCACTCTTTAATTTACATTTCGTCTCCTCCATGTTGTGCATGGTCACAAGATTAATGTAAACCTTCCATATGTCAATTGCCAACTTTTTCCCGAATTTGATTAAATAGGATAATTGATTATATTTTTTTAAAACTTAGTGAGTTGTTCACATTTTGGAAGGTGCATTGCAAACCAGAAAATGAAATAACCTATTAGTTGTGATTTCATTAACAGTTAATCCTCAAATAAATTATCACAAAAAAAAAAGAATAGATAAAGTGAAGAGTGACAAGTGTGACACCAAATCACTCCCACATGAGGTTTATGTAGCTTCCACTCAAACTGCCAAAAAACATCACATGATATCCAGAGATGACTCTGATTTCTAAGTAAAATAGTATTACAAATATAAGAAAACAAGAGTAGATCATAAACTAGTTACACATTAATTTACTATATTTGATTACCACAACATGGCTTTGGACAGTTTGGCTTTGTCCCTATAGTTGTGTGGAATACCTTCAACACTCAAACAAAGTCATACCAAAAGCAAGAAGAAAAAACACATCAAATCATAGCTAGCTAGTGATTCAATGTAACATCATCAAAATATACATAAAATAAAAACTTAATTATCTACTAGATCTTGGGACATACATAATTGATTCGGAAATTGCACATGTTTTCTTGCAAGAAGTGTACATGCTTATGAATCCAAATCTATCACTCAAACTCCCCTTATTCCAAATGTTAGCACAATCATCATCTTTGGAGCATTCCATCATTGCTGCAAAAAATGGATCTTTTTTAGACCTATGGAGGTGCTTCTTCTCTTCTTGGCTCCGCCACTTCTTGGCCGAGGCAGGTGGTGGAGGGAGGAGGAGGCGGGGGCCGGAGGGCTCGGTTTTCTTCGGGATTCCGGGGGTTTTCTCCCAAGAGAAAGGGATTCTTATCAAGTTTAGATGGGTGATGGGGCTAGGTGGAGGGGAAAGATGGTTGAGGAGGAATGGTGATGATTCTAGGGAGGAGGAATCCGAGGAGTTTGAGCACGACGACAACGACAACGACAGAGTCCGGCGGGAGGTTGGCCGGAGTTTTGGGGTGGAGGAGGGAGTTTGGTTGTTGATAGAGAGGGTTTGAGGAGGAGGAGTGGAAGGCATTTTTAGTTTAGTTTAGAGGAAATGAGTGTGGTTTGTGTTAACTATAGAACTAGGGCCCAATATTTATGCAAGATTATTGGGTGTCCTTTTCTTGTTTTAAATATTGCAATTTTATGGTACTACTTGGTTTATGCTAGTGAAAGTGATGTCATTAAGTGGTTACTTGACTTCACGTGTTTATGATATAAAAATGTTAGTTAAAAATAAAATAAAAGTAAGGCTAATAAGAGTATATTGAATTGTTATCGGGTCGACTTGATAGTAACCGAATCCGTTAAGACCAAATTTAAATATGATATATTAAGGTAAATTTCGATTGGAACGTTGATTTGGTATGCTATATTTCAAACTCATACATGATACGAAATCGTTGGCAATATGACAAGACAACCACACTATAAATTATAAAAACAGCTAGAATGTATCGTTTTATACACTAATATATGAAACACATACACATAATAATAATCCAATATATAAAAATCAGAGTACTAACCACTAAACTACATAATTTATCAACAAAAAAAGGTACTATCGCATATCATATTAAATCGTTTTCCCCTTTAAGAAGAGATGCTTGGGCACGCAAAAACTCCAGAAGGCAATAATGAATGGTCGAATTCCTTTAATCAAACATAAATTGATAGATTTCAGCATTTAATTAATGAGTAATCTATTTTCGAGAAATATATTTTTAAATCGAGCTATATCAATATTTTACAAATTTTAATTTTATTACTTTTATAGTTATATATGTTAGAAATACGTAACTTCAAAAGCACCGAATATATTAAAAAATTCACCAAGTAAATAATAATAATAATAATAATAATAATAATAATAATAATAATAATAATAATAATAATAATAATAATAATAATAATAATAATAATAATATAGAATGTACGTACATACGAGTGGTAGGGAGGGTGATGTTGATATTTAATTATTGCCGTATATAATTTAGGTAAGAGAGTGAACAAATACAAATAAATTTAGAATATTATGCCATTGGTATTATAATTTAGGGAACAAAGTGGACACACACATAAAATTTTATTATCTTTATAATTGGGAGTAGTTTTGAAAACATGTAGTACTACTCTCCTTTGATTGTGACATGGAGTCGAACTATGGAGGGTCAAAAATGGTCTTTTTTTTCTAGAGGATTTGAGAGCTATATAATGTCCAATTTTTATATATGCGTGTGTTAAAATTCCACTTACCACTTCATTTTCTATAGATTGCGATAAAAAATTTAAAAAAAATGTGCCTCACACTCACACTCGTGTAGATTGTAATTTCATTTTGTGTGGATATGTAGTCTACTTATCAATTTAATTGTTTGTTGTTGTGCATATTATTAATAAATTAGAAATGCACATGGTATATTAAACGTAAATGGCATACGATAACTTTCAGGGACGGAGCCAGGAAGTCTACATAGGTGGGGCAAAAATATACATAGAGATATTTTAATACATTAAGAAGGGGCAAAAATAAGGAAATTTAAAAAATTTTAAAATTAACTACTAAAAATAGCATACATGAATTTTTTTTTAGGTGGGGCAATTGCCCCTTGTGAATGCCATATAGATCCGTCCCTGATAACTTTGTATACAATTTTTAATATATCCTGTATAACTTAGAGGTTGATGTTCATTATTCCATAGTTATAAGTATTTGTGAAATTTTCTTATAGTAGTATTGAATAATTAATTCGATATTCTCGATTCACATACCCACTCTATAAATAGGATTTAGTTAAGTTAATCATAACTCAACCCGTGATACAATTTGCCTAATTAGCAAAGTCAACACGATCCACACGTATTAGTTATTGATTTGATTCTTTAAATCAGTTTTAGATAGTTATATACACCATCTATGTCTTGTTAGAGTCATTATTTCTTACTCCATTCTCTAATCATATCTATTTGTTATGATATCACACCTACTCTACATTTCCATTCACCAATTGTTCAATATAACTATACACAATATCCTCTCCATTCAATTCAATTTAATTTTTCAATATCATATTTTTCATCAACCATCCATTGTCAGTGATAGCCGTCGCACCTTCTATCCTTTCTGACGAGCGACGATCTTTTTTCATATTGTCCAACTCCGTAAATTTCATTTCTTATCTTACTATATCTCCCAAAATAAAAATCAATTGAAAGAAAGTTAGAATAAAAATACTTGCACTCCCAAAATAAAAATCAATTGAAAGAAAGTTAGAATAAAAACACTTGCACTGCCAAACATACCCTTTTAGAAATGGACAAATTCACTTTTTTTCTTTAAAGGCCCAAGTGCTAACGTGCACATGATATATTTTTGTTAGCATTCGTACCCCTGTGAATGATCCACTACGTGATTATGTATTTTTTAAAAAAATAGAATCAAATCAAATTAACTTAAATTAACTTAAATTAAATTAAATTAAATTAAATTAATAGATGATCATAAAAATGGAGTATATAATTTAATTTGTGGAGGGATGATTTTGCTGATCGCCATTTAAAATCTAATGTCGATTGGTTGAAGTGCCGGCGGCTATTTCTGAAAGTTGTTAGTAATACTATAAACTATTTTGCTCGTGATCTGGTATTTTATGTCTTTTTTACAATCTTCCTTTTTGTTGCTAATAATTTTGTATTTTTTATACAAAGGTTGTTATTATACATCCTTTTTAAGCTTATATTTTGCATGTGAGTAGTTAAATACTATTTTGTGTATGACATACATTAGATATCTCGTGATGAAACATTACGACGATGTGACAAATTTTATGCATTAATTGGGTGTTTGGATATGATTCAAAATACAAGGATAAAGATTTGGCTTGTAATAGAAAATAAATGACGATGGTAACAAATTCTAACACGTCTACTGTCATATACTTATGTCATGTATGACTATTTACAATAAATATATCGAATTGGCTGAAATGTTTAAATCTGATATTTTTTTCCAGTAAGTTCACTGGTATTAAATAAATAAAAAACTGAAAATCTATTTATAGTTAATCTACTCAATCTCATAATTTTAAAATCCTGCTAAATTAAGTGATCTTGATTCGCAACGATTTCATCGAACCAATTATTCAGTAAAGTTGACGGGGATGTAGAAGCCGAATTTTTGGACATGGACTTTCGTAGCTTCTTCAAAACATTATCATCTAGATAGACTTAAAACGATGCCAATTCCACCACTTTAACCAATTTTAGGGCTTCCTCCATTAATTCGCGTCATTGGCTTCTAGATTTTTTACGAGGTTCGCAAACTTTGATTCACGACTGAAGTTCGCAACTCATCGCAATGTGGAAGACAAATTGTCGTTTGTAGGGGAGGGCACATATTTTGTTTTCATGGGTATTACATGTAAATCGTATTTGAAGTATTGAAAAATATTTTCTTGACATATTTTGATCATAATTGTTTTGTTACAATATTTTATACCACAAATATAAATTGTATTGGTAGGCATTAATTAAGATCATTCATAACTCATGCCTCCAACTATGCTACTCCCCCATCACATCATCATTCATATATTTTTATGCGCTAGACCTCACCTTTCACAATCCAACGCCACTTCCCTCACGCTATAAATATTAATTTACACAATAATTCCAAGTACATATAAAAATATGAAAACTTTTTCATATTTTTCTGGAACGGAGGGCGTATTATTATATGTATTTGGAATTATTGTGTAAGTTAATATTTATAGTGTGCGGGAAGGGGCGTTGGGTTGTGAAAGGTGAGGTCTAGAACCTATTTCAAACTAATTGTTCATACTTTTCAGGGATAGAAGAGTAATATTTATCACTAAATTTAATATTTTCTTATCATAATAAATAATGAAATAATTTTATTCAATCACTAATCTTATTATATAATTAACATAATTATTCCTATTAATCACGAGTCAATTCCAATAATCATCAATTTTTATGAATGAAATATTATTTAAGTAAATAATTATTCAAAGATTATATATTGAAATATGGAAAATCTAGAATAATTCATTATGGGCAATTTTCAAGCATAGAAAGAATTAATTATGGCCGATTTTAATTAACTAAGGAAAGTATCAATTTATTATTAAAAAATAGGGAAAAAATGATGATGCTCGTCTTCGTGCGCCACAAAGGGCATCGGCATGTGGTCCGCACTGCATTGAGGACGCTCGCCATGCCACCCGCTCCTTTGGAGTCTTTCTCGTCCCTCAACACCCACAGGCCACAACGCACGACACTCCTCGTCGTGACTCTTTTACGGTGCAGCTCGACAACCCATTTGTGAGTCATGGATGCTTAGAGCATCTCCAATAAGCACGGACGTCAAATAGTCATCAAATAGCCTTCACACTGCCACATCATCAGCACTACAATTCTCCTGCCACATCAGCTTGCCACATCAACTGGACATCAAATAGCCCTCACATAGCCTTCACACTACCTATCCACATCACTAATAACAATTATATAATTTAATTTACACTTGTATCAACATACGGAATTTAATTTACGAGACAAATACGGAAAATTCGAATAATAATATTAAAATTTAAAAAGTACATTACTTTTAAAAAAAAGTACAATAATATAAAAAAGTACAAAAATGAAAAAGTACATTAATTTAAAAAAGTAAAACAAAATCACTCATCGCCGCCGTCCTCGTCTTCGTCGTCGCCCAGCGCTTCTTCACCGTCGTCGCCGCCGCCTCCGTCGCCACCTTCGCTGCGGCTATTCCCGCCGGTGTCCCTCCTCATCGCCTCCAATTCTTCACGCTGGCTCTGGAGAAATACACGAAGAAAATCCTTCACCTCGGGGGAGTCTGAGACCATCCCCCGGGATTAACTGGAGTACCTTCGTAGTTGTTCTCCATTGCTCGTTATTGATCTTGTACAGAAAGTAAGGTAGAGAGAGAGTACTCGTTAAAACAAGTGGTGCGAATGAAAATGAGGTTCAACGCGCGTATATATAGTGTTTTCGAAAAAAAAAAATTTAAATCCGACGCCGGTTTGGCGCCGATCCGGGACGCACAATGGCGCCCGTGAGGATCGGCGTCGAAACCGGCGTCAGCGCGGGAATCGGCATGGCGACGCCGATTTTGACGCCGATTTCGCCCACGCCGGTTCCAATGGTTCGGCGTCAAACCGGCGTGGGCGAAAAATCGGCGTCGCGGTGGTGACGCCGGTTATTGGAGATGCTCTTAAGCCCATGTCCAAGCTCCCAAACCGTGATCCACACATTCATCACTCGTGACCTTTTTTTTGAATAACTGCAGATTGTAATAAAATTAAATTTAATCCATAAAATTGGAAAGTTATAAAATTGACCGAGACCAAAATGATAATTGGATTTCTTAAAATCTTTCCCAGTGATAAAATTGTAATAAAAAAATTAATAATCCCAGAGCAAGAAAGCAAGAGAGACAAGAAGAAGGATCGATCAATTCAATGCAATAGTCATCACCCACGAAAACGATAATTCCTAAACACGGTGCTTAATCAATAAGGAAACCCTAAATACAAGAATCGGCATCTCAAAACCCTAATTCGAAGAAAATCCCCCCCTTTAAATTGCGATGCAGAGGCAGATTACTCTCTCCCAACAATCTTGCTATCACATACTCTACTCCTTTCATTCTTCTTGATTTCATCAATGGCGGCCGATTCATCATCTTCCGATGCCAAAGTCCACATAATTTACACCGAGAGACCCGAAGGCGTGGAGCCGGAGCAGTATCACATCAGAACCCTCGCTTCTGTTCTTGGAAGGTTCGTGGAATTACATTTTCCGTTCAGTTTCGTTCAATTGGAATTGTTTTACAGAGAATTTATGATAAATAATCGAACTTGTGCGATCGCTTTATGGAATCAAACTGCCAATTTTTTCGTGGTCTCTATAATAGATTACTCCTCTCTTAAAAACTCTGTTGATTGGTGACAACTTAATTGGCAAAGATGAATTTAATGAAAATATCTAATCTCGCTTGCGTTTGACGCGGCCGCCGCCTGCGAACGGTGTGGCATCTCCGCTGCCTCTATATTTGTATAACTAAGATGATGCTCGTATTCAGAGAGGTTATTCATGCTGAAGCTCTTCTCCACCGCTAGACTTTCATTCTCACACCAAAAAGTAGTGTGCTACTAGAAGCTGCTGCGTCGAGATCGTGCTATTTGGTGTGAGAATATCTATCCGGGAAAAGAGCTTGAGCGTGCATAACATCTCTGAATATGAGCATCATAATAGTACAAGTAGGAGGGCGGCTGGAAATGCCTAGGTGGATGACATGCCGTTCGCCAGCAGCTGCCGCTCTCAACGTAAGCGAGGTTAGATAGTTTTATTCAATTCTTCTTTGCCAGTTTTTGTTGTCATCAGTTTCCTTAGTTTGCTTATCTAATTTATGTGGAGAAGTAATCTCTTATAGGAATGAGACGAGATTGAATTGACGCAGGAATTGATTTCTTATTTGATTTTCTTGTTAGTGCAGTTATTTTGATGATTTAAATGGGATATGTTTTGTAGCTAATTACTTTTATTGTTGTTTGGGTGAAAAGTGAGGATGCTGCAAAGGAGGCTTTGATATATAGTTACAAGCATGCTGCGAGTGGTTTTTCAGCCAAGCTTACTCCTCAGCAGGTTGCTGAGCTCTCAAGTAAGTTTTTACTGCTTTCCGAGAATCAAGTATTAGCTTGAATTAATTGTTTCAGTGGTATACTATTCGTCTGCAAAGCCTCATATAGTTGTGATTGTAGTTCTTGTATGGGTATTTGTGCTTGTTATGGGACTTGTCTTGGTTAGACGTGTTGATGAATTGATGCTCGGGGTTTGTGGATTTTGTTGTGTGTTGTCATCCATTGCAGTAAGTGTTTGTTTTTTGGCTATTATGGTTGCAAGGATGTTCATTGAGGACTGCTTCCTTGTCCTAAGTATATGGTGGTATTGGATTATCTTGAGAAAAGGGATTTCTGTTTTTTTCATGTTAAGCATGACTCAATAGTGTGGAATTAAAGTTAACTGGTTCGTTTATCGAACAAAATATAGTTTGTCTGACTTATTTTTGGAAGTTTATCTTGTGTTGATTTGATGTTGTGAGGTAATATGGATAAGCCCATCGGTGTCAAGTTTTTTCATATGTATGCTGGTTATACTATTTCAAATTCAGAACTTGAGCAGATTTTGCAAGTTTTTGAGAAGTGATAATCGATGCTCTCTGCTACTTCTTTGCTTAGTGTCATATTGTTTGCTGAATGTTAGACCGATACCCTTCAGTCGTTAACTGATCAGCATAATGAAAATTTCTTTTACCTTCAATCTTCATTAATATCAGCATCATTATCTTCACGTTATTCGATGTTATTCACTCATGTTCATGTATTTGAAAGTTGTGCGGTTTTTGTTCGTTGGCACGTCGTTAACGTTTACACTCAATATCTTGAATCATCTGAAAATATTCAAGAGAAACCATTGGACTTGAAATTGATGTATCATATCATGTAGTAGTATTTGACTTTCAAGAATGACAGTTGATTTTGATAGATTCTGATTTGTTGTGTGTTTTGGCAGAACAAGCCGGTGTTCTTCAGGTTGTCCCGAGTCAGACTCTCCAGCTGCACTCTGGAACTGGGAAGCTTCATGTTTAGATGATCGACTCATATGATAAGGTTTGCTCAGGGGACAGACAACCTTTGTATCTACAGTGTGTCAAACTTGCCTAATCTAAATAAATTGCATTTTGTGTGCATTAGTATATAACTGTAAACCATACTACTATAGTGTGACATTTGTGGGAAATGTGTCTTTTAACTAAGCATATAAAATTGTGGCTGTGTTTCTTTAGAAATTCATTCTGCTATCAGTTACTTTTGCAATGGTATTATTGTAATATTAGTATAAAAGTACTAGATTAGTTATGACATTTAACATAATAACACCCTAACATCACAAATTTGACATAAATTTGGCATTTCCCCTGTGAAATTCATAAACTTATGCAGTACAGTTGTGATTGAATTCCAGCAATATTTGGGAGAAAATTTTAAACTCAGGTAACAATACAACGTCGTTTGAACCCATTAAAAGCAACATCACTTTTTATATTGACCAGTTTGTTCATCTACATAAAACGAATATACAAGGTGTCATGTCCATTCAGTTGGAAAATACACTTCAAGGCATAAGTATATGGAGTATTAGCAACGAAAGAGATTTAATTTTGTGAAAAATAGTACTCCTCGTAATAAATTTCATCCAAAGTTTATGATTATAATAAAATTGTTGTGTACGCATGTGATTCAGAATTTAAGTGTAATGCATTTCCTTATCGACTTGAGAGTTATCTAAAAATCTACCAAGCAAAATTTAAAATCTACTATAACAGATTCAAGATTTTGATGTATGATATATATGAGTACAAATTCAACATATCTTGCAACAAGACAGACCCAAATAAACCAAGGTGAAGGGATCTGTTAGATGTGTCAGGAGACTAAAGCAGAGGGTACGAGTTGTAGTTCCAAACTTCCAATGCACGTCGATTTTTCACCTATCTCGTACCTCAGTCAAGGTAGAAAACCAGGATACGGGCACTCTCTCCTTCTCCGCGAGGGTCAGAGTAACTGTAAGCAAGGATACAGGCACTCTCTCCTTCTCCGCGAGGGTCAGAGTAATTGTAAGCAAGAGCTTCACTCGTACACCCTCTTCCTCTTCAAAATGGCCGGAAGTAATAAAATCGACCCAATGAGGAAAAGCATGACAAACGTCTTAAGATCATAGAGGTCTTTCACTGATTTAAGTTCACCAAGAGCAATCCCAGCCTAGAGGATCAAATGAAACGTGAAAAAACTTCTTGATTTTGTAAATATGAGTAAGCGTTTGTAAACGAAAGATTACATGATCAAACAATTATCAATCTGAGATATCACCCAAAGTAAACATCCGGAAATACGTGTGATTAAGAAAGAAAATGTTGAAAGTCTTACTCGGACAGTAATGTAGGAAGCCGGGACGAGACCAACAAGAGTTGCCAGAAAGAAAATATGGAATGGTATATCCACGATTGGTGATGCCAGATTGATGAAGAGGTTCGGCAATGACGGAGTAACTCTCAGAAAGAGCATGTAATTCAGCAGCTTCTCTCTCCGCTTCGCTATCTGAACATACAAATTCACATTGTTTACATGTATAAACAGAGAGCTTGAGCAACGTAAAAGTGAAAATAATATACACACCTCGGACTGGAAATATCTCAGCTTTTCAGGCCACAACCAGTTGACAATAGGCCTGCCAATCAGTTTGGATAAAAAATAGCATGATGATGCACCTGCTGTGGCATTGAATACGACCAAGAAAAGACCTCTCACGACACCAAAAAGTGCTCCAGCTAGTAATGACATGAAAATCGTCCCAGGAATCATGAATGTCTGCATGAATATGTATGTCGAACAGTAACCAAGGATGAACTTTGCTGGGTGTGATTGAGCATAAATTGCAAGATGATCCCTGCACCACATCAAACAAGTATAAATACCAGAAGCACCACGAACAATGCAACACTCAGAGTCACTAAAATGGCAAAAATTTCAAAACTTATGTCAAGAAAGATCCATCAGGTGACAATCAAACAAGCTAATGAGTTTAGTCTATACTGGTAACAAATCAGAGACATTCAGAAACGACACATGAAACTATCGAACATTGAACAACTGAACAACAAATCACCAACCAATTGCAGAATATACCAAGAAATGGCAAAGTCTCACAAAGTGACATTTTTGTAAACTAAAATGGCAAAACTTCAAACTTATGCCAAGAAAGATCCATCAAGGGCCAATTAAACAAGACGATGAGTTTTGTCTATAAGGGTAACAACCAGAGGCACTCAGAAACGACACACAAAACTATCAAACATAGAACAACATATCACCAACCAATAGCAGAATAAACCACAATAAATGTTGTGTTACACAATACATGTACATACATACTTCTGTCACCAAATCATCCACATACTAGAGAAGTGCATTGATCAGAAATGCACATTGTTGAGAAAATCAGTAGATTCACCTATTCCAAAAGCCTCACAACTATAGAGAAAATCAGTATATTTATCTATCGCACTTAATTAACTCCATAAAAAAGAGTTATAAAGAACATCAATAGCTTTTATCTCTTGAAATTTAATCAAACAATTTTAATCCATAGAACTAGGGTTCATAAATCATAATCAACATAGAATTCTCATAATAAAAAAGAAAACAGGCAATCATCAAGTGATCTCAATAACAATACCTAAAATCAAAATAGAAATGGCGGCAATTCGCTTACTTGAGCGATCGGAGATCGGAGAGCGTACGTGGCAGCTTCAGCAGCTCATACTCCGCCGCCGGCATCGTGAGGTAGATGCACATCAATCCAGTAGATAATACCAAAAACACCCCCAGCGCCACCGCGAACTCCCACCGCGACAGAGGAAATCTATCCGCTTTCAACTTCTTCTCCGACGGCGAGTCGGAATTCTTCTCCTCGTCCCTATCCAACACCCAGCTGCCCGCTTCCACCACCACACTCCGCGGCGCCGCCATGGTGATCAATCAGCTGCGAAATCGGCGCCGATGGATTCGCAAGCAGCTGCTGATGCTGATGCCGCCGCCGTTGATGAATTGAATGCGTTGATGACGAGGAGCATTAAATCGGCACAGAAAATGAGAAAATTACCTGACACGGCAGAAGTGAAACTCACGTGAAGGGGGATTTGAAAATGGCGGAAATTCTGAAAGTTTGAGCTGAAGAAATGTGGATTGAAGATCACGGAGGCGATTAATTGAATTTGATAAACGTAAATCAGACGAGATCAAGCGTTAACATAGTGGGTGAATTATGAATGCGAATAATCAACGATTAAACCCTAGTGATTTGAGATGTGAAGTGTGTGAGATTTCATTGAATTCAAGAATGCATTTTTATTTTTTATGTTGAGAGTGTGAGAGAGAGAAGTCAGCTGTGGTGAGTGAAAAAGAAAGGGAAAAAGGTAGATTGAGAGCTTTAAATATTAATTAAAAGGCTAAATAAAGTATTTCAAAATTGTTAATGAAAAAAGATTATAATGAAAAAAAGTTAATGAAGTATTAATAGAAATTAAATCAATGATCAAGAAATTTAACAGTTACAGATTGATTTTAATGAAATTAAAAATTTAAAACTAAGTACTCCATTTTTCATGGAATTATTTAAATAAGTAATTTCTTTTATATATTTTCATTATTTTCAAAAAATAGTAATTGGTATGTTATCGATAAAGAACTAATCGAGCAACTTGACAGATGAACACAGCACATCAGAGTTTGAATCATGCTCCATAATGCATGAACATTTCATTTAATTTTATTAATGTAAATGAATGTTTACAATAATTCAGATAAAGCATCTTTTTCTCTAAGAGCATCTCCAATAGGTTAGGACGTCAAATAGCCCTCAAATAGCCTTCACATTGCCACATCATCAGCACTACAATTCTCCTGCCACATCAGCTTGTCACATCAACTGGACATCAAATAGCCCTCACATAGCCTTCACACTACCTATCCACATCACTAATAACAATTATATAATTTAATTTACACTCGTATCAACATACGGAATTTAATTTACGAGACAAATACGGAAAATTCGAATAATAATATTAAAATTTAAAAAGTACATTAATTTAAAAAAAAAGTACAATAATTAAAAAAATTACATTTAAAAAATTACATAAATTTGCATAAAAACTAACGCCTTGCAATCCTCCGCGCCCACAACTCTTCAACTAAATCCTTTTGCAGTCGAATATGAGCCTCCGTCTGACGCATGTCGGCATGTGCTTGGAGGAGAGCTTTTTTATCGTGCGGTACCCCACCTCGTACGTTGGCGGTGGTGACGCCGTGGCTTGGACCTGCTTCATTATCGTCGGTGGCCCAATCAGTCAGTTGTACACCTTCATATTCGACGATCATGTTGTGCATGATAATACAGGCGTACATTATATCAGCAATGCAGTCGACATGCCACAAACGCGTTGGTCCCTTAACTGCAGCCCATCGAGCTTGAAGCACACCAAATGCGCGCTCCACGTCCTTTCGCGCCGACTCCTGCCGCATCGCAAAGTAGGCCTTCTTCGGATCTGATGCGCACCGGATCGTCTTCACAAAGACTGGCCACCTAGGGTATATCCCATCCGCCAAGTAGTAGCCCATATCATGCTGGTTGCCGTTGGCGACAAAACTGATGGCCGGACCGACGCCCTGGCACTGCTCGTTGAAAAGGGGCGACGAGTTGAGGACGTTTAGGTCGTTGTTCGAACCGGCTATCCCAAAATACGCATGCCAAATCCACAACCGGTAATCAGCCACGGCCTCGAGGATCATCGTGAGATTTTTTCCCTTGTAGCCGGTCGTGTAAAACCCCTTCCAGGCAGCGGGACAGTTCTTCCATTCCCAATGCATACAATCTATGCTGCCTAGCATTCCCGGGAACCCGTGCTGATCCCCGTGCATCCGCAGCAGATTCCGGCAATCTTCGGGAGTAGGCTTTCGGAGATACTGATCACCGAATACTTCGATCACGCCCTGGCAGAAATACTTCATACATTCGATGACAGTCGTCTCACAGATGTGGAGGTATTCGTCCCACATGTCTGCCGCGGTGCCGTAGGCCAACTGCCTGATTGCCGCAGTGCACTTTTGAATAGGGGTGTGGCCGGGTCTGCCAGCCGCATCGTGCCTGAAGCGGAAATACAGATATCGCTGCTCCAATGCGTTAACAATACGCATAAATAAGTGCCGCCTCATCCTAAAACGACGCCTGAAATGGTTGGCGTCAAAACGCGGCTCCTCTGCGAAGTAATCTGTGAACAGGCGCTGATGTGCAGCTTCATGATCACGATGCACCA
Organism: Salvia splendens; assembly: GCF_004379255.2. Classification (NCBI taxonomy): domain Eukaryota; kingdom Viridiplantae; phylum Streptophyta; class Magnoliopsida; order Lamiales; family Lamiaceae; genus Salvia; species Salvia splendens. Next base: position 1,560,310 of record NC_056037.1, on the reverse strand, counting down.
CTTGTCGACGGTGGACAACTGGTCGTGGGCGAGGTGCCGCCGGCTGCATATAACTCTGCATCCATCGATCAACCTCACGGCTCGTATAGGCATCTAGCTCTTCGTTCATCATACGCTCGTACGCATCCGCATCCCCACCACTACCACCGGCATTACTCATTTCTTAAATTGATCTTGAACAGAAAGTAAGGTAGAGAGAATACTCGTTAAAACAAGTGGTGCGAATGAAAATGAGGTTCAACGCGCGTGTATATAGTGTTTTCGAAAAAAAAAAAATTAAATCCGACGCCGGTTTGGCGCCGATCCGGGACGCACAATGGCGCCCGTGAGGATCGGCGTCGGAACCGGCGTCAGCGCGGGAATCGGCATGGCGACGCCGATTTCGCCGACGCCGGTTCCAATGGTTCGGCGTCAAACCGGCGTCGGCGAAAAATCGGCGTCGCGGTGGTGACGCCGGTTATTGGAGATGCTCTAAAAGGGAACCAGTAATGTTAGTTGTGACAAATTATTAGTCGAATTCATTTGTCAAAATAAATGATATTTATGCACAATTAATGTAATGTTCGCTGAGTCCATTCAATTAAAGAATTGTATCAATTTATTTGACAGGTCAATATTGATTACAGTTCAGATGTTATTTGTATCTAATCGTATAAAATAGAAGCAAAACATAAAAAATTTAAATAAATTAGACATATTGTAATTTCTTGTAATGGGCCTATAAAAGCCCAACAATACGGGATCTAAGTCGGACTTCGAATATTTATTCTCTCTAACTAAGCTTAATCTGCAGCAAAATAGAGTGTAAGAGCATCTCTCGTGGGCGGACATCCCACTAGGACATCCCAAAAACACCTCCTGCCACGTCACTAGGACTTCTCATCCCACTGCCACGTCACTAGGACATCCCCTGCACAATCCGCCCTTCCCATCGCCCTTCCCGCTAGGACATCCGGCAATAAAAAAAATCACAATAATTTAATTACGTAAAAACGGAAATATAATTTTGACACGGAATACGGGAAAGTAAAATACGGGCAAAAATACGAGCCGTATATATAGAGTTTTTTTTTTAAAAAAATAATAATTTCCGGACGTCCGACCGGGACGTCCGACCCTTGCCACAGTGGCGGACGTCCGCCCGCCCGTCGCCGGGACGTCCGAGGACACCCGACGTCCTCACGGGACGTCCGTATCCGACCCTAAACGCCACAATGGCGGACGTCCCAGTCGCCCGTCGCGACGTCCGACCGGATGTCCGACCGGACGTCCGCTATTGGAGATGCTCTAATAAAGATTTCACAAATAAGCCCACGAAAAATCTGCCCAAATTATAATGTCAGAATAACGTTCTATCACAAAATAGACAAAAAAGTTCAAATTAGATATATAAATAACCCACTTCATTAATAATTAAATCCGTATTATTTTTATTTGTTTACTTGTCACTTCAACACTAAGTTTGTCATTTCATCTCCACGTCATTTTAATTATTTGTTAATGGACACGCCACATCATATTTAATTTTGCCATGATACTTGATCTTGGAAATTTGATTACACATTTAATATTTCATGTAATTTTTCACCATATACTACAAAATTATTGTAAAGGCACGAATTGACGTATAAATGATGTATTTTCCGACTACTATTAGCCCTATTTCTAATATATACAACATCTAAATACATTTATAAATAATCAACTTGTCAATTAGTATAAAGAATCAACAAATGAGAAGTACAATATGTCTTAGTCTTGCACAACAACCCAAAAAAAAAACTTAAACCAAAATTATCAAGATCCAGGAAACGAAACTCGTGTAATAGACTATCAATCGAAACACCGAATTAAAAATATTTTTTTTACCACTCAAGTTTCTTGATGGAAGCTGAAGGAGCAGAATCATGCATGGCGAAACCCTTCTTCAACAAGAATCTAATCAAAACCAAAATGCTAGCTTTCTTCCAAGAAATGGTATTCCCCTTCGACAACTTTAAGGTTCTAACACAGCAAACCCGCACGTGATCATCTCTCCCAGGCGAATTAGAATCTTCAGAAGAATCTCTTTTCTTCGAAAACTTGTCATTCAAATCCTCCCACAAAACGTCCATCTTCTCCTCCTTACAATCATCGTCGTCGTCGTCGTTAACATAGCAGAAATTCTCTCGGAATGTGATGGTGTTGCGCTTGAATTCATGGAATGAATCACACAAGTTGAAGCTCCATTCATCTTCTTGACCGTGCTTCGCGAAGGCCGGCCAGAGAGGCGGCGATTCCAGCAAGCACGGCGGTGGGTTGGCGATGGTGGCGGGGAAGGTGAAGTCCTCCACCGCGTCCTCGGCCATGTGGCCGCCGAATTTATTTTTTTGTGCTCGGAAAGTGCTCGATAATATGGATAAGTGCTTGGAAGGTGCTCGATAATTAGCGAGCGAACTGTGGTCCTTGGTAAGATGTAGTATGTGTATAGTAGTCTTGATTTTTTTTTGGGAGATTTAGGTAGTTTTCTTCAACGGACTAATTTTTTGTTATTGCATGTTATAAATGTTACATTAAATGAGTATATCTATATGACAAAGAGTAGCATAGGGTATAAATTTAAATTATTATGGAAGTACCAACTCTTTTTTCCATTATAGTCCGGTTTTGTGTGTGTAAGAATGCCTTCGACTTTTATATAAGTATAATTTTAAAGGATTATTGGCCTATAATTAATATCTTGGGATCTTTCACGTTTATAAAACATTGTTTTTAAATCTCAACCTAAATTAATTTTTGTCATGTTCTTAGAAGAAAATTTTTGTTGTTCATAGATGAGAATATTCAGGTTTGAGTGTTCAATGCCATATTTGTTAATCTTCTTTATCGAATTCCCCCCTCTTTTTTATCGACATAATTTTAAGTTAGTGAAAAAGTGATGATACTTGCAATAGCTCCTTTCTAAATGTTATTCCTTCTGGCTTCTACTTAAATAAGCTCAATTTATTGTGTGTAACGGCTGGATGCATTCATGAAAGTAAGTATGTAAAATTAAATTACATTATTACAATAGAGTTGAGCTACTATTATATCATCTCAATAAATTTTATTTTTTCATTTATGTGTACACCAAATGCCAGGGAGAAATTGATAGAACAATTAATTTAAAATTGAAAGCAAATGTGATTTGAAATTGAGGTTTACTGTCGCCGTATTTAATAGCAATATATACAATTCAAATAACCGTAAAATTCTTGTGAAGAATAATAACGTAACAAAAAATTCAGACTTAGATATATAATAGTGACGTTGAAATTGGAGGTGCAGTAATTGCTGTGCAAATTGAAAGTCTTTAAATTTACTTGTGGAATGAGGTGAATATTAGAAAATTCAAATGAATGAGGAAATTCGTGAAAGTTTGCTATTTTAGATTTTATTTGGTTAAAAATATTTAGAAAAATCCAAATATTCACATTGAGAATAATTATAAGATCATATAATGTTGTTAAGTGAATATTTAAAATCATAGTAAAATTTATACCATAATTAAGTTGTCGCGTTGCGACTACACGAATTTGAAAAATAAGTCTAGTTGACGTTTCCTCCACACTCTTAATATTCAATAGCTCAAGTGTATTTTTAGTCTAAGCATATAGGAGTAGTAACTTCATGAACCTTATTTAAAGTAAAATTTAGACTAAAAGTGTATTTTTAGCCTAAGAATATGACCATTTATGATTATGTTTTGGATCATGATGTTAGATAGTTTCAACATTTTTCAAGTCCTGCCATTGTGAATTGGTTCATGTTTTAATCAAAACGCAGCGGTTAAATTTAATGGTCAAAACGATTTTGACTCAATTACTAACTTAAATACGTATCAATTAACAATTTAAAATAAGGCTAAAAGTCCGTTTTGATCTTAACCATGAGCACTTTATCATTTTAGTATACAATTTTTGATGACTTTAGATCCTAAATATTAGTACTACTACCTTTGTCCACAGGGAGTACTTTTTTGTCATTTTTGTATATTCACAAAATTAATCCATATCCATTCTTTGCAGCAAGATCTGCCCCTCCGTTGCCAACTGCGCTACGCCCCTGCGGGCAATCCATATCCATTCTTAATAATACAGTCTACCACTTTTTCCTACTTTTCTTTTTCTGTCTTATTTATCCATCTTTAATGTATTAATACTCCACCATGAAATTCAGAGCATGTTTCTTTGGAAAGGATTTTCCATGATTTGTAAGGATAGGCACTTTTATTCTAATAGAAACATTATTTGGATGTAACGTAGCATATTCTCACAAATGGACTTTCCTCCTCAACTTGTTACACTAAGTAAAAACATACATAAACACTATACAAATACAGTACAGTACATAACATCTCAATCCTCAGCATCACTTTGTCTTGCATTTAGTAGCATTTGCACCGCAGTTACAACATTAGGCCTCATTTCTGGTGATACACTGACACATGCTAAGGCAACCTCAACATCTGCAGCCATTTCCCTTCTTACACCATTTGATGTCTCACTAACATTGGAATCAAGAATCTCATCCCATCCTGAGCCACTCAGCACCCATGTTACCAATTCATCTCCTTCACCCACTGCCGCCTTACCCGTCACGAGCTCCAGCAGCACGACTCCTAGGCTGTACACGTTCCCTGCTCCCGTCACTCTACCATACTCTGCAACACAAAATCAGACCATTCATGTACAAGTTTAAGAGGATATGGGTGGGAAAAAAATGCAGCAGACATACTGCATCCGTTATTCGAAGGAGGGATGAGATTGCACAGCTCGATGTGCTGATTTGAGGCTCGTCCAACGACTTCAGCAGGATGCTTTTGCTGCAGAGATCCATGAGAATGATCGGTGATGGGGTACGAACTAAACCCTAATGGCAAGCCCAATAACAGTGACGGCCCATCAGCCCAGAGCCCAAGAAAGAGTATCTGTTCGGCACCAAAGAGTTCGGCACGACCAAAGAGTTCGGACTCAGCCTACAGCTCGGTAAAAGCCGACCAGTCAAGCTCTCCTCTCAGATCGGCAAGAGCTGATCGGTAAAGTCCAGCAGTTCGGTCTCAGCATTCGACCGAACTAGGAGTTAGTGGACTCATGAAAGGCCTCCACGACCTCCACTATACCCACGATCTATTTAGTGGTACGAAGCAGTTATTGAGCAGTTATTGCTCACCCACGATCTTGTTAGTGGGGCTGCAAACCACGATCCTAGTTCAATGTATAAATAGAACTTAGATCAGATAGAAAAAGGTTAAGCTCTCTAGAGATAAAATATCATATAGCAAGTCTGTGTTGTAAGCTGTAATCCCAGATCAAGCAATACAATCTTGCCCTCCCTTCTTCCCGTGGACGTAGATTTACTTCAGTAAATCGAACCACGTAAATTCATTGTGTCGTAGTCTTTATTCTCTACCAGCATTTACTAACATCAAAAATTCGCGGATACATCACTGGCGCCGTCTGTGGGAACCAGAGAACAAAATTTGTGATAAAGCGAATTTTTGATCCATTTTTTCCACCCAAAAAATGCATACCAGATCGCAGAGTACCCGTATTCCTGCCCGTGAGAACCAGGAGGAAGCCAATCCATCCCATAGGTCTGGAAAACAGCCTAGGGATAAATCCACCACCAGTTCTCATGGCGAAGGAACAAGCCGCTCCAAAAATCGTCCCACTGAGTCTTCCCAGCAGCCCGATTTGAATGAGGCTGTCAAGCAGTTTTTGGCGGCGAAGCAGGAGGAATTCTTAACCTTCCTGCAAAAAAGCCAAAAGCAGCCGGAGACGAAAACGGCGGATTCTCCTTCTCCCTCCGCACAAGAAAGTCACTACCGCAGTAGTGTCGCATCTCCCAGGAGAAAGAATCCCCGTCCCCAACATGTTCCAGTTCCTCCTCGGTACCGGAATCACAGGAGAACTCAATCTCCTCCATACCGACGAGATATCGGATTCGCCGTGTACGGAGCACTGAAGACTCCGTTCTCGGACGACATCACCCGAACTCCCCTACCACAGAACTACCGAACTCCGTCGATGACTTACGACGGGCTCGTGGACCCTCACGATTTCTTGGGGCGCTATCAATATAACATGGCGAACCAGGGTCTCAACGAGGTCCACATGTGCAAGCTGTTTCCCGAGCTGCTCATCGGGAACGCGAGAAGGTGGTTCGATAGCCTCCCCCAGGGCAGCATCAGATCTTACCGAGATCTAATGGATGCCTTCCACAGGAGGTTCTTTCAGAAAGCGGAAGCCCGAATCACTTCGGCTCAGCTGCTTTCCATTCGTCAAGGTCGCGACGAAAAAATCAGCGACTTTATGACAAGATTCCACAAGGAATGCCTGCAAGTAGACGATCTCAACGATCTGCTTGTCATCTCGGCATTCCAAAATGGAATCCTGCCCGGAGCTCTCTACAGGAAACTCGTTGAGTGCGGTCCGCAGACAGCTCAGGAAATGTGGGACATTGCGGACCAGTACTCCCGGGCCGATGAGGCAGACCGTCGCAAACGGTCGTTAGACAGCTCATCGACCCGAGGAGACAGAAGGAAGCCCGATCATAGCGATCAGGGGCATCCTCGCCGGACTCCATTTGAAAGAATTCAAAGGGCTCCGGTGCAAGACAGATTGGGACCCCGTCTCAATCCCGAGAAGCCGCCCGCTCAGTTCGTACCGCTGAACAAGCCGAGAGCGGAAATTTTCGAACTGCACTCTGACCTATTCGAAAAGCCAAAGCGGATGACGAAATCAGCCGCGCGCCGACCACAGGATAGCTACTGCTCCTACCATCAAGACCACGGTCACGATACTGAGGAGTGCAGAAACTTGGCTGCAGGTATCGATGTTCTTGTGAAGGCAGGGACATTGAAAAAATACCAAAGCAAGCAGCCAAAGAAGAATAAGAAGCAGAGTGGTGCGAACTGCGCTCCTCAGGATCCGAAAAGGCAGCCGGATCCCGAAGACGATGACGAGCCGCAATATGATGGAGTAATCCAGACTATTGACGCTCTCCCTGCCGGGAAGACCAAGTCGTCCCTAAAGTCAGAGCGCAGAGGCTCCAATCGAGAGGAGCCAACGCATAAAAGGCTGAAGCAGGACGAAGTGATTACGTTCTCGGATGCTGATCCCGTCCCGGCCATCTCTCCTCACCAAGACGCCATTGTCATCCAAGCCGGAGTGGCAAACAAACTGATCCACAGGGTGTTTGTGGATACAGGAGCGTCGGTTAGCATTCTTTTTAAAGAGTGCTTTGACAAACTAGAAGTGGACCCAGCTCGGCTCAGTCCGGCTCCGCTTCCCCTGAAGAGCTTCGCCCAGGAGGACACCCGCCCTGAAGGTATTATCAGCCTTCCGATCACGGTGGGGAAAGCGCCTACTAGCTCCAGTACGATGATTGAGTTTTTCGTGGTGAAAGCTCGGTCCCCGTACAACATCATCCTGGGAAGAGACTGGCTCAACACAGTTCGGGCCGTTTGCTCCACTTATCACCTCACCATCAAGATCCCTACTAAAGGAGGGATAGCGGTCATCCGAGGTGACCAAAAGAGAGCAAAGGAATGTCTGCAAATTGCGCTTAGAAGTGCCGAGCAGTCAGATCGGCACCACCAAGCATAGCAATCACAGCAGCCGGAGTCAGAGGCGATGACCGAAGTCATACCGGAGCCGAACTCGATGACAGTTCAGCTGTACGAAGACGATCCATCCAGAACGGTTAAGATCGGCTTCGCGGGAACGCCCCTACTTCGGGAAAAAACCATCCAGCTCCTCAAGGAGTATAAAGACGTCTTTGCATGGTCTCCGTTGGACATGACCGGAGTGCCCCCCGAGGTAATCACTCATCGGTTAAATATTGATCCTTCAGTCCGGCCGATAAAACAGAAGCAAAGACTCTTTGCGGCAGAACGAAGTCAAGTCATCCATGACGAAGTCCGTCAATTATTGAAGGCGGATGTGTTATTCGAAGTGAAGTATCCTTCGTGGGTGGCCAATCCTGTCATGATCAAGAAAAAGGAAGGAGGATGGCGGATGTGCATAGATTTCACCGATCTAAATAAGCACTGTCCCAAAGATTGCTATCCCCTTCCGAACATAGATAAAAAAGTAGAAGCTTTGATAGGCTTTGAAATTTTTTGTTTTCTTGATCTGTACAAAGGATACCATCAAGTTTTAATGGATGAGATTGACGCTTCAAAAACGGCCTTCATTACTGATTTCGGCATTTTCGCTTATAAAAAGATGCCATTCGGTTTAAAGAATGCCGGAGCCACTTATCAAAGGATGGTAGACAAGCTTTTTCGGCACCTGATTGGAAAGGAGGTCGAAGTGTATGTTGACGATATAGTCGTCAAAAGCAAAAGCACTTCGGAGTACGAGCACAACCTCAAGTCCACTCTCAACGTGCTCAAGAAAGCCAACCTCAAACTTAATCCCCAAAAGTGTACCTTTTTGGTAGATTCGGGAAAGTTTCTGGGTTGTTGGGTTTCAAAGGACGGACTCAAGGCAAACCCCTCAAAAGTTCAAGTTGTTCAAAACATGGCGATGCCGAAGTCCATACATGACGTGCAAAGGCTAACCGGATGTCTAGCCGCACTGAATCGATTCCTTTCTCAAGCAGCCGAAAAGCAACTGCCGTTCTTCACGGTGTTGAAAAAGGCACCAAAGTTCGAGTGGGGAGCCGAGCAGAAAAAGGCCTTTGACGAGCTCAAAAGTTATCTAGCCGAGCTTCCTATTCTCTCTGCTCCAACCGAAGCCGAAGTAATATTCTTATACTTAGCGGCATCGGATCAAACCATCAGCGCGGTGCTTGTACGAGAAGAAGGCCTAAAGCAGCTTCCCATCTACTTTACAAGCCGAGCATTAAGAGGTCCAGAAACCAGGTATCAACCACTGGAAAAGATTGCTCTGGCATTAGTAAATGCAGCAAGGAGACTGCGGCCATACTTCTATGCTCACAAGGTATGCGTCTTAACTGATCTGCCACTTCGGCAAGTGTTGACCAAACCAGAAGCATCAGGCAGAATCGCCAAGTGGGCTATAGAGTTGGGAGAGCACACAATTGAATATCTACCTCGGAAAGCCATCAAGGGACAAGCCTTGGCAGATTTTCTTGCAGAAGCGAAGTTCGATCAAGCAATTCCTGTTATTGCCGAACAGAAGAATTCTGCCAGTGCCGAACTAGCACAGCCCTTGGAATCCGAAGTAGAGCCGCCGGACTGCTGGAGCGGGTTCGTAGATGGAGCTTCGAACAAGATGGGAAGTGGAGCTGGTATTTTACTTGTCGCTCCCGACGGACACGAGGTAGCCTACTCACTTCGGTTCCTATTCCCCACTACTAATAATGAAGCCGAGTACGAAGCCCTCCTGGCCGGACTCCAGTTAGCGCAAAGTCTGCTCGTCAAATCTCTCAAAGTCCATTGTGATTCACAAGTCATAGTAAATCACATGTTGGGTACAAGTGAAGCCCGTGACGAGAGAATGAAGAAGTATTTGGACAAAGCGCAAAGCATCAGCCGAAGTTTCTCCTATTTTCGGATAATCCGCATTCCCAGAGCGGAAAATAGCCGAGCAGATACCTTAAGTAAGTTGGCCTCAGATCCGAGCTCAAAGGCGGAAGAATTAATGCACCGAAGCATTGATGAAGCCGAGGTACACTCAGTATCCAACTCGCCGAACTGGATGACGCCGATCTTGCAGTATCTGGATCAAGGACAATTGCCCGAGGATAAGAGAGAAGCTCGGAAGATCACGTGCCGAGCACTTCGGTACGAACTTCATGAAGGAGTCCTCTTTAGAAAGTCTTACCTCCAGCCGTTATTGCGGTGCGTAGGACCAGAAGAGACGGACTACATCCTCAGAGAAGTTCATGAAGGATCGTGCGGTAGCCACATCGGAGCCAGAGCTTTAGCTAAAAAAGTTCTGAGATGGGGATATTATTGGCCAACCATGGTACAAGAGGCAGTGCAGCTCGTCAAGAAGTGTACGAAGTGCCAAATTCATGCAAATGTCCCAAGGATGCCGCAGACCGATCTATACACTATGCAAAGCCCTTGGCCTTTCATGCAATGGGGCATAGACATAGTGGGACCACTTCCTCAAGCTCCTCGGCAAATGAAATTCCTTATCGTTGCCGTGGACTACTTCACGAAGTGGGTGGAGGCTGAGCCATTAGCTACGATAACGAGCTCAAAGGCATTGGACTTCGTCTGGAAGAACATAGTGTGCCGATTTGGCATACCCCGCATCCTCGTCTCGGATAATGGGACTCAGTTCACCGACAAGACGTTCAAGAATTGGTGCCAAGAGCTGAACATTCAACAGCGGTTCACTTCGGTCTCCCATCCCCAAGCAAACGGACAAACGGAAGTAACGAACCGGATTCTGGTGAAAGGGTTAAAAGCTCGGTTAGAACAAGCCAAAGGACAATGGGTAGAAAATCTCCCTCAAGTCCTATGGTCCTACCGAACTACACCCAAAACCTCCAACGGTGAAACTCCGTATAGTCTGGTGTACGGCACTGAAGCCGTAATTCCGGTGGAGATCGGCGTACCCAGTCCCCGAACTCTAAATTTCTCCTCAGAAATGAATGACGACGGACTGAGAGCAGAACTAGATCTCGCCGAAGAAAGAAGAGAATTGGCGTGCATAAAAGCAGCCAAGTATAAGGAGCAAGTAGCCCGGTATTATAACCAAAGGGTGAAAAAGCTTCAATTTCAAGTGGGAGATCTCGTCTTGAGAAACAACGAAGTAAGCCGAGCAGAAAAGCTGGGCAAACTCGAACCCACATGGGAGGGTCCATATCGGGTGTCAGAAGTCCTCGGCAAAGGGTCTTATAAATTGACTCACATGTCAGGAGAACAAGTACCCCGAACATGGCACGTCTCCAACCTCAAGAAGTTCCACTTGTAAGAGACAAAGTCCGGTCAGTCTGTCTTGTGTCTAGTTCGGTCATAGGGGTACATGTTTTTATTTGTTTGTTTTTTACTTGTACCTTTTACTTGTCGTTTTATAAAAAGTTTAAAGTTTTTTTTCTTTCATCTTTTTCATTTTTTCTCTATGTGTTTTGTCTCTATGTGCTTGTCGTCTCTTACAAATGTTACCGAGGTATATCGTTCTTTAAAGGCTGATCCCCTTTTTAGATCGATTATTAAAGACTATTGTGAGTCCAAGCTTCTAAGGAGGATACAAGACCACAATTCAGCTTAACAAGCAGTTCGTCTGAAACGAACTACAACAAGCCAACGATTGTGAGTCCAAGCTTCCAAGGAGGATACAAGACCGCAATTCAGCTTAACAAGCACTTCGTCTGAAACGAACTGCAATAAGCCAACGATTGTGAGTCCAAGCTTCTCAGGAAGATACAAGACCATAATTCGGCTTAAGAAATAAGCACTTCGTCTGAAACGAACTGCAATAAGGGAAAGTTCGATCCATGCGATAAACCTCGCCGAATTAGGACGACCAAGTTCGGTCAAAGAAGTTTACTTCATAAGACCGAGGACGACCATGTCCAGTCAAAGAGGTTTACTTCATAAGACCACTTCGGTTAACTGGGAAAGTCCGATCCACGCGATAAAACTCGCCGAATTAGGACAAGGGAAAGTTCGATCCCGGCGACAAAAATCGCCAAATTAGAACACAAACCAAGTCCGGTCAAAGAAGTTTCCTTCATAAGATCAAAGACGAGTCCGATCAAAGAAGCTCACTTCATAAGACCGATGACGAGCACGATGAAATTGTTTCGCAGAACTGTAAGTAAGCAGTGATAAAAGCGAAAGGAAAAAATTTCATTTATTAAATCTCGTTCGGCAGACAATTCAGCTCCCCTACGAGAAGGCATTACGCCATTACAAAGGACTATTCTACTGTCCGCGGTTGCTAAAGTTAAGCCACCTATCTGCAAAATCCTCTGGAAGCCGAGTTCGGTTGTTCCGAGCAGATGAAGAATAAGCAGGTCGACGAGATGCTATCCTCGACCCAACGCCTCTTCCCCGAGCCCGAGAAGTCCTAACACCTCGGCGATGAAGAGTCTCTGCAATAAGCATCTGTCGATCTAGCTCACTCATAGTCGCAACTCCTCGGTAAATTTCAGTCCGTCCCTGCCTTGACGATTCTGGTTGCTCCTGAGCCCGTTCTCGTCTTGACGTTTCCGGCTGTTCCTGAGTTCGTTGCTGACTTGGAGCAAGATTTTGAGCAAGGGAACCAGAGGTTTGATCTGGAGTGCGAGCATCTGTTGGCACGATATGCCGAAGGAATCTTTCTATGGAGGGGCGCCGAGAAAGAACAATGTTGTACCGAGAAGCCCAACGCCGCAGTGATGTCACAACTTGTTGGCAAGCCGGGCTCTCCAGCACATTGTTCCTACGGAGTACATGATATTCCTCCCACAGTTCGTCAACTCGACTCTGAACATCCGAGATGGTAACTCCCCCGCGCTCACGGATATAATCCTCATACGCAGTCCTCTCAGCAATGGCCGTATTCAGCTCGGCCTCCAGATCTTTCTTATCAGACTCTAAGTCCTTATTATCGGCCTCCAGCTTCACTAAACGAGCCAAAAGCTCGTCATTCTTCGTCTGATCGGCTATAGCTCTTTTCTCAGCTTCGTCTAAAGCCGAAGAGTACAGCCGTTTCCAGTGAAGTATCTCCATCTCCTTGAGTACAAAGCAGCTAATTTAGTTCGGCAGCTGTACCGAGCAGATAGTAAAATACAACAGGAATAAAGGCGAGTACGAAAAGCTATACGAAGACAAGTGTAGAGAATTTTTCATTCACAAGGAAAATTTTTTACACTGGGAGGGCTTCAAGGCCATTTTACAAGGAAGAAACTAGACTAAGAGAAGGGAGACGAAATCATACTCCGCCAGCTTCGTCTCCGGCTCCTCGGCCTGGTTCAGCTTCTTTCTCCTGAGCTACCTCAGCCTCGGCCTCGCATCCTGCCGGCCTCGCCTCCGCCTCCTGATCGGCTTCCTTCTCCGGATGCCCGGCCCGCTCGACTTCGGCCTCCCGCTCCAGCGGCTCGGCCTCACCCTCTCCGTTGTAAGTCGAAGCGGGTGAAACGGGTCCCACGGAGGCAAAGATAGCCTCCAGGTTCTCGTCCCGATCAGCTCGACAACTCCGGACTCGGTCTGCAGAAAGCAGGACCGAGGATGAAGCGAGCTCCTCAAGGAGCGGCAGATTCTGAAGCCGAGCTGCTATCTCTCGGCTGTACAGAGGCAGCACGACGTCGGCCCCCTGCTCGCCCTTATCGGTAATTAGCCTTACCAGACTACCGACAAAGGCCGAGAACTGGCTGCTCAAAAAGAGTTTCTCCGTGTAAACACGGAGAGCCTCCCCCTGGGCAGCCACGGCGGCTGCCTCCTTCTGAGCCTCCCGGTGCTTCGTCTGCTCTCGCAGGATGATGAGCTGGTTTTTGGCTGACCGAGCTTCATCCTGAGCCGAGATCCTAGCAGCTCGGGCCCTCTCAAATTTGGCCTCAGCCTGTTCGGCCAGACTACGAGCAAGATGCAACTTCTTCTGCATCTCCTCGTAGTCGTGGGATGCTTTGGAGAGCTCCACGGAGACGAGCTTCGCTCTCTGAAGATGAACAAGGAAAAAAGTCAACAGAAGGGCCATCAAAAAATGTGGAAAAGAAGCCAAGTCAGAAAGCTTACCTCCACAAAATTCGTCGGCCATTGAAAAGGCTCAGGGACGTGTTCCGGGATGTCTGCAACCACCTCGGAGATGACCAGGTCTTTCCCCTTCCCTTTAGCCGAAGACGGCTCCGGCTCTTTCGGATCCGAAGAAGAGGTTTTTTGCCTCTTCGGATTCTTTTCGGCTTCAGACGCCGACCGAGGAGCTCTCTGCCTCTCCGGCCCCACAAGCTCGGAGGATTTGCGGACGGCCTTGTTCAGCAAGTTCACTGTCAAAAAACAAAAAAAACAAAGTCAGATTTTCTTCGTTAAAGCAGTAGAGCATAAAGAAAGAGAAAGCCTCACCCTCGGCCTCTTCGTCCGAAGACGAGATGTCGAACATGACGTCGCCCTTGACGAGCTCAGACTCCGTGTATTGTTTCCTAACTATGGGAATCTTGTTGAGCTCGCCATCGAGCTCGTCCAACGGTTCAGGCCGAGGATGACGGATAACGGACTTCGGCCCTCTCCAGGGAAAACTAGGAGCCGCGGTCCTATCATAGTAGAAGAAGCGGTTTTGCCACTTCGGCCACTTCGTTTTACAAAAGGCCCTAAAGGGCTGTACAGGGATCAAGTAGAACCAAGACCCCTTCCTCTTAAATTGAAAGAATTTAAGGATCGCCTTCAAAGACAAATCCCTTCCTAACCTACGGAGTTCGGCAGCGAAGGCCGACAAGTGCCTCCAAGAGTTCGGAGTCACCTGGCCTAAAGGAAGCTGAAAAAAATCTAGTAAATCTATAAAGGCAGAAGGGAGGGGGAAACGAAGCCCGCATTCTAAGCAGGCCTCGTACACGGTGGCGTAACCCTCCGGCGGGGAGTCAGCCCTATGATCACCGTCAGGTACCACCGCCTTCCCCCCAGGAAAAAAGTATTTTTCGGGTAGGGATATCACAGTATCCTTACTCAAAATACTATGGAAATACTCTACGGTCTTCTCCCCGGACTCTTTCCGGCCAGAAGACCCCTTACCGCCTCTCCTACCGCTACCCGACTCCGAAGAAGAAATAGAAGCCATTTTTCTTACTTTTTGAAGGTGAAGAAAGTCTGAGGAAGCTCTTGAAAGCGGAAGAAAATTTCTCGAGAAAGAGAGAGTATAGAAGACGCAACAGCAAAAGTGTTCAAATGAGGAAGAAAGAGCATATTTATCAGATTCGGGAAAGATTTCGAAATCGTTGCGCTGTTTCGAATCCCACCTTTTCAGGATTCAACGGCCGGATTTTACTGTCGCATTTAATGCAGGCACGCGCAAGGCACGTCCCCTGACGTCAGCCTCCCCCTTACCGTTATCCAGAATGCCGAAGTGACTCACCTCGCCGAAGTGATTCACTTCGCTTTTCGGGGGGGGTAGTGATGGGGTACGAACTAAACCCTAATGGCAAGCCCAATAACAGTGACGGCCCATCAGCCCAGAGCCCAAGAAAGAGTATCTGTTCGGCACCAAAGAGTTCGGCACGACCAAAGAGTTCGGACTCAGCCTACAGCTCGGTAAAAGCCGACCAGTCAAGCTCTCCTCTCAGATCGGCAAGAGCTGATCGGTAAAGTCCAGCAGTTCGGTCTCAGCATTCGACCGAACTAGGAGTTAGTGGACTCATGAAAGGCCTCCACGACCTCCACTATACCCACGATCTATTTAGTGGTACGAAGCAGTTATTGAGCAGTTATTGCTCACCCACGATCTTGTTAGTGGGGCTGCAAACCACGATCCTAGTTCAATGTATAAATAGAACTTAGATCAGATAGAAAAAGGTTAAGCTCTCTAGAGATAAAATATCATATAGCAAGTCTGTGTTGTAAGCTGTAATCCCAGATCAAGCAATACAATCTTGCCCTCCCTTCTTCCCGTGGACGTAGATTTACTTCAGTAAATCGAACCACGTAAATTCATTGTGTCGTAGTCTTTATTCTCTACCAGCATTTACTAACATCAAAAATTCGCGGATTCATCAATCGGTCCGGAGGTCATGGAGATAGGCCAAGCCTTTTGAGACTCCGACAGCAATGTTGTAACGGCTTGGCCAGTCCAGCTTGTTTCCCGTTCTGTGGTGGAGAATGTCGTAGAGTGTGCCCCGGACGAAGTCATAGAAGAGGTAGGTGTTGGTTTCTGGGGATTACAAGAGATAAAAGCCGGGCGTAATACAACCCAAAAGAAGGAATACAAAAGAGGAATCTGAACTAGAATGAGATTACAAATGCAAAAACGAAACAGTAACCGTGAATAATGTTTAAGCCGAGTCGAGGAGGCCTCTTCCCGCAAGACGAGATACGCCCCGGTAGTGCTCTTCAGTTTGGCGTGTCGTTCCCAAAGGTAAAACGGCTACGTCTCTATTGATGCAGCACCGCAATCAGCAGAGCTCCGGCGAACTGGATGGAGGAGAGGGCAGAGCTTCGACAGAAAGACAATGCAGAGAGGGAGAGAGCTTATGCTGTAATGCTTGTGAATGATGTAGTAGCTAATGCAGTGGAATGGCTAGCCTATTTATAGGTCGAGCCACCATGTAGGGTCAACCAAGCCATGAAGGCTCATCATGGCAGATCCGTAACCGCCGACGGTTACGAGCGTGTGGCAGGAGTGTGCCATCCGTGTGTGGAGCGTGTGGATTTCTCAGCCGTGACTGTGCCTCGCTTGACGACGTGTCAAGCCACTTGGATTGCTGACTCGGCGGTGGTCTAAAAAGAATAGTTTGGGCCAAGCACCAAGCCTAAAGACCAATTGCCAAGATCCAAGTCCAAGATCGGGCCCGCGACCACGTGCTCGGGCAGGCGGCGGCGCGCGTGTGTGGGCTCTTTCACCCATCTTGGTCCACTATAATTATTAAGTAACATAAAGTCACTTAATTTATACACATTAAAAGATGTGTTAATCCTCCAATGTGGGATAATTAACACTAGTTAATTATTCCCTAAGCTCCAACTCCAAGCTTTAATTAAAAGCTAATTATGCCCAACTTTAATCCACTATTTCTCACTCACCGGAAATCGGATTTGAGAAAGTGAATATACTACATTTATCTACGTAAAATGTAGATCGACGATATGTCATTTAATTTCACAAAATTAAATGTCTCGTCACATTTATTATTTAGTCAAAATCCATTGACCGGACATATTTTAATCCATGATTTTTTACAGTAGGCTCACCTCAGTGTCAAGACATATGCGACCGGGATCATCACGTTGGGATTGGACAGGCTGCCAAAGAGTTCCAGCTCCTCCACGAGGTGCTTGTGTTGAGGAAACCGGACTATCTTGTCGGTATGTTTGATCTTCTTCACCAGATAAGTTGTTCCCGAAGGCATCACGGCTTTGTAGAAAGTTGAGAATGCTGTCTTGAATGTGATGTTGGAGTGGTCAGAAACTGCCTCCATTGCTTTCTTGAAATCGACATTTGGGGTGTGGGTGCTGTTCGGAGCTGGCAGAGTTCCACTGATGCTTCGGTACATTCTTGAAATGGGAAATGGCAGAGCGATCACTACGATCAATAAACCAATGGGAACTCCACACGCAGCAGCAATCGCCACCTCTGAGTTAACAACTGATGATTTTTTCCCTTGGGGCGTTTCGGGTTCAGGGGGAAGATGAAGATGATCAAAATGAGGCACATGTGCTGATCAGGGGTATTATTCTGAATGATTTCGTAAATTCTAGTCATAGCAGTAACCTGATCAGGTGGCAGCTGAGATGACACCACCTGGATACAAAGCATTATTACAAACTGGCTGAGGACATTGTAGGAAACCCTCTTCATCATCTTCTCTCTGTGTGTATGCATATATACGTGCATGAATATGGTGATTCACCTGGTGTAGAGTTTTTGGTGGGGAAGAAGAAGATGATCAAAATGAGGCATGATGGGGTACGAACTAAACCCTAATGGCAAGCCCAATAACAGTGACGGCCCATCAGCCCAGAGCCCAAGAAAGAGTATCTGTTCGGCACCAAAGAGTTCGGCACGACCAAAGAGTTCGGACTCAGCCTACAGCTCGGTAAAAGCCGACCAGTCAAGCTCTCCTCTCAGATCGGCAAGAGCTGATCGGTAAAGTCCAGCAGTTCGGTCTCAGCATTCGACCGAACTAGGAGTTAGTGGACTCATGAAAGGCCTCCACGACCTCCGCTATACCCACGATCTATTTAGTGGTACGAAGCAGTTATTGAGCAGTTATTGCTCACCCACGATCTTGTTAGTGGGGCTGCAAACCACGACCTTAGTTCAATGTATAAATAGAACTTAGATCAGATAGAAAAGGGTTAAGCTCTCTAGAGATAAAATACCATATAGCAAGTCTGTGTTGTAAGCTGTAATCCCAGATCAAGCAATACAATCTTGCCCTCCCTTCTTCCCGTGGACGTAGATTTACTTCAGTAAATCGAACCACGTAAATTCACCGTGTCGTAATTTATTTTTACGAGCATTCATCATCATCAATAATTCGCGGAATCATCACTGGCGCCGTCTGTGGGAAGCAGAGAACAAAATTTGTGATAAAGCGAATTTTTGATCCATTTTTTCCACCCAAAAAATGCATACCAGATCGCAGAGTACCCGTATTCCTGCCCGTGAGAACCAGGAGGAAGCCAATCCATCCCATAGGTCCGGAAAACAGCCTAGGGATAAATCCACCACCAGTTCTCATGGCGAAGGAACAAGCCGCTCCAAAAATCGTCCCACTGAGTCTTCACAGCAGCCCGATTTGAATGAGGCTGTCAAGCAGTTTTTGGCTGAAAAGCAGGAGGAATTCTTAACCTTCCTGCGAAAAAGCCAAAAGCAGCCGGAGACGAAAACGACGGATTCTCCTTCTCCCTCCGCACAAGAAAGTCACTACCGCAGTAGTGTCGCATCTCCCAGGAGAAAGAATCCCCGTCCCCCACATGTTCCAGTTCTTCCTCGGTACCGGAATCACAGGAGAACTCAATCTCCTCCATACCGACGAGATATCGGATTCGCCGTGTACGGAGCACTGAAGACTCCGTTCTCGGACGACATCACCCGAACTCCCCTACCACCGAACTACCGAACTCCGTCGATGACTTACGACGGGCTCGTGGACCCTCACGATTTCTTGGGGCGCTATCAATATAACATGGCGAACCAGGGTCTCAACGAGGTCCACATGTGCAAGCTGTTTCCCGAGCTGCTCATCGGGAACGCGAGAAGGTGGTTCGATAGCCTCCCCCAGGGCAGCATCAGATCTTACCGAGATCTAATGGATGCCTTCCACAGGAGGTTCTTTCAGAAAGCGGAAGCCCGAATCACTTCGGCTCAGCTGCTTTCCATTCGTCAAGGTCGCGACGAAAAAATCAGCGACTTTATGACAAGATTCCACAAGGAATGCCTGCAAGTAGACGATCTCAACGATCTGCTTGTCATCTCGGCATTCCAAAATGGAATCCTGCCCGGAGCTCTCTACAGGAAGCTCGTTGAGTGCGGTCCGCAGACAGCTCAGGAAATGTGGGACATTGCGGACCAGTACTCCCGGGCCGATGAGGCAGACCGTCGCAAACGGTCGTTAGACAGCTCATCGACCCGAGGAGACAGAAGGAAGCCCGATCATAGCGATCAGGGGCATCCTCGCCGGACTCCATTTGAAAGAATTCAAAGGGCTCCGGTGCAAGACAGATTGGGACCTCGTCTCAATCCCGAGAAGTCGCCCGCTCAGTTCGTACCGCTGAACAAGCCGAGAGCGGAAATTTTCGAACTGCACTCTGACCTATTTGAAAAGCCAAAGCGGATGACGAAATCAGCCGCGCGCCGACCACAGGATAGCTACTGCTCCTACCATCAAGACCACGGTCACGATACTGAGGAGTGCAGAAACTTGGCTGCAGGTATCGATGTTCTTGTGAAGGCAGGGACATTGAAAAAATACCGAAGCAAGCAGCCAAAGAAGAATAAAAAGCAGAGTGGTGCGAACTGCGCTCCTCAGGATCCGAAAAGGCAGCCGGATCCCGAAGACGATGACGAGCCGCAATATGATGGAGTAATCCAGACTATTGACGCGCTCCCTGCCGGGAAGACCAAGTCGTCCCTAAAGTCAGAACGCAGAGGCTCCAATCGAGAGGAGCCAACGCATAAAAGGCTGAAGCAGGACGAAGTGATTACGTTCTCGGCTGCTGATCCTGTCCCGGCCATCTCTCCTCACCAAGACGCCATTGTCATCCAAGCCGGAGTGGCAAACAAACTGATCCACAGGGTGTTTGTGGATACAGGAGCGTCGGTTAGCATTCTTTTTAAGGAGTGCTTCGACAAACTAGAAGTGGACCCAGCTCGGCTCAGTCCGGCTCCGCTTCCCCTGAAGAGCTTCACCCAGGAGGACACCCGCCCTGAAGGTATTATCAGCCTTCCGATCACGGTGGGGAAAGCGCCTACTAGCTCCAGTACGATGATTGAGTTTTTCGTGGTGAAAGCTCGGTCCCCGTACAACGTCATCCTGGGAAGAGACTGGCTCAACACAGTTCGGGCCGTTTGCTCCACTTATCACCTCACCATCAAGATCCCTACTAAAGGAGGGATAGCGGTCATCCGAGGTGACCAAAAGAGAGCAAAGGAATGTCTGCAAATTGCGCTTAGAAGTGCCGAGCAGTCAGATCGGCACCACCAAGCATAGCAATCACAGCAGCCGGAGTCAGAGGCGATGACCGAAGTCATACCGGAGCCGAACTCGATGACAGTTCAGCTGTACGAAGACGATCCATCCAGAACGGTTAAGATCGGCTTCGCGGGAACGCCCCTACTTCGGGAAAAAACCATCCAGCTCCTCAAGGAGTATAAAGACGTCTTTGCATGGTCTCCGTTGGACATGACCGGAGTGCCCCCCGAGGTAATCACTCATCGGTTAAATATTGATCCTTCAGTCCGGCCGATAAAACAGAAGCAAAGACTCTTTGCGGCAGAACGAAGTCAAGTCATCCATGACGAAGTCCGTCAATTATTGAAGGCGGATGTGTTATTCGAAGTGAAGTATCCTTCGTGGGTGGCCAATCCTGTCATGATCAAGAAAAAGGAAGGAGGATGGCGGATGTGCATAGATTTCACCGATCTAAATAAGCACTGTCCCAAAGATTGCTATCCCCTTCCGAACATAGATAAAAAAGTAGAAGCTTTGATAGGCTTTGAAATTTTTTGTTTTCTTGATCTGTACAAAGGATACCATCAAGTTTTAATGGATGAGATTGACGCTTCAAAAACGGCCTTCATTACTGATTTCGGCATTTTCGCTTATAAAAAGATGCCATTCGGTTTAAAGAATGCCGGAGCCACTTATCAAAGGATGGTAGACAAGCTTTTTCGGCACCTGATTGGAAAGGAGGTCGAAGTGTATGTTGACGATATAGTCGTCAAAAGCAAAAGCACTTCGGAGTACGAACACAACCTCAAGTCCACTCTCAACGTGCTCAAGAAAGCCAACCTCAAACTTAATCCCCAAAAGTGTACCTTTTTGGTAGATTCGGGAAAGTTTCTGGGTTGTTGGGTTTCAAAGGACGGACTCAAGGCAAACCCCTCAAAAGTTCAAGTCGTTCAGAACATGGCAATGCCGAAGTCCATACATGACGTGCAAAGGCTAACCGGATGCCTAGCCGCACTGAATCGATTCCTTTCCCAAGCAGCCGAAAAGCAACTGCCGTTCTTCAAGGTGTTGAAAAAGGCACCAAAGTTCGAGTGGGGAGCCGAGCAGAAAAAGGCCTTTGACGAGCTCAAAAGTTATCTAGCCGAGCTTCCTATTCTCTCTGCTCCAACCGAAGCCGAAGTAATATTCTTATACTTAGCGGCATCGGATCAAACCATCAGCGCGGTGCTTGTACGAGAAGAAGGCCTAAAGCAGCTTCCCATCTATTTTACAAGCCGAGCATTACGAGGTCCAGAAACCAGGTATCAACCTCTGGAAAAGATTGCTCTGGCATTAGTAAATGCAGCAAGGAGACTGCGGCCATACTTCTATGCTCACAAGGTATGCGTCTTAACTGATCTGCCCCTTCGGCAAGTGTTGACCAAACCAGAAGCATCAGGCAGAATCGCCAAGTGGGCTATAGAGTTGGGAGAGCACACAATTGAATATCTACCTCGGAAAGCCATCAAGGGACAAGCCTTGGCAGATTTTCTTGCGGAAGCAAAGTTCGATCAAGCAATTCCTGTTATTGCCGAACAGAAGAATTCTGCCAATGCCGAACTAGCACAGCCCTTGGAATCCGAAGTAGAGCCGCCGGACTGCTGGAGCGGATTCGTAGATGGAGCTTCAAACAAGATGGGAAGTGGAGCTGGTATTTTACTTGTCGCTCCCGACGGACACGAGGTAACCTACTCACTTCGGTTCCTATTCCCCACTACTAATAATGAAGCCGAGTACGAAGCCCTCCTGGCCGGACTCCAGTTAGCGCAAAGTCTGCTCGTCAAATCTCTCAAAGTCCATTGTGATTCACAAGTCATAGTAAATCACATGTTGGGTACAAGTGAAGCTCGTGACGAGAGAATGAAGAAGTATTTGGACAAAGCGCAAAGCATCAGCCGAAGTTTCTCCTATTTTCGGATAATCCGCATTCCCAGAGCGGAAAATAGCCGAGCAGATACCTTAAGTAAGTTGGCCTCAGATCCGAGCTCAAAGGCGGAAGAATTAATGCATCGAAGCATTGATGAAGCCGAGGTACATTCAGTATCCAGCTCGCCGAACTGGATGACGCCGATCTTGCAGTATCTGGATCAAGGACAATTGCCCGAGGATAAGAGAGAAGCTCGGAAGATCACTTGCCGAGCACTTCGGTACGAACTTCATGAAGGAGTCCTCTTTAGAAAATCTTACCTCCAGCCGTTATTGCGGTGCGTAGGACCAGAAGAGACGGACTACATCCTCAGAGAAGTTCATGAAGGATCGTGCGGTAGCCACATCGGAGCCAGAGCTTTAGCTAAAAAAGTTCTGAGATGGGGATATTATTGGCCAACCATGGTACAAGAGGCAGTGCAGCTCGTCAAGAAGTGTACGAAGTGCCAAATTCATGCAAATGTCCCAAGGATGCCGCAGACCGATCTATACACTATGCAAAGCCCTTGGCCTTTCATGCAATGGGGCATAGACATAGTGGGACCACTTCCTCAAGCTCCTCGGCAAATGAAATTCCTTATCGTTGCCGTGGACTACTTCACGAAGTGGGTGGAGGCTGAACCATTAGCTACGATAACGAGCTCAAAGGCATTGGACTTCGTCTGGAAGAACATAGTGTGCCGATTTGGCATACCTCACATCCTCGTCTCGGATAATGGGACTCAGTTCACCGACAAGACGTTCAAGAATTGGTGCCAAGAGCTGAACATTCAACAGCGGTTCACTTCGGTCTCCCATCCCCAAGCAAACGGACAAACGGAAGTAACGAACCGGATTCTGGTGAAAGGGTTAAAAGCTCGGTTAGAACAAGCCAAAGGACAATGGGTAGAAAATCTCCCTCAAGTCCTATGGTCCTATCGAACTACACCCAAAACCTCCAACGGTGAAACTCCGTATAGTCTGGTGTACGGCACTGAAGCCGTAATTCCGGTGGAGATCGGCGTACCCAGTCCCCGAACTCTAAATTTCTCCTCAGAAATGAATGACGACGGACTGAGAGCAGAACTAGATCTCGCCGAAGAAAGAAGAGAATTGGCGTGCATAAAAGCAGCCAAGTATAAGGAGCAAGTAGCCCGGTATTATAACCAAAGGGTGAAAAAGCTTCAATTTCAAGTGGGAGATCTCGTCTTGAGAAACAACGAAGTAAGCCGAGCAGAAAAGCTGGGCAAACTCGAGCCCACATGGGAGGGTCCGTATCGGGTGTCAGAAGTCCTCGGCAAAGGGTCTTATAAATTGACTCACATGTCAGGAGAACAAGTACCCCGAACATGGCACGTCTCCAACCTCAAGAAGTTCCACTTGTAAGAGACAAAGTCCGGTCAGTCTGTCTTGTGTCTAGTTCGGTCATAGGGGTACATGTTTTTATTTGTTTGTTTTTACTTGTACCTTTTACTTGTCGTTTTATAAAAAACTTAAAGTTTTTTTTGTTTCGTCTTTTTCATTTTTTCTCTATGTGTTTTGTCTCTATGTGCTTGTCGTCTCTTACAAATGGTACCAAGGTATATCGTTCTTTAAAGACTGATCCCCTTTTTAGATCGATTATTAAAGACTATTGTGAGTCCAAGCTTCTAAGGAGGATATAAGACCACAATTCAGCTTAACAAGCAGTCCGTCTGAAACGAACTGCAATAAGCCAACGATTGTGAGTCCAAGCTTCCAAGGAGGATACAAGACCGCAATTCAGCTTAACAAGCACTTCGTCTGAAACGAACTGCAATAAGGGAAAGTCCGATCCACGCGATAAACCTCGCCGAATTAGGACGACCAAGTTCGGTCAAAGAAGTTTACCTCATAAGACCGGGGACGACCATGTCCAGTCAAAGAGGTTTACTGCATAAGACCACTTCGGTTAACTGGGAAAGTCCGATCCACGCGATAAAACTCGCCGAATTAGGACAAGGGAAAGTTCGATCCCGGCGACAAAAATCGCCAAATTAGAACACAAACCAAGTCCGGTCAAAGATGTTTATTTCATCAGACCAAAGACGAGTCCGGTCAAAGATGTTTATTTCATCAGACCAAAGACGAGTCCGGTCAAAGAAGTTTACTTCATAAGACCAAGGACCAAGTCCGGTCAAAGAAGTTTACTTCATAAGACCGAGGACAAGTACGATGAAATTTTTTCGCTAAGCTGTAAATACAGTGTTAGAAGCGAAAACAAAATTTCATTTTTCAAATCTTGTTCGGCATACAACTCCGCTACCCTACAAAATGGCGTTACGCTATTACAAAGGACTATTCTACTGTCCAGGGTTGCTGAAGTTAAGCCACCTATCTGCAAAACCCTCTGGAAGCCGAGTTCGGTTGTTCCGAGCAGATGAAGAATAAGCAGGTCGACGAGATGCTATCCTCGACCCAACGCCTCTTCCCCGAGCCCGAGAAGTCCTAACACCTCGGCGATGAAGAGTCTCTGCAATAAGCATCTGCTGATCTTGCTCGCTCATAGTCACAACTCCTCGGCGAATTTCAGTCCGTCCCTGTCTTGACGATTCCGGTTGCTCCTGAGCCCGTTCTCGTCTTGACGTTTCCGGCTGTTCCGGAGTTCGTTGTTGACTGGGAGTAGGATTTTGAACAAGGGAACCAGAGGTTTGATCTGGAGTGCGAGCATCTGTTGCCACGATATGCCGAAGGAATCTTTCTATGGAGGGGCGCCGAGAAAGAACAATGTCGTACCGAGAAGCCCAGCGCCGTAATGATTTCACAACTTGTTGGCAAGCCGAGCTCTCCAGCGCATTGTTCCTCCGGAGTACATGATATTCCTCCCACAGTTCGTCAACTCGACTCTGAACATCTGATATGGTCAAGCCCCCGCGCACACGGATGTAATCCTCGTACGCAGTCCTCTCAGCAATGGTCGTATTCAGCTCGGCCTCCAGATCCTTCTTATCGGACTCTAAGTCCTTATTATCGGCCTCCAGCTTCACTAAACGAGCCAGAAGCTCGTCATTCTTCGTCTGATCGGCTATAGCTCTTTTCTCAGCTTCGTCTAAAGCCGAAGAGTACAGCCGTTTCCAGTGAAGTATCTCCATCTCCTTGAGTACAAAGCAGCTATATTAGTTCGGCAGATGTACCGAGCAGATAGTAAAATACAACAGGAATAAAGGCGAGTACGAAAAGCTATACGAAGACAAGTGTAGAGAATTTTTCATTCACAAGGAAAATTTTTTACACTAGGAGGGCTTCAAGGCCATTTTACAAGGAAGAAACTAGACTAAGAGAAGGGAGACGAAATCATACTCCACCAGCTTCGTCTCCGGCTCCTTGGTCTGGTTCAGCTTCTTTCTCCTGAGCTACCTCAGCCTCGGCCTCGCCTCCTGCCGGCCTCGCCTCCGCCTCCTGATCGGCCTCCTTCTCCGGATGCCCGGCCCGCTCGACTTCGGCCTCCAGCTCCGGCGGCTCGGCCTCACCCTCTCCGTTATAAGTCGAAGCGGGTGATGAAACGGGTCCCACGGAGGCAAAGATAGCCTCCAGGTTCTCGTCCCGATCAGCTCGGCAACTCCGGACTCGGTCTGCAGAAAGCAGGACCGAAGATGAAGCGAGCTCCTCAAGGAGCGGCAGATTCTGAAGCCGAGCTGCTATTTCTCGGCTGTACAGAGGCAGCACGACGTCGGCCCCCTGCTCGCCCTTATCGGCAATTAGCCTTACCAGACTACCGACAAAGGCCGAGAACTGGCTGCTCAAAAAGAGTTTCTCCGTGTAAACACGGAGAGCCTCCCCCTGGGCAGCCACGGCGGCAGCATCCCTCCGTTTCGTCTGCTCTCGCTGGATGACGAGCTGGTTTTTGGCAAACTGAGCTTCATCCTGGGCCGAAATCCTAGCAGCTCTGGCTTTCTCAAAGTTAGCCTCAGCCTGTTCGGCCCGATGACAAGCAGCCGCCAACTTCCTCTGCATCTCAGCATAGTCATTGGACGCTTTGGAGAGTTCGACGGCGACGAGCTTGGAGAGCATATCGTTCCTCTGAAAATGGATAAAGAAAAAAGTCAACAAAGGGGCCACAAAAAATACAGGAAAAAAGCAAGGCCAGAAAATCAAGAAGAGAGTTCACCTCGGCGAAGTCCGTGGGCCATAAAAACGGCTCACAGATATGTTCCGAAGGAGGCGCCAAGACCACATCTTTCTCTGGCACTCTCGGGGGCTTCTGGGCCCTCCCCTTCCCCTTTGCCGAAGTCGACTCCGGCTTCTTCGGATCCGAAGAGGCTTTTTGCCTTTTCGGAGTCCTCTCGGCATCAGACGCCGAGCTGGTGGTTTTCGGCCTCTCCGGCTCCTTGGACTCCGAAGATTTGCGGCTAGCCTTACTCAGCATGTACACTGCCAAAAAGCAAGAAAGCAAAGTCAGATTTTCTTCGTTAAAGCAGTAGAGCATAAAGATAAAGAGAAATCCTCACCCTCGGCCTCTTCGTCCGAAGACGAGATGTCGAACACGACGTCGCCCTTGACGAGCTCAGACTCCGTGTATTGTTTCCTAACTATGGGAATCTTGTTGAGCTCGCCATCGAGCTCGTCCAACGGTTCAGGCCGAGGATGACGGATAACGGACTCCGGCCCTCTCTAGGGAAAACTAGGAGCCGCGGTCCTATCATAGTAGAAGAAGCGATTTTGCCACTTCGGCCACTTCGTTTTACAAAAGGCCCTAAAGGGCTGTAAAGGGATCAAGTAAAACCAAGACCCCTTCCTCTTAAATTGAAAGAATTTAAGGATCGCCTTCAAAGACAAATCCCTTCCTAACCTACGGAGTTCGGCAGCGAAGGCCGACAAGTGCCTCCAAGAGTTCGGAGTCACTTGGCCTAAAGGAAGCTGAAAAAAATCTAGTAAATCTATAAAGGCAGAAGGGAGGGGGAAACGAAGCCCGCATTCTAAGCAGGCCTCGTACACGGTGGCGTACCCCTCCGGCGGGGAGTCAGCCCTATGATCACCGTCAGGTACCACCGCCTTCCCCCCAGGAAAAAAGTATTTTTCGGGTAGGGATATCACAGTATCCTTACTCAAAATACTATGGAAATACTCTACGGTCTTCTCCCCGGACTCTTTCCGGCCAGAAGACCCCTTATCCCCTTTCCTACCGCTACCCGACTCCGAAGAAGAAGAAGACATTTTTCTTACTTTTTGGAGGTGAAGAAAGTCTGAAGAAGCTCTTGAAAGTGGAAGAAAATTTCTCGAGAAAGAGAGAGTATAGAAGACGCAACAGCAAAAGTGTTCAAATGAGGAAGAAAGAGCATATTTATCAGATTCGGGAAAGATTTCGAAATCGTTGCGCCGTTTCGAATCCCACCTTTTCAGGATTCAACGGCCGGATTTTACTGTCGCATTTAATGCAGGCACGCGCAAGGCACGTCCCCTGACGTCAGCCTCCCCCTTACCATTATCCAGAATGCCGAAGTGACTCACCTCGCCGAAGTGATTCACTTCGCTTTTCGGGGGGGGGTAGTGATGGGGTACGAACTAAACCCTAATGGCAAGCCCAATAACAGTGACGGCCCATCAGCCCAGAGCCCAAGAAAGAGTATCTGTTCGGCACCAAAGAGTTCGGCACGACCAAAGAGTTCGGACTCAGCCTACAGCTCGGTAAAAGCCGACCAGTCAAGCTCTCCTCTCAGATCGGCAAGAGCTGATCGGTAAAGTCCAGCAGTTCGGTCTCAGCATTCGACCGAACTAGGAGTTAGTGGACTCATGAAAGGCCTCCACGACCTCCGCTATACCCACGATCTATTTAGTGGTACGAAGCAGTTATTGAGCAGTTATTGCTCACCCACGATCTTGTTAGTGGGGCTGCAAACCACGACCTTAGTTCAATGTATAAATAGAACTTAGATCAGATAGAAAAGGGTTAAGCTCTCTAGAGATAAAATACCATATAGCAAGTCTGTGTTGTAAGCTGTAATCCCAGATCAAGCAATACAATCTTGCCCTCCCTTCTTCCCGTGGACGTAGATTTACTTCAGTAAATCGAACCACGTAAATTCACCGTGTCGTAATTTATTTTTACGAGCATTCATCATCATCAATAATTCGCGGAATCATCAAGGCACACGTGCCTATATATTCATGAAAAGATATGAAATTTGAATGGATTGTCGAGGTTAAAGAATTTGAGGAAGTAATCTCAGCTGGGAAAATGAGAGATTATGATGTGTGGAAATTTGGGGAGTGTGTTTGAAAGGGAAGGCAGAGTTGACTAGTCAATTCCCTCTCATGATCTCATCATCCTCTCCTATTTTCCTATTTTGGGAATGTGATGGTGCTTCAATTAATTAGAACATTGAAAAAACGGTTTGAAGAATGAAGAAAACGCATTGGAAACGCTAAATTGGTGACTAATTCTACAATCTGCAGAAATGACTGGAATTGAATTTCAGAAAATGACGCAAAATTGGCTCGACTTTTTAATCCATCACTTATGAAATGAAGAATACCATTCTCATTAGAATATACTCCATGTTATTGAATATTCATAAGGCCTATGATTTTGAAACATAATAACTTTGTTGTAATAGGATTTAACTAATAATTTTGCATTAATTTATCCGTTAATATTTAGTTAGTAATTATTATTATTATTATTATTATTGTTTACATTATAAGTAATTTTTATTAACTTCTGCTTAATCCCATAAATTTTGATTATTGTGAAATAATATTTAAAATTTGTGATTTTATATTTTAATTCTACAAATTATGGGATTAAGCAGAAGTTAATAAAAATTACTTATAATGTAAACAATAATAATCATCATAATAATAATATTATTAGTAGGGCTAAAATGAAAAGGTGATAAATTCTTCATAATAAAGTGCCGCGGCGACGCGACTTAGAAAGTTAATTGACTTCGAATATCGAAATAATTAGTCAAAAATGAAAGGGGTACACAGATTGGGACAAGAAAACGGACCACTAATTCCCAAATATATAAAAAAAAAAGTGGAGAATACATGAGGAAAATCTATTTCATAAACCATGTCAAGCATAGCACAACAATTTATTACGTTATAATGAAAGATAATAGTGAGATACAATATGGGATAAGTGAAATAAACTTTATCTTGGATTATATTAAACAAGTGTGTGGGTGGGATGGATAATTATGAGACACAACTAATCTTAGTGATGGGTCGGCGAATTTCTGATGTTAGTGAAGAATGCTGGAAAACACAGATCACGACACGGTGAATTTACGTGGTTCGATTTACTGAGGTAAATCTACGTCCACGGGAAGAAAAGAAGGCAGAGTTGTATTGCTTGATCTGTTTTCTACAGCTTACAATACAGACTTGCTATTTTGTATTTTATCTCTAGAGATCGAGAGAACGTCTAGAAGCTAACCCTATCTATTTGATCTAGGTTCTTATTTATACAAAGGACCAAGATCGTGGCATGCAGCTATTTACTAGGTAGTGGATGTCGTGGAGATCGTGGCGATCTTGCATGGGTCCACTATCCTGCATGAGTTAATGACTGCTTGACACCACTAAATAGATCGTGGGTGTAGTGGAGGTCGTGGAGGTTCTGCATGAGTCCACTATCTCCCAGTTCGGTCGAATACTGAGACCGAACTGCTGAATTATTGCCGAGCAGCTTTTGCCGATCTGAGAGTAGAGCTTGATGCCGACCTGAGAGCAGAGTTTGATCGGTTGGCTTTTACCGAGCTGTAGGCTGGGGCCGAACTCTTTGGTTGTGCCGAACTGAACTCTTTAGTCATGCCGAACTGATACTCTTTCTTGGGCTTTAGGCTGATGGGCTTTACTGCTGTTGGGCTTGTTTAGTACGTACTCCATCACTACCCCCCCCGAAAAGTGAAGTGAATCATTTCGGCATTCTGGATAAAGGTACGGGGTACGTTGATGTTTGTCCTTGGTCTGATGAAGTGAACTCTTCTTTGACCGGACTTGGTTTGTGTCCTAATTTGGCGAGTTTTATCGCTCGGATCGAACTTTCCGTTGTCCTAATTTGGGGATCGGACTTTCCCTTGTCCTAATTCGGCGAGTTTTATCGCGTGGATCGGACTTTCCCTTATCCTAATTCAGGCAAGTTTTATCGCGAGAATCGGACTTTCGTTGCAGTTCGTTTCAGACGAAGTGCTTGATTCTTAAGCTGAATTGCGGTCTTGTATCTTCTGTAGAAGCTTTGACTTACAATCGTTGGCTTGTTGCAGCTCGTTTCGGACGAACTGCTTGTTTAAGCTGAATTGTAGTCTTGTATCTTCTGTAGAAGCTTTGACTCACAATCGTTTAGCTTGTATATGTTCTAAGAAGGGGATCAGCCTTCGAAGAACAAGATACCTCAGTAACATTTGTAAGAGACGACACGCACAGAGACAGACAAAAACGCATATAGACAAAACGCACAGAGACAAATAAAGACCAAGTAAACCAAATAAAGCACATTGACTGAACAAGACTCAAGACTGACTGACCGGACTGTCTCTTACAAATGGAACTTTTTGAGGTTGGAAATGTGCCATGTTCGGGGTACCTGTTCTCCTGACATGTGAGCCAATTTGTAAGACCCTTTGCCGAGGACTTCTGACACCCGATACGGACCTTCCCATGTGGGTTCGAGCTTGCCCAGCTTTTCTGCTCGGCTTACTTCGTTGTTTCTCAAGACGAGATCTCCCACTTGAAATTGTAGCTTCTTCACCCTTTGGTTGTAATACCGGGTTACTTGCTCCTTGTACTTGGCTGCTTTTATGCATGCCAATTCTCTTCTTTCTTCGGCAAGATCTAGCTCGGCTCTCAGTCCGTCGTCATTCATTTCTGAGGAGAAATTTAGAGTTCGGGGACTGGGTACGCCGATCTCCACCGGAATCACGGCTTCAGTGCCGTACACAAGACTGTACGGAGTTTCACCGTTGGAGGTTGTGGGTGTAGTTCGGTAGGACCATAGGACTTGAGGGAGATTTTCTACCCATTGTCCTTTGGCTTGTTCTAACCGAGCTTTTAATCCTTTCACCAGGATACGATTTGTTACCTCCGTTTGTCCGTTTGCTTGTGGATGAGAGACCGAAGTGAACCGCTGTTGAATATTCAGCTCTTGGCACCAATTCTTGAACGTCTTGTCGGTGAACTGAGTCCCGTTATCCGAGATGAGGATGTGGGGTATGCCAAATCGGCACACTATGTTCTTCCAGACGAAGTCCAATGCCTTCGAGCTCGTTATCGTAGCTAATGGTTCAGCTTCCACCCACTTCGTAAAGTAGTCCACGGCAACGATTAGGAATTTCATTTGCCGAGGAGCTTGAGGAAGTGGTCCCACTATGTTTATGCCCCATTGCATGAAAGGCCAAGGGCTTTGCATAGTGAATAGATCGGTCTGCGGCATCCTTGGGATATTTGCATGGATTTGGCACTTCGGGCATGTCTTGACGAGCTGCACTGCTTCTTGTACCAAGGTTGGCCAATAATATCCCCATCTTAGAACTTTTTTAGCTAAAGCTCTAGCTCCGATGTGGCTGCCGCACGATCCTTCATGAACTTCTCTGAGGATGTAGTCCGTCTCTTCTGGTCCTACGCACCGCAATAACGGCTGGAGGTAAGACTTTCTAAAGAGGACTCCTTCATGAAGTTCGTACCGAAGTGCTCGGCATGTGATCTTCCGAGCTTCTCTCTTATCCTCGGGCAATTGTCCTTGATCCAGATACTGCAAGATCGGCGTCATCCAGTTCGGCGAGCTGGATACTGAATGTACCTCGGCTTCATCAATGCTTCGATGCATTAATTCTTCCGCCTTTGAGCTCGGATCTGAGGCCAACTTACTTAAGGTATCTGCTCGGCTATTTTCCGCTCTGGGAACGCGGATTATCCGAAAATAGGAGAAACTTCGGCTGAGGTTTTGCGCTTTGTCCAAATACTTCTTCATTCTCTCGTCACGGGCTTCACTTGTACCCAACATGTGATTTACTATGACTTGTGAATCACAATGGACTTTGAGAGATTTGACGAGCAGACTTTGCGCTAACTGGAGTCCGGCCAGAAGGGCTTCGTACTCGGCTTCATTATTAGTAGTGGGGAATAGGAACCGAAGTGAGTAGGTTACCTCGTGTCCGTCGGGAGCGACAAGTAAAATACCAGCTCCACTTCCCATCTTGTTTGAAGCTCCATCTACGAATCCGCTCCAGCAGTCTGGCGGCTCTACTTCGGATTCCAAGGGCTGTGCTAGTTCGGCATTGGCAGAATTTTTCTGTTCGGCAATGACAGGGATTGCTTGATCGAACTTGGCCTCTGCAAGAAAATCTGCCAAGGCTTGTCCCTTGATGGCTTTCCGAGGTAGGTACTCGATTGAGTGTTCTCCCAGCTCTATGGCCCATTTGGCGATTCTGCCTGATGCTTCTGGCTTGGTCAAAACTTGCCGAAGAGGCAGATCGGTTAAGACGCATACCTTGTGAGCATAGAAGTATGGCCGCAGTCTCCTTGCTGCATTTACTAGCGCCAGAGCAATTTTTTCCAGAGGTTGATACCTTGTTTCTGGACCTCTTAATGCTCGGCTTGTAAAGTAGATGGGAAACTGCTTTAGGCCTTCTTCTCGTACAAGCACCGCGCTGATGGTTTGATCTGAAGCCGCTAAGTATAAGAATATTACTTCGGCTTCGGTTGGAGCAGAGAGAATAGGAAGCTCGGCTAGATAACTTTTGAGCTCGTCAAAGGCCTTTTTCTGCTCGGCCCCCCACTCGAACTTTGGTGCCTTTTTCAACACCTTGAAGAACGGCAGTTGCTTTTCGGCTGCTTGGGAAAGGAATCGATTCAGTGCGGCTAGACATCCGGTTAGCCTTTGCACGTCATGTATGGACTTCGGCATTGCCATGTTCTGAACGACTTGAACTTTTGAGGGGTTTGCCTTGAGTCCGTCCTTTGAAACCCAACAACCCAGAAACTTTCCCGAATCTACCAAAAAGGTACACTTTTGGGGATTAAGTTTGAGGTTGGCTTTCTTGAGCACGTTGAGAGTGGACTTGAGGTTGTGCTCGTACTCCGAAGTGCTTTTGCTTTTGACGACGATATCGTCAACATACACTTCGACCTCCTTTCCGATCAGGTGCCGAAAAAGCTTGTCTACCATCCTTTGATAAGTGGCTCCGGCATTCTTTAAACCGAATGGCATCTTTTTATAAGCGAAAATGCCGAAATCGGTAATGAAAGCTGTTTTCGGAGCGTCACTCTCATCCATCAATACTTGGTGATATCCTTTGTATAAATCAAGAAAACAGAAAATTTCGAAGCCGATCAAAGCTTCTACTTTTTTATCTATATTCGGAAGGGGATAGCAATCTTTAGGACAGTGCTTGTTTAGATCTGTAAAATCTATGCACATCCGCCATCCTCCTTCTTTTTTCTTGATCATCACAGGATTGGCCACCCAGGAAGGATATTTCACCTCGAATAGTACATCCGCTTTTAGTAATTGGCGGACTTCGTCATGGATGACTTGGCTTCTTTCTGCCGCAAAGAGTCTTTGCTTCTGTTTTACTGGCCGGATTGAAGGATCAATATTTAACCGATGAGTGATTACCTCGGGGGGCACTCCGGTCATGTCCAACGGAGACCATGCAAAGACATCTTTGTACTCCTTGAGGAGCTGAATGGTCTTTTCCCGGAGTAGAGGCGTTCCTGCGAAGCCGATCTTGACCGTTCTGGATGGATCATCTTCGTATAACTGAACGGTCATTGAGTTCGGCTCTGAAGTGACTTCGGTCATCTCGCTTGCCTTTGACTCCGGTTGCTGTGATTGCTATGCTTGATGGTGCCGAACTGATTGCTCGGCACTTTTAAGCGCAATCTGCAGACATTCTTTTGCCCTCTTTTGATCACCTCGGATGACCGCTATCCCACTTTTAGTGGGGATCTTGATGGTGAGGTGATAAGTAGAGCAAACGGCCCGAACTGTGTTGAGCCAGTCTCTCCCCAGGATGATGTTGTACGGGGACCGAGCTTTCACCACAAAGAACTCGATCATCGTATTGGAGCTTGTAGGTGCTTTTCCCACCGTGATCGGAAGGCTGATAATACCTTCAGGGCGGGTGTCCTCCTGGGCGAAACTTTTCAGAGGAAGTGGAGCCGGACTGAGCCGAGCTGGATCCACTTCCATTTTATCGAAACATTCTTTAAAAAGAATGCTGACTGACGCTCCTGTATCCACCAATACTCTGTGGATCAGTTTGTTTGCCACTCCGGCTTGAATGACAATAGCGTCTTGGTGAGGAGAGATGGCTGGGACGGGATCGGCGTCTGAAAATGTAATCACTTCGTCTTTCTTCAGCCTTTTATGTGTTGGCTCCTCTTGATTGGAACCTCTGCGTTCTGCTTTTAGGGACGACTTAGTCTTCCCGGCAGGGAGAGCATCAATAGTCAGGATTACTCCATCATATTGCGGCTCGTCGTCGTCTTCGGGATCCTCATGCCTTTTCGGATCCTGAGGATTGCAGTTCGCACCTTTCTGCCTTTTGTTCTTTTTCGGCTGCTTGCTTTGGTATTTTTTTAACGTTCCCGTTTTCACAAGAACATCAATACCTGCAGCCAAATCTCGGCACTCCTCGGTATCGTGTCCGTGGGCTTGATGGAAGGAGCAATATTGATCCTGAGGTCGCCGCACGGCTGATTTCGTCATCCGCTTTGGTCTTTCGAACATATCGGAATGTAGTTCGAAAATTTCCGCTCTTGACTTGTTCAGCGGTACGAACTGAGCAGGCGGCTTCTCGGGGTTGAGACGGGGTCCCAATCTGTCTCGCACCGGAGCCCTTTGAATTCTTTCAAATGGAGTCCGGCGAGGATGCCCCTGATCGCTATGATCGGGCTTCCTTCTGTCTCCTCGGGACGATGAGCTGTCTAACGACCGTTTGCGACGGTCTGCCTCATCGGCCCGGGAGTACTGGTCCACAATGTCCCACATTTCCTGAGCTGTCTGCGGACCGTACTCAACGAGCTTCCTGTAGAGAGCTCTAGGCAGGATTCCATTTTGGAATGCCGAGATGACAAGCAGATCGTTGAGATCGTCTACTTGCAGGCATTCCTTGTGGAATCTTGTCATAAAGTCGCTGATTTTTTCGTCGCGACCTTGACGAATAGAAAGCAGCTGAGCCGAAGTGATCCGGGCTTCCGCTTTCTGAAAGAACCTCCTGTGGAAAGCATCCATTAGATCTCGGTAGGATCTAATGCTGCCTTGAGGAAGGCTGTCGAACCACCTTCTGGCGTTCCCGATGAGCAGCTCGGGGAACAGCTTGCACATGTGGACCTCGTTGAGACCCTGGTTCGCCATGTTATATTGATAGCGTCCCAAGAAATCATGAGGATCCACGAGTCCGTCATAGGTTATCGACGGAGTTCGGTAGTTCCGCGGCAAAGGAGTTCGGGTGATATCGTCCGAGAACGGAGTCTTTAATGCTCCGTACATGGCGAACCCGACATCTCTTCGGTACGGAGGAGATGGAGTTCTCCTGTGGTTCCGGTACCGAGGAGGAACAGGAACATGTCGGGGTTGAGGATTCTTTCTCCTGGAAGACACGTCACTACTGCGGTAGTGACTTTCATGCCTAGATGAGGAGGGAGAATCCGTCGTTGTCTTCTCCGGCTGTTGGCTCTTCTGCAGGAAGGTTAAGAACTCCTCCTGCTTCTCGGCCAAGAACAGCTTGACAGCTTCATTTAAATCGGGCTGCTGGGAAGACTCGGTGCGATGACTCCTGGAGTGGCTTGTTCCTTCTTCGTGAGAACCGGAGGTAGATGTCTCCCGAGGCCGTTTTTCAGACCTGCGAGCTGGACTAGCTTCCTCACGGTTATCACGAACGGTATTATGGGTGTTATGTGATCTGGTATGCATTTTTTTGGGGTGGAAAAAGGGTCAAAAATTCGCTTTATCACAAATTTGGTTCTCTGTTTCCCACAGACGGCGCCAGTGATGGGTCGGCGAATTTCTGATGTTAGTGAAGAATGCTGGAAAACACAGATCACGACACGGTGAATTTACGTGGTTCGATTTACTGAGGTAAATCTACGTCCACGGGAAGAAAAGAAGGCAGAGTTGTATTGCTTGATCTGTTTTCTACAGCTTACAATACAGACTTGCTATTTTGTATTTTATCTCTAGAGATCGAGAGAACGTCTAGAAGCTAACCCTATCTATTTGATCTAGGTTCTTATTTATACAAAGGACCAAGATCGTGGCATGCAGCTATTTACTAGGTAGTGGATGTCGTGGAGATCGTGGCGATCTTGCATGGGTCCACTATCCTGCATGAGTTAATGACTGCTTGACACCACTAAATAGATCGTGGGTGTAGTGGAGGTCGTGGAGGTTCTGCATGAGTCCACTATCTCCCAGTTCGGTCGAATACTGAGACCGAACTGCTGAATTATTGCCGAGCAGCTTTTGCCGATCTGAGAGTAGAGCTTGATGCCGACCTGAGAGCAGAGTTTGATCGGTTGGCTTTTACCGAGCTGTAGGCTGGGGCCGAACTCTTTGGTTGTGCCGAACTGAACTCTTTAGTCATG
Source organism: Salvia splendens (assembly GCF_004379255.2). Classification (NCBI taxonomy): domain Eukaryota; kingdom Viridiplantae; phylum Streptophyta; class Magnoliopsida; order Lamiales; family Lamiaceae; genus Salvia; species Salvia splendens. The sequence continues at coordinate 1,523,572 of NC_056037.1, read as the reverse complement.
CCGAACTGATACTCTTTCTTGGGCTTTAGGCTGATGGGCTTTACTGCTGTTGGGCTTGTTTAGTACGTACTCCATCACTTAGCACTTTAGAGACGAGCCGAGACACACTGTCACGGGCCAAGTTTTTTAGCAACCGCACACCTGACCTTTACTCATGATCAATAGTGAGAAAACAAACAGGTCCTATCTATACTAAAAAACGCATGATATCTCAATATCAGTTTGTCTTGAATTCTGTAGCATCTGCGCCACACTTACTGCAGTAGGCCTCATTTCTGGTGAGATATTGATACAAGCAAGTGCAACCTCAACAACACCTAGCATTTGATTCTTCACAGCAATTGATGTCTCAATCTCACCAACATTTGAATCAAGAATTTGATCCACTATCTGCCAAATTTCTCATTTAATGTTTGTTACGAATAATTTCGCATCATTTGATCACCCCACCAAGGACATTCATCGACCAATGACGAGGACATGTCTTTTGGAGTCATCCGCGCTTCAATGCGCGACTTTTGTATAATGGCCATAACTCTCTCATCCGGACTCTGATGGGGGCGTGCAAGATACTCACGCGAAGCCTTTTCGAAGACAAAGACAATGGTTTTGGAGGATTCGAAAGAGAGACGCATGAGGGTCATGCGTTTTACCCTAAGACGCATGTGCGTCATGCGTCGTTCAATTAAAAAAAATAAAATTGAAAGACGCATTAAAGTCATGCGTCTTACCCTAAAACGCATCACGGTCATGCGTTTCATTAACGGTCTCTCCCAAAGCAGGAACAAAAAAAAAATCCAGTACACTTGTGGAATGTTAATTGTAGTCTAGAACAACAAAAGAATTAACCCCTCCTCATCATCTCCAAGGAGAAAAGGAAGGAAGCTCACTTGCCTATATTCGTATAATTGTATAGAATTTGAATGGATTGTTGCGGTTAAAGAATTTGAAGAAGTAATCATAGCAGCACGGGAAAATGACAGATGACGATGTGTGTGGAAAATTTGGGGAGAGTGGAATTGAATAAACTTACTATTTCAATTTTCATCATCCTCTTCCATTTTCCCATGCTACAGAGACTGCTTCATATTCATAAACCTCAAATATCCATTGAAAATAGTGTCTTTACGTGATCGCTCATAGCAGTTCTTGATATGTTCTCGCTTGTTGCATATTTTGAAATTAAATATTAAATCATCCTAATAATACTTCTAATTTGACATAATTTTCATTTACTAAATTCAATAAAAATAAATCAAAAGAACACAATTTTATGCAATTACTGATGCTATTTGCTATAAGACTTCTCTCCCAATAACAGTCCAAGAAATGTATAATTAGATAAGTTGAACACGTCTCGCAATCTTACTCAAAAGTTCGCCATTTCGCCACTTCTCTCCATGCCATGACTTACAGAAATGAACTATGACCAATAATGTCTTGGCTTTTTAATTTTGTCGAATAGATAAGACAATTTTATTCATCAGTTTATTATAATTGCTTGTTATTTTAATTGTTATGACTCTTATTAATTTATGTCCTTTGTTTATTACTATTAGATCTATTTAATTAATTTGGAGTTGTAACTTTGATATTAAAACTAGGGTTTGTTGTCCATTTTCATTATGAGTCTTACTCAATTCATACGCCAATGACTATAACAAAAATATGGAGTGTTAAGAAGTAAGGATAATTGTCATTTAATTACATTTTGTTGACTTTTGATTAGTCTCATAGTTACTAAAAGTGGAATACAAAACTATAAATCTAATTAACATGACACAAAACCACATTATTTGAGGTAAATCAATATTGTTTTAGTAACACTCAAAATATAATGACATTATTATAAAAAAAAAGCGTCATTAATTTTATTGTCACATTATATTTGATTTTGTTATATTGTTTTCAATTTTAACTATTGCAGGTCATTGCAGAAAAAGTGAAAATATGTGATTTTATATTTAAGTTTCAAAATTTACGAATACGACTAGATACATGTCAATAGAAAATTTGATTTAACTGACAACTATTAAAAATAAATATATAGCTAGTGGCATTAATACAGAATATCGTATAACAATTAAAAATCATATTAATTGATCTTGAATTTTGTTAGTTTTTGAAATACATAGAAAGTGAGTTAATTTGAAAATGAAAGGGCAGTGAATTATTGTGGAAAAAATATCGTATAAAAATTATAAATATATATTATTTGATCTTGAAATTTTTTAGTTTTTGAAATACGTAGAAAGTGAGTTAATTGAAAGTGAAAGGGCAATGAATTATTGTGGAAATTTTTGGCATTAACGTGTGGAATGAGGCGATGAAGAAAAAGATTCAATTTTGCAAAACAAAATAGTGGTCGCGACACGTTTAGGCGACTTTGAATAATATAAGTCGACTTTTTTGACTCGAGTCTTCGTCCACATAAATAAAACTTGGACATGAATATATTTTTTTCAAGTTAATTAAGTTTTTAATTTCATTTGATAATTAAGAGATTTAATTATAATATCTATACATATATAAAAAGGGAGTTTTGGGGATATTTATAAAACTGCCATTTAAGATTTAAAAATATATAATTTTGATAAAACTGATTTAAGAATAAAAACTACTCTATAATCTAGACATTTATGAATAAAAATCTAGACGTTGCCTTCCCATGCCTTAAATCATTTCACACCTTCCATTGAATATCATAAATCTATAGTAATATTTAGTAATTAATCATACTCAAATTGTTTTCATACTCATATATGATTATTACATTTATGGTCATAGATATTTTATGCATTTAACGTTCTAATTTGTGATTTATTATTCTATATTGATATTTTGAATATTATTATAATTTTTTAAAGTTGTAATAGAGATCCAAAAGTATTATAGTCAAAATATATCGGAGTATGTATTTGCGTTATTTAAATGTCAAATTGATTGAGTTTTATGTTTTTTTTTAAATTCTTATACATTTTCTTACTTTTAGATTTTGTACAATGATATCATTTTCCATTTCAATTACTTAATCGATAATGTGAAGTTAGTAGCAAAAAAATAAATGAGACCCATAGTTCTTATTAACGTTGTTTCACTATTGAAGTAAACGTGTTTTTGATTATATATTTTTGTGTTTGTAGTTTTTGCATTAGATATAAAAAAAATATTTTAATCACTATTTATAGGTTATATTTAATGAATGAGTTTTTTTTTTATATTCTAACTTTTACGCAGAATAATTTCATAATATAATTTTGAAGGAAATACAATGGGTCGTGCATATAATTGCTATAAAATACTGCTATGTCTTAGTGAGGAAAGTCAAATGTTTTTCCAATTGTTATAATATATGTTTAGAGTTTAGGGTTTAGGATTTAAAATTTTAAAATGAAAAGGTTTTTAAATCAAATAACATAAATGTTATTGAATATCAAATGTTAAATATTAGAAGTGATAGTAAATTTATTTAAAAGATTTCTTCTGTTATAATATTATTAGTATTTGATTAAAATGACAAGCCAAAAGCTGAAAATTCCCAATTTAGTAGCATATGAAATGTAAAATTAATCCACACAGTTTTTTTTCATTTAAACGGCATCTTGACCTTCTCAATTCCATCCGTTCTCTTTCATAATTTTCAAAATAAATAACTACACAAGTTATGTAACTGAAGAAATCTTTTAAATAAATTTACTACCCAATTTAGTAGCATATGAAATGTAAAATTAATTCACACAGATTTTTTTACATTTAAACGACATCTTGACCTTCTCAATTCCAACCGTTCTCTTTCATAATTTCCAAAATAAATAATTACACAAGTTATGTAACTGAAGAAATCTTTTAAATAAATTTACTATCACTTCTAATATTTAACGTTTGATATTTCAATAGCCATTTATGTTATTTAATTTAAAAACCTTTTCATTTTAATGCCTGGATGAATGCAAGCAAGATTTTTTTTGTTTACCCTTCACATAGCCCTATTGTAAAACACTTTCTTGATATGAGCATATAAACAGATTTACAGACAAGATTCAAGTAAAAAAACCTCCACTATCAGTAAGGATTATCAAGTAGGCCGACCCAGTGTAAGATATCGAATACAGATCTAAAACCCCCAAAATAGAATAAGTGATCAACAAAGTAAAATTGAACTGGGACGGATGGGGAATTTTATTGATATTTGGCTCATTTGTTGGTCATGATGAGTATATTTTGAATAAGTGATCAACTTAGTAAAATTGAACTGGCGGAGGGAGAATTTTATTGATATTTGGCTCATTTGTTGGTCATGATGAGTATATATTATAGTTAAGGGTTTATGATTTAGGTTTCAAGGTTTGTGTTTTTAGTGTATAGGGTCACTATATTGCAATGAAATAAAGCTCGACTAGGAAGTGTCTCACCAGTGCAATCTTAAATTATTGCAACGTAAACTTGCTTCTGCAGTTATAACTCAACGGTTAATTCATATTTTCACAGAATTAAAATGCTATTTAATTTTAAGTCTGATATTTAAATGTCAAGACAGTTTATTAAAATGTCAACACAAATATGTGTTGAAATTTTAATGTGATCGTATTGACATTTTAAAGAAAAGTTAGCATTTAAACGCACTCTTGTGGCCATGTGAGGTTAATGTGATTTAAAAAGTATAATCCAAAGTAAGAGGATGCCGAATATTCTTTTGTTTATCATTTCACAAATTTTATTTCGCATAATGAAATAAATATGAAGAAATTAAAATGACCCGTGCATCGCACGGGCGGTGATACTAAACTGTGAGTTTTCTCAATTTATAGACTCAATTTTGATTTAGTTTCAAATACAATCCGAATTTTGAAAAAAATCAATTGGCATGAGCAACAAATACAACGCCAAGCTACACATAATTGCCGATTGTTTTATAACAATATTCGTTCAATCGATGTATGAATTTTTTTGATGTATAAAGGCCGATTTAATTTTAACGTACACTCGATAGTTTTGGTTAAGTATTATGCATGTATGAATTTTACTAGAAAAATAACGATTGAACGATTATTATCACAACTTCACCAAATTTTTTCGTGAATACTCATCAAAAGTTGTTAAGTGATACATCAAAATCTCCAACCCTACATTGTCGACATAATGCAATGCATCAATCGAGTGGATCTTGTTATAAAACAATAAAAAATTGTCTGCAAAATTCAGCGGTCCTTTTGTTAGTATTTTTTTTCGAAATTCAAGATATATAAAAAAAAAAGATAGAGTTAAGGTGATAAATTGAAAAAAACTACTCGTACTATTATAAGTTACATAGTACAATTAATCATAAATAAAATAATGACAATTCTCCCTATGTTGTGTTTCTTGTTTTAAAATAGTGACTTGTTACGTGAAACACATTTACTAAAGTCTGACCTTGAAGTCTTGAACCTTATTTTAATCTTTGAAACAATAATTCATACATGGACAATTTAATCCAATAAATATATTTCTAATATTTATGAAAAATAGTTTTATACATAAATAACACGAGTTTTAATATATAAATATTAAAATATAAAAGAAATAAAGAGAAAGAAATGATGAAATTTTGGTGAACAAAATAAGATTTTATTTGATGGATATACTGGTGTAAGTTAATCCCGAATTTTCTGACATTAATTTCTTCTGGTGTTAGTTTTTCCAGTCAACAAAGAATAATGGGGTTCAGAAATTTCCATATTAAAATATTTAAATATTCTCACAGATAGTAAGTCAAAGTCAAGTCAACTCTCCACTCTCCCCCTTCAAACACTCCCAAATTATTCCACACATCATATTCTCTTAATTTCCCATGCTGCTGACATTATTTCCACAAATTCTTTAACCTCAAGTTCAACAATCCATTCAAATTTCACATCTTTACATGAATACAGCCTCATTTCTTGATCTTCCTCATCTTTCCCACCAAAAACACTACCCCAACTGAGCTTCCTTTCTTTATCTTTGGAGATTGAATCACCATTTTCATAGATGAAGAAGGTTTCCTTTAATGCCCTCTACCTGTTTGTCGTAATGCTTTTCGTTGAGCTAGTGTCATCTCAGCTCCCACTTGATCAGGTTAGCACAATGACTAGAATTTACGAAATCATTCAGAATAACTCTGCTCCTTCCTCCTTTCTGTGGAGTAATGTCTTGAAATCCTCAAATCCTTGCTCATGGAAGGGGGTTGGTTGCAACTCTGATAATTCCTCTATAAACACCGTTTTTGTGAAGTCATCTTCAATTTCCACCTCTGATTTTCTTCCACTTTTGTGCAATATTGCCACTTTAGAGTCTCTTGATGTGTCCAACAATCAAATTAGCTCAATCCCAGATGGTTTCTTCACTGGCTGTGGGGCAATCACTGGATTGAGGCTCTTGAATTTCAGTGTGAATAGTTTGAGTGGTCCTTTGCCAACTTTCCATGGCTTCCCAATGTTGGCTACCTTGGATTTTTCTAGGAATATGTTGTCTGGGGAGGTTAGTATGCAGTTGGATGGGTTGGGTTCACTCAAAACACTAAACCTTGGTTGGAATAATTTTGGGGGAAAGATTCCAACAAATCTTGGAAATATGAATCTTTTGGAGGAGATTCTGCTCTCTCTTAATAAGTTCACAGGTGAAATTCCTTTAAATATCACAAACTTCAAGAATTTGAGTGTGATTGATCTTAGTGGCAATAGGCTCTCAGGCTCAATTCCAGTAGAATTTGGGGGGTTCACTAGGTTGAAAACCTTGATTCTCTCTCTCAACAACTTAAGTGGTGGAATTCCAACATTTCTTGCTAATATCACATCTCTGGAAAGATTTGCAGCAAATCAGAACAGCTTTACTGGGAGTATTCCATCTGGTATTACGAAATTCCTTTCATTTTTGGATCTGAGTTACAACAACTTGATTGGTACAGTCCCCTCTGATCTTCTCTCGGGTCCGAATCTTCAAGTTGTGGACCTCTCTTTCAATAAGTTGGAAGGGTCTATTCCTGCAGTCACTTCGACAAAGCTGTACAGGTTGAGGCTAGGCAGCAATTCTCTTAATGGGACGATTCCATCCACCTCGTTAAGGAGTCTGATGTATTTGGAGCTGGATAACAACATGTTGAGTGGTGAGATACCTTCGGATTTGGGTATAATGTTCTCTAACTTGTCCCTCTTGAACTTGGCTAACAACAGATTGAGAGGCACGTTGCCTCCGTTGTTAGGTAGCCTCACCCGTCTTCAAGTTTTGAGTCTGCAGTCGAATAGTATTTCTGGAGGAATCCCACCACAGATTTTGTCGTTGAGCAAACTGGAGAGGCTGAATATAAGTAGTAACTCACTCAATGGCTCAATACCTTTGTCCATTTCAAGAATGCAGAATCTTCGCAATCTGGACTTGCACGGAAACAATCTGAGTGGTTCTATACCTGATTCCATTGAAGAGATACCTTATTTGGTAGAAGTCCAGTTAGGAAATAACCAACTCAGCGGGCGAATTCCTCAAATGCCGAATACTCTGCAGATTTCGTTGAATCTCAGCCACAACCTCTTTCGTGGGCCTATTCCAGGTACTCTTTCAAGGCTGCAAAATTTGGAAGTCTTGGACCTCTCCGACAATAGATTTTCGGGCGACATACCAGACTTCTTGGCTCAACTAGGCAGCTTAACTCATCTACTACTCACGAACAATGATCTCTCTGGTGTTGTCCCAAAATTCGGAGCTAATCTTGTCTTTGATGTACAAGGAAATGAGTGGTTGGTTCCTCCCCCTCCCCTTCCCCCTCCCCCTTCCCTGACCCCCAAAAAGTCCAAATCAATTGCCTCAACCATCATCATAGCTGTAGGAAGCTCAGCCATGGCTGTTGGTTTAGTGATCATGTTGAGCATACTCGTCTCGAGGAGATATCACCGGATCAACGATGAAAACACATACTCTGCAGAAGAAGCTTCTCCACCACAGGTTGTCCATGGTAACCTGCTGACTCCCAACAGCATCCACAGGTCCAACATTGATTTCAAGGCAGCAATGGAGGCAGTATCCGACCCTCTAAATCTCACGTTGAAGACGAGATTCTCAACCTACTACAAAGCTGTTATGACGTCTGGAGCCAGCTACTTCGTCAAGAAGCTCAATTGGAGCGACAAGATCTTCCAACTAGGCAGCCACGAGAGATTCGAAGAGGAGCTTCAAGTTCTTGGAAAGCTGTGTAGTTCCAACGTCATGATCCCACTCGCCTACGTCTTGACACTGGACAGCGCTTACCTCATCTACGAGTACGCCCCAAAGGGCTCGCTCTTCGACTGCCTCCACAGGATGGGAAGCACACTGGACTGGGCAAGCCGGTACAGCATTGCCATTGGAGTCTCTCAAGGCCTTGCCTTCCTCCATGAATGCAAGTCCAGCCCAATCCTCCTCCTCGATCTTTCCACCAAAAGCATCTTCCTGAAGTCCCTCAACGAGCCTCAAGTCGGGGATATCGAGCTGTGTAAAGTGATTGATCCTTCGAAGAGCACAGGCAGTCTCTCCACCATTGCTGGCTCCGTTGGCTATGTTCCTCCGGGTAACAAAAAATTCTACTATCTCTGTTTACATTTTCATATTACGTCTTCTGCAACTTAACACAACGCTGATTTCCTTTGCAGAGTATGCTTACACAATGAGAGTGACAGCAGCCGGAAATGTCTATAGCTTCGGCGTAGTTCTGCTCGAGCTCATAACGGGAAAGCCAGCCGTTAGTGGAGGAATCGAACTAGCAAAGTTGGTGCTGAGCAACTCTGCACAGAGCAACAAATGGGACCATATTCTTGATTTCAATATCAGCAAGACATCAGTTGCTGTGAGAAGCCAGATGCTGGCTGTGCTCGAGGTGGCCATGGCTTGCGTTAGTCTCCAACCAGAAACGAGGCCGAAGATGAAGAGCGTGCTTCGGATGCTGCTGAATGCAAGGTGAGGAGGAAGATAGAGGAGGATAATGTATCAATTTTGACAGCACTTTGCAACATGTAAAAAAATAAAATGGAAAATATTGGTATATGTATATGTGTGTGTGATTTGATATGTATTTTTGAGATAGGAAGGCATCTTCTTATTGGAAAGGGAAATTTGTTGATGTAAAAGAAGGTAATGAGCTTCTGTCTCTTGTATACATATTTGCTTTTTTTTGTGTTAAAGGTTGTCAATTTTGAGTCTTTTGGAAATGAAGTGAAATTCTGGTAGTAAATCATATCCATAAATATTGTTTGTAAATTGTAAGTTATCTACAACCACATTCCTTAAATCGTCCCACAAAACTTTTTTGCTCATTTTTTACTTAAAAAATAGCACATGCAACCCACCATAATTTCCTTTAATTCAAAAATTCATGAATCATTAGTTATTATTTTTATTTTCTAGTTTTATTTTTTATTCCAATTTATTTATTGTGAAATCAAATCAAATTATTTTTTCAGTTTAGTTAAAAAGAAAAAATATGAAAAAAACAAAATAGTGATAAAATAAAACTATAACAACTAGTAAAACTTAATAAAATAAAATAAAAAACAAAAATGTGGTTTGTTGGGTCAAGAGTGAGCTGAGCCATTCCATTGAGCTCCGCATGCACTAGTGAGCGATGTCAAGATTAGGTACACAAATCTAAATTAGTAGTGCCATAAAATATTATACAATCAAAATAAGTGATGCTACAAAATAAAATAAATAATATCCTTAATATACCAATTTAAACTAAACAAAAATTATGCAATGTCATTGATAGTAACAACTAACTACATTTTTATATCTTTATTAATATACCAATTTATTCGTTTGACGAGACTACCTAGAAAAATAAGTGATGCTATAAAGTTAGCTGAAAACCCTAATTTCTGCTGCGCCGACCTCTCTCCGCCACCATACGCCACTCCTCCGCCGCGGCGCGACGAGCAATTGAGGCTGATCTAACAAGTTTTCACGCTACCCCAATTCCATCGACTATCTGTAGGGAACCATTTCTGAACTCCCCAGCAAAATTCACCAAAAATTAGATGTCTCCCCGTTGAGAAAGCTAGCTGCTTTGAACCTCGATCGCCTTCTGGTAGGTAGTCGCTCTCTTATTTTATGTACATTGAAAACGTTGGATTTTTTTTTTCGTGTGATCTTCGTTCTGCTGTAATTTTTATTTTGGGGAAATTGTTGATGTTCTGTATTCGTTCATCTATCAGTATTTTATTTTGGGAATATTTCATGAATTTACCATACGCAGTGTGATTTACAAACTCTGTTGATAAAATAAGTACAGAAATTGCATTTTTATTGAGATAGTGCATTTTTTTTGCAGATCACATTTGATTTTTTATGGTCTTCAGATAAAATCAATAATGAACACTCTCTCAAAAAATGGTAGAAGTAATTTAGGGTTTCGGTATGTTTGATTGTTTGCAGCTCTTGTTCTTAATCTTGATTTAGATTATATGTAAATTATACAGTATTTTATTCTTACTAATAGGGTTATACATGCTTGAGAGTTGAGAAATGCTTGTTTATTAAGATGTTCTGCCATATGATGTTTGGGACATTGCGCAATGGCTTTGAGTTCCTTTGTTCAAGTTTGTTCAGACGGGACAGTGAAAGAATCACATACATCTATCCCTTCTGATGGAAGTAAAGAAACAGCTGCACTTTTGTAGATTGTAGTTGTCGATAAATTACACATTTTCTCAAATTGTTTTCTACAGGTTTGTAAAAATTGAATAGAAGTTTGAATAGTATTGCTTTGATAAATTTTTTAAAATACTACAGGAATTTGTCTATTGGTTGTATAAAATCATGATCTATATCAACTGCAATCAGTAAAACAGATTGATTGCCACATTCTGAAATATGCTTTTGCTTGCTTGATGATGCTTGTTTAGAATGAAGCTCATCTGCTGCCATATGATGTTTGGGACATTGCGCAAGGGCTTTGAGTTCCTTTGTTCAAGTTTGTTTAGATGGGACGGTGAAAGAATCACATACATATATCCCTTCTGATGGCAATAAAACGAACAACTGTATCTTGCTAGGTGTAGTTGTTTATAAATTACATGTTTCCTCGTATTGTTTTCTACAAGAAATTGAAAGAATTGAATATGATAATTATCTGGGTTTAATAATATACTGCTGTATATAAGATGCTACACGACTATTATACTAGTTTCTTTGATTTATTAAAGCAGCAATCAGTTGAACATTTTGATTGGCACGGTCAGAAAAATGAATTTGCTTGCTTGATGATGCTTCTTCATAATGAAGCCTATCTTCTGCCATATGATGTGTGGGACATTGCGCAAGGGCTTTGAGTTCCTCCGTCTGTTCATGTTTGTTCAGACAGGACAGTGAAAGAATCATATAGATATCCCTTCTGATGGTAGTATAACAAACAATTGATTTATCCATATAATTAGCTTGTAATGGGCGACAATTTGCATGCATCCTCAAAATTTTTCTCCTACTCACCCTCCTAATAATTTGTCATTAATAAAATGGTAGGCAGAACAAGAACTTAAAACTATTTTCTTGCTCCTTGTGTGTGTCAATTGATTGCATTCAAAATCTTGATCTATGTCGACTGTAATCATTTGAACATTTTGATTGCACACTCAAAATATTCAGTTGCTTTCTTGATATTGCTTCTTCAAATGAATCTGATCTGCCATATGATGTTTGGGACATTGCGCAAGGGCTTTGAGTTCCTTCCTTCCTTTTTGTTCGGATAGGAAAGTGATATAAACATTCTACCTATCCCTTCTGATGGCAGCAGTCAGTTTAGTTGAGTATTAAGTTTGTGGTCTACATGACTTCCCTTGAATTTACACCTCATGTGTATTCATTTAGCTGATTTTCTATCTGTAGTTCCCGAAATGAATGATTGCATTTCTGCCCTCCAGCAACTAAGTAAGTTTTTCTATCTGTCCAGCTAATTAACACGTACACCAGCCTCGAGATAGAAGTGAAAAGGTCTGATGAAGCACATTGTGAAGATTATGGCGTTGCTGGTAGCTTTGTCGGCTGTCTGGATTAGTTTGTTACAAACGTCAGTCCTTCCAAAGAGTTGTACTTGGTTGGTGAGCTTCGTACATACTCTATCTACTTCTCTACTCATGTGTATATTCCTTCCACCTCGTTTATGGTTCTTTCTACTTCAGCTGCCACTCTACTTCATTGTATCACTTGGATGTTACGGTCTCTTGATGGTCGGAGTTGGTCTAATGCAATTTCCAACTTGCCCACACGAGGCTATCCTATTACAACAGGTATATCGTAGCATTGTTACTCATCTAGATGACTGGCGAAGTGGCGATCCATATATTCTAGATGGCATACTGATTTTGATGATATGCTTAATTATTGTAGGATGTTGTTGAAGCCAAGGAATTCCTAAAGGGGAAAGGGGTGGATGTTGGCGCTAATTGATCTATCCATTGTTACTCTCACTATTGTTCATATTTGGAAGCTCTGCAGATCATCAACTAACTCATCTGACGGTTGAGATTACATGAAAGTTAAACCAAACCTTCTTTAGTTGTGTTAAAGAAATTATATACTGCCAATTTTTTGTTGGATAAATTGGTGTTTGGTTTTTAGAAAAGTACAGATTATATCAGAAGTTTCCTCATGCCTGAATAGTACTTTACACAGTTAACTCATTTCTATCTCATGCTGAATGGAGTAATTAGTAGATTTCTTCTCTAATTATAAAAAAAGGAACTGACAGGAATTTGATTGAAAATTTTGAGTCAAATTATTTGTAAATCTAAATTTGACTATGTATAAATTATTTAAATTTGTGGCCAACTAATTAGTTTTGATTATTTTGATGTACTGTATGAATTTTGCATTTAACACCAATTAGAAGTTTTGCATAGTAAAAGTGTGTTTCGTTAGTGGTAGGAAAGAAAACTATCATACCAATTAAGCTAAATTTTATTTTTGATCGCCAACTATCAATGCTCTCTTAATTCATTTTACTATAAATAACCTTATATTCCTACTTCAATCTTAACATCTAGCATCATATTTTCCTTATTTTAATCAATAATGTACATTATATTTGTTGGGCCCAAATAAAGCCCATCTTCTATAAAACTAAACAGCCTCGATATGGCCCATTGCAGAAACAAAACCTCTCTCGCTATATATGCAAATTCACACTCAAATTTCTCCACTTGTTACCGGCGACCATAAACGAAGGGTTTAAGAGCCGAAATCTCCCTAGCAAAATCGAAGATGATTATTCCTGTTCGTTGCTTCACCTGTGGAAAGGTAATCTCTAGATTAACTCGATTATCGAAACTGTAATGCTTTGATTCATACCCGCCGTTTCTAATTTGGTACTACAATTTTTGTGTAAAAATCATATGCGTAGGTTATTGGAAATAAATGGGATATGTACCTGGATTTGCTTCAGGCTGACTACAGCGAGGGGTTAGTATTTTTGTTCTTGCTCTTTTGAAAATTTGCGTTCGGTTAAGGTTGAGAAGTGGGGTTATTTGGAGAATTGGCCAAAAAACAATAATTTGCTCTCCGCCAATATTAGAATTTAATTTAATTCTTCTATTTTTCTTGTATGTTGAGTAATTAGTTGAAAATAGTTGGAGAATATTTTAATTGAGCACTGATTTTCTTTATGTTTGTGAAGGGTCAGTAAAATGAGTTAGTTTCTGCACTATGAAGCATTGTTGACTCAGTTGGGAGGATAAAATTGTGATAAATTAGGTGTAGCAATGTGATTTTGACTGTGACCTGACTATAATTGTGGTAACCTTCCATCAAGTATGTAGTGAGGATCATATTTGCAGTGTCAAGATCAAATTAATTTATGTTTGTTTTGAGTTGATAGTTTCAAGCATACAAGGAAAGTATTAAGGTGTGTCGTTTGTTTTTTCTAGTGCTCTTTGGAAGTGATGCACTAATCTTTGTTGGTAAAATGAGTTAGTTTCTGCACTTTGCAAGCACTGCTGGGCTAGTTGGGTGGAGAAAATTCTGATAAATTAGGTTTAGAAATATGATCTTGGCTGTGACCTGATTATAGTTGCGGTAACTTGCTATTGAGTATGCGGTGGGGATCATATTTGCAGTGTCAAGATCAAATTAATTTATGTATGTTTTGAATTAATATTTTAATCATACGAGGAAAGAAACAAGATGTGTAGTTTGTTATTTCTAGTTCTCTTTGTAAGGGATGCATTTGGCCTCTGTTTTTCTCATTGCATTGAACCCAGTAAAATGAGTTAGTTTTCTGCACTTTGCAAGTGTTGTTGGTCTTAGCTGGGCCGATAAAATTGTGATAAATTAGGTGTAGAAATATGATCTTGGCTGTGACCTGTGGTAACTTGCCATCAAGTTTGAATTGGGGATCATATTTGCAGTGTTAAGATCAATTTATTTCTGTTTGTTTTAAGTTAAATAGTTTAAATCATACGAGTAAAGAAACAAGATGTGTAGTTTGCTTTTTCTAGTGCTCGTTGGAAGTGATGCACTGATCTTCTTCGGTAAAATGAGTTAGTTTTCTACACTATGCAAGCATTGGGGATAATATTAGCAGTGTTAAGATCAATTTATTTTTGTTTGTTTTGATTTAAATAGTTTTAATCATACGAGTAAAGAAACAAGATGTGTAGTTTGTTTTTTCTAGTGCTCGTTGGAAGTGATGCACTGATCTTCTTCGGTAAAATGAGTTAGTTTTCTGCACTATGCAAGCATTGTTGGACTTAGTTGGGATGATAAATTGTGATAAATTAGATGTAGAAATATGATCATGGATGTGACCTGACTATAGTATTGGGTAACTTGCCATCAAGTATGCGGTGGGGATCATATTTGCAGTATCAAGATCAAATTAATTTATGTCTCTTTTGAGTTAATAGTTTTAATCACACGAGGAAAGAAACAAGATGTGCAGTTTGTTTTTCTAGTGCTTTTTGGAAGTGATGCCTCTGGCCTCTGTTTTCTTCATTGCATTGAACCCGGATTTATATTTGCAGAGATGCCCTTGATTCCTTGCTGTTGGTTCGCTACTGCTGCAGAAGGATGCTAATGACCCACGTCGATCTGATTGAGAAGCTCCTGAACTATAACAGTCAGTCTCTCTCTCTCTCTCTCATATGTCTGCTTGTCGTTTTACTCTTATGCATACTCCCTCCATTCCTTCATAGTTGAGTCATTTTTCCATTTCGGGAAGTTCCTTCATAGTTGAGTCATTTCCGTATATGATAACTTTTTTCTCTTTCTTTCTTTCTTTCTTTCTTTACTCTCTCTTACTTTATTATCTCTACTTTAGTCACTTTGTACTTTATTATCTCTACCTTTTCCTTTCTCTTACTTTTTTATCTATTTATTTAACACACCCAACATTCCTTTATAAAACTCCGGGCGGAAAAGTTTCGCCTCAACTATGAAGAAACGGAGGGAGAATTTTTTAAATGGATAGATATCTTACTAATGACATCAGTTTGGTTGTTAAGAGAACTTTTCTGAAATGCTACCTCTTATAAAAGAACTGTGTGTGTATATATATGAGCTTCTGCCATGCCATTGCTTTTGTGGTTGATTCAACCATTGCTATTGTGGTTGATTCAGCCATTTCTATTGTGGTTGATGCGCAATGATGTGCTACTCTCTGAATGATGCTAACTATTCAAACTAACCCGGTTTTCTTTATTTGGCAGCTCTAGAGAAATCCGAAGGGAGTTGAAGCAGCATCCGAGTGGTCTTATGTGGGAGATAGTATATATGCTTTGCTTAGATGTTTCTCAGTGTAAGTTGATTTTATGGTTAACAAGATGAAGATTGAAGTGTCTAATCGTTGGATTTTGATTTTAAAGTAAAACTAAGAAGTTTTAAAAATCCACTATTCTTGAACGAAAAATCGTGTAGAGGAAATGCAAGAGTTTTTATAAAATTGTTTGAAGATATATTTTAATGAAAAAGTGTCCCACAAAGGGTATATGGTTAGCTGTTGTTATTAAGTCCTTAAAAGGACAAAATAATTGTTAGATTTTGGTGATATTAGTGTGAACGAGGTTTAAAATATAAGGAATGAACTGAAATAGAATAATTACATTTATTTTGGACATAGAAAAATAACAAAAAAGAAAAACTACACTTTAATTTCATAATCTGGTGGGCCTATTTTATTATTCATATAAATTTCTTTGAAGTTTGGGAATAAAATATTTGAAAAGGTTGGGCTTTTACTACTCACAATTTTACATAAATGAATATGGTTGAATTTAATTATCTATACTCGAATATGGTTGAATTTTTAAATAAATAACTTTTAAATGTGCCACTTTGACACACGTGATTTTCAGAATTGTAAAGGAAATTATGTGAAAAAAGTCAGTGGATTGTGGATTTACTTTAATATATTAATTTAATAATAGGAGTGAAATGCGTCCTATGTTCATGGGATTCATTATTAAATATTATAAACTCAAACGAGACTTTTAATGATAAACATTCTAAAATGAAAATATGAGATACTCCTTCCGCCCCAAAGAATATGCATTTAGGGTTTGATACGAATTTTAATGTAAAATTAGTAAAGTAAGAGAGAGGTAGAGAGGAAAAGTAATTAAAGTATTGTTATTGGAGAATAAGTAGTTTCTAAAATTAGAAAATGCATATTATTATGGGATAGACTAAAATGAAAAGAGTGCATATTCTTGTGGGACAAATGGACAACTATATAACAACAAAGAAAAGGAGTTAATTATAAACTCTATATGGAGTAGTAAATATATTAAAAATAAAATATTTAATGATAATCATTTCTAAAATTATTCTCCATCACATCTAATATGGTCCACTTGTTAAGGTACTTTTTGGATATGGATCTTCGGAACAATCCAGAGTAGATTTTGCCATTTTGGACCATGTTAAGTGAGGCCACATAGTAGGCATCTTGATTCATGACAATGATATTTCCCATTTTTTTGTCCTAAAATATAACTTAGAAAAGATTCTCGTCGTTCAATATTGGTACTTGATTCTTTCAAACAGCAATTTCTATGCTTGAATATAAACAAATTTTCAGCTAAAGCATTTTTCTCAGTGTCAAACAAATGAAATATAGGCACTATGTAACATGAGACAACAAGGTATCCTTGATAATTCAAAACATTGCTAATTATACTCTAGAATTAATTAGTTAATACTATGTGTTCATCGGAAGAGTCATTGAAGAAATCACCGGTTTTTGTTTCATTGATTCTTGAGACCAAACCAAAAACATCCTCACTATTTTTATTATGCACTTTCAGCATGATGTTCATAATAATTTTAATATTAGTAGTAATCTAGAATTAAATTTATACTAGTATGTATTAATACATATACATTCAACAATACCGTTCAAATTGTATAATTGTGATGTGATATTATTTTAATTTGGTACAATGTTAATTATAGCTGAACCTATCAAAAATTACCAGAAAAATCATAAAATTTTATCACATTATTACATGAAAACCATGAATTTTGTAGCTTTTTACAATTATTACATGATGATTTTTTTGGTGAAATCGTATTCGATTTGGCAGCTGAAAAACTATACTTTGATGTCATTGTCCATGAGTTAAACGATATATATTGTCTATTCATTAAGAAAACGATATCATTTGATTCAAAAATATAAACAATATATTATATGTATGCGACTAGAAATTCTCACCATGTGATAATAGATAACAAATCCAAATTTAATCATTTTTGTAGTTAATATTAATAATTAGAGGAAGAACTAGAATTTGATCAAACATCATTGTGCTCTTTGTTATTATTGAAAATTCGGGATATCTTTAGATATCATTGCACTGTAAATCTCTGAAATAGAAACATTTACAAGAAAAAATTAGAAATATTATTATATTTAATCGATTTATCTACGCTAAACACTACTACTATTCAAGCATAGTTATTTGAAATAGTTAGGTACAAATGCATAATTTTTTTTTGTTATATATTCTTTCCATCTCTGGTTTGTAAGCACATAACAAGGCATTTCTCGACATCTCCGAACTGTCCAAAATATACCATGTCCACAAGAATGAAAATCAAGATATTCTTCATCTTCAACGCTATTTTTCAAGTAGAAAAGATAGCTTAATTACTTATTTTTATTATTATTCTTGTTGATTCTTTTATCTATATGAACTCAAGATAGAAGCTTCTATTCTAGATTCTTGCATTGAAAATATCTAATTATGTGAAGAAATTATAGAACAAACACAATTCCTTAACCGGTTTCAAAATACCACAATAGTGAATAGTACTTACTATCAAGGAATATTGGTCGACAATATTAAAGGTCAATTTCTTAGTAAGAAGAATAGTACAAGCAGTATATAGTACTCCCCCGTCCCTTCAAAATAAATAACATTTATCATTTTGGTACGTCTTTTAAATAGACCAATTCTATTTAAGGAAACTTTATTCTCTCTAATGGGGTGGGTCTCATTCTATATGACAATACTCATATTATTTTTTCTTTCTATATCTTTTACTTTACCAATTGTGCATTAAAATCCGTGCCGTTTCAAATGTTGTCTACTTTTTAGGGTCAGAGGGAGTATAAGTTAAAAACAAGACGCGGTCAGATGATTATTCTTTGGTGGATAAGGATTATTGTATAACACATTGATATGTTGCTCGATTGCTTATGTTTTTCGTTTCTGTAATAATTTTAGATAGAACGATTGCTTTGTTTCTTTTTTATTGTTGCTTTGATTCTACACTTCTTTTGTATTGCGAGTTTGTTTATCATTTTGACTTTACATTTTGTACCTCATAAAAAACACTTAATACATGTGGTCTTAATCCGAATTTCCAATACAAATAAGAAATCTTGTTCTAGAAATTCATAATTATTGTCAATGGATTGAAGTTTCTAATCTCAATATACTCCAATATAGATATAAAAGATGCTGCAGCCTCGACCAGCTCATGTCTCTGTAGCACTTCACTTGGAATTATCGAGGAAATTAAGAATACTAGGAATGAAAACACGTGATTTTATAGAAATTCCATCATGCGCACCAAGGTCGTAAGCTCTTAGGAAATGTTGGGTCAGATAAACTTTAGCGCACGCGGTTTAAATATAAAAATTAGAACCACGCGTACCAAAGTTGATAAATGTGCATTAACTACCCAATTCACATTTTTTTATAAATCAAAAATCTCAAACCACATACCCAGTTCACATTGATTGTAAATTATCAGAAAAATCATTAAGTTTGGTAAAATTATGGTTCGTTCCGTAATTTTGATAATCAATCAGAGTAACTATGAAATTTGAATATGTTTATCAACTATCTCATGATGACAAATTCTTGTTGCATGCGTGCAATATATTTCTCATGTTTTTCGATCAAACACTGTCATTTTCTTTGTAACTAAACAACATTGTTTAACTCAATGGCGGTGACGCCCGCATATGATTTTTTTTGGCTGATTTCCAAATTGCAGGATGAATCATAATTTGATTAAATTTCAGGATTTTTCTAACAATTTAATTTTTATGAATAGTATTTTTATAAAAAAAATGTACTACGATACTAGGTATACATACATAAGAACTTGCAATATGCGAATTTGTTAGTTCAAGAAAATAGACAAATCAGATACAAATGAATTTATATGCATAAATTGAAGTTTTTGTTAACATCGTAAACTTTAGAGTGAAAAATAATTTGGTACAACTGTTTACGCGGCAGGTACAGCTACGTTTTGATCGAACGGACTTTTGGATAAATTGTAGTATAAATTCGATCTACAAGCATTTGATAACATCGAAAGTTTTACATGCTTCATCGATTAGATCATCGGTTTATTTGTTTCTTTGATTTGGATTAGAACTTAAACATTCGTCTATTAATAATGCAAAAGTGTATGAAATTCTCTAACTATATAAAGTTTTAATATAAGATTCTTGTAAGAATTGGTGAGCAGCTAGATATATTCTCAATCCCAACTGTAATTTGTCCATAGCATATATCATAGGAATAAGATATAATCAAAATTGAATCACATCCAGAACACATAATTGAAACGTTTAGTTCATCATATAAATTCGGATTTTAAAAATATGGATATACTAATTTTTAGGTCGTTTTAGGTTATCCTTTCTAAAATTAGCTAAAAATTAACTACAAGTGACCTTCGTTTGCCAATAGAAGTCTTAGTTTGTCCCCCAGTAGAAATTACATCTTACTTTTTCTATAAATTAGCTAATAGAAGTCTAATTTTGCCTTGTTTAGTTTGTTCCTGATAAAAATCAAATTTCACCTTTTTTATAAATTAGCTTAAACTCTGCATTCTATTCACTTATTGCTCTTTTATTTCAATATAAACTATATATAATTATGTTAAAGTGAAACTCATATATACTCCTAGCTTTTTTTAACTCATAATTTTTTAAAGTGTATATCGGTAACTGTTATACTAAGATGGAAAGAGTATCATTCATTGTGTTATGAACTTGAAGTATTAATTGAATTAGTATTTCTTGACCTCTCCGAAGTGCATGCCCAAACATTCCAAAATAACCATCTTTAACTATGAAACCTAAAAAAGATTCTTCTCCTCTCATAACAGACTTTGAACAAGGAAAAGATACCTCAATTTCTTGTCGAATTTTCACATATTTATTTCGAACGACCCAAGATTTATTCCCCTATGTACTAATCTTGGCTCTATTCACACATGAAAAGCATTGTTTCGATTCCAACACACTTATTTAAATACCTCCTTCTCTCCCCTCTCTCTCTCTCCCGCTTCACCTCTTCATCTCCAATCGATCAATCTCTCTCTCTCTCAAAAATGTTAGGGATGCAAGAATACGAGGAAGAAGATTTCTTGTGCCTTAGGCTCTCCATTTCTTCAGACTCTGATTGTGAGAGAAAGAGAAATGAAACCCCAACTCTCTCCGACTCAATAAGCAGCGATGGAAGCTTCGAAGAAGAAAGCAAAATCCTCTCTCTCTTCCAAATGAGGGATCAAATGCTTAATCTCCACCGCAAGAGAGCAGGAGAAGATCATCCTGAAGAATCCGACGTCGACGGCAACGGCCTGCGCCTCGTCCACCTCCTCCTCGTCGCCGCCACCTCCGTCGACGAGAACAACACCAGCGCGGCCCTCGAGAGCCTCCGCGGGATCTACCGGAGCGCCTCCCTCTCGGGGGACTCCGTCCAGCGCGTCGCCGCCTACTTCGCCGACGGCCTCGTCGCGCGCCTCCTCCCGGAGACGCGCGACGCAGTCGCACGGGGGCCCGCGCGGGACGAGGCGTTTTTGTCGTATGCAGAGCTATATAAGGTGTCTCCGCTCTACCAATTGGCCCACTTCACGGCCAATGAGGCGATCCTCGAGGCGTTCGAGAAGCAGGACCGCGCTAACCCTAACCCTAACCCTAGGGTTCTCCACGTCATCGACTTCGAGGTTTCTTATGGCTTCCAGTGGCCCTCTCTTATGCAGTCGCTGTCTGAGAGGGCCACTCCAGCCAGGCGTATCCTGCTTAAAATCACAGGATACGGCAGCTGCCCAGAGCAGCTACAGGAAACACAGGCGAGGCTCACCAGCTTCGCCCAGTGCTTCCAAAACCTAGTCTTCGAGTTCACTGGGATCGTACGAGGATCGAATCTCGCAAAACCAAAGATCAAAAAGGGGGAAATTGTTGTGGCAAATTTATCATTCCATTTAAGCACATTGAAGAACTACTCCAAGGTCTCAGAAACTCTTAACTACCTCAAATCGGTTCGCCCCGCCATCGTCGTCCTCGTCGAGCAAGAAGGAAGCCGAAAAACCCACAACTTCCTCTCCAGATTCACCGAATCCCTCCACTACTTCGCGGCCATTTTTGACTCGTTAGACGACTGTCTCCCTCTCGAGAGCGCAGAGCGCCTGCGGATCGAGAAGAATCATCTCGGAACCGAGATCAAGCACGTGATGAACAACGACAGAGACGACGACAACAACAACAACGACAGCCTCAGGTTCCAGAGTTTGGAAACTTGGAAAAAGAGAATGGAAACCAACGGATTTCGTGGGGTCAGACACAGTACAAGTGCCGTGATGCAGGCAAAGCTGCTGCTGAAGATGACGAGCCACTGCTCCGGCACGCATCTCGAGGGCGAAAACGGAGGCTTTCGGGTTTTCGAGAGGGACGATGGGAGAGCTCTCTCGCTTGGATGGCAAGAGAAGCTGCTCATAACTGCATCTTCATGGTGCTGCGTTTGAACAACGTGGTTCAAACAACAAAACACCATTCTTTTGTTTATCTGGTCGAGGTCGGGTAATATCTGATACTCGATATCCGTTTTTGCACCCCTACTTATGTCGTTATGGTCGACTAGGCCACCTAAGGAGGCCATAATATGCTTTAGTTTAGTACTACTACTTTTAAATTGTGCAATGTATATATTTTACTCAATGTTGTTACACATCTATATGAATGTGTAATTGTGTCGATGTTAATATAAATAAAAAATGTCAAGTTCAACTTCAAAATTTGGTACTAGTATAAAAAGATGCATGCATGCATATATTAGTTTTCTCACCTTGTTTTGTCGTTATAAGTGACATTTTGGTTTCTTTGTAATTGACCAATATTCTTGTATTAAGGTATCGATCGGGTCAAGGAATATAAGCTCTTGGAATCTTGGAAATAGATTCGAAATTGTGAGAACGTCTAGTGAAAATGAACTTTACTGAAAAAAAATAAAATTTTCACCGTCTTCATAGTTCAATCTTATGTCTGGATTCATCTAGTAAAAAAAGATGCACCATTCATTAATTTTTTTATTTAATGATTGAAAATAGTTTTTAATTATTAGAATAAGAGGTTTGTATTTAACCTCGCGGTTACCTACGGGTTGATCTCCATTATGTGCACTCAGAAATACTAAGTACTTAATTAAACCTTAAGCATTTCACACTATTCAAAATTATTAATTTTTCTAATTGTTTTGTTGTATATCAAAATTAAAATTCATGAATAAAAAAATAAATAGTTTCATTAAACAATATACTATATATAATTTAAAATTTTAGAAAATAAAATTTTAATAAATAAAATTGAAAATAATGAAAATACATAATTAAAAAAATACTATACAATTAGAAATACATAAATAAAGTTAATATTCGAAAATTTTAATAAAAAGAGCTGCCATATGTCACGACCATTGACCACTATCTACGGTTCAAAATTTCAAATTCCCAAATCTGGAGCCCTAATTGTGAAACGAACCTTTTCACATCGGAACGACATCATTTTCTGCGATCTAGAACTTTCAACGATCTACCGAAAATGACCCATCACTCAACTTAGTTGAAGTTGAAGTGAAAACCACATCCAGAATCCAATTTCAGTAATTTGGTGGTGAAATTTAAGGGGGGAAAATATTTGCGATGGAGGATCTGCAATCTGCTGTTAATGCTCACTTTGATCAAATGGCAGATCTGGTGGAGAAGTTCTCGGCGGATTTCCGTTCTGGGCTCAAACCCGCTTACGAAAATTTGATGGGTTTCTTCCACGCCATTGATTGGAAGGTACTTTTTCATGCTCTCGTACGTGTTAATCCGAGCTTCTTATATGTCATTTGTAGTTGCTTTTGATTGAATTGTGGTGTAATTTGAAGTGATCGAGATTTGATGTTAGGGTTGTATGTAGAGATCTCCCCCCATTTTCCTAGTTTTTGCTTTTTTAGGTTCTGATTAAGTGTTTCTGTTTCTTGGATTTTGAATCGCTTTATCCGGAAATGCGTGATCTTGCACGAATGGGAATTTATGCAAACTGTTACTCTAATGAGTGAGTGAGGTCAAAGTAACCAAATGCCCAATTGTAGTTTGAACTCTGAAGGAGTAATCAGTTATTCGAATTACAGTAGTGTGACTCATAACAAGCGTTTCTCTCTTTCCGATTTGAAAATATTGAACAGGTTCTCTTTAGACTGTTGATGCTTAACATTTCAAGATCCTCTCTGTGGTTTTCTGCTCATGGTGTTCTGACCCATAAACTAGTGTCGGCTTGCTTTTGTTAATACCTGAATTTAAGTCATTGGTCGCCAATTAAAGTTTGTGTTCTTGTCATGTTTAGATGTATACCTCATGTAGGACTTGCTCGTCTCTGATTTTTGAGTTCCCTTTCTTGTCTGCAGGAACGTTGGTTGATATGTCTTCTTTCCTTCCACGCGATCTTGCTACTACTAGTTTTTGTATCACGGAGAAACATCAACTTTCAGATGTTTTTGTTCCTTGCTGCATGTAAGGTTCCTTCAATCCTATCCATATAGCTTTTCTAACAATGCCTTATTTCTTTAAATTCCAAATTTTACTTTGTACAGTAGGAGGAGTGTATCTTGCCGAGAGGCTTAATCGTATCCTCGCGAGCAACTGGAAAAGCTTTGCAGGCCAGAACTACTTAGACGCTAATGGAGTCTTCCTCTCCGTGCTCTGGTCCGGGCCATTGTTGGTGATCGCGATCATAATCTTGGTATGCTGTTGCTTACCATCTTTCCATCCTTTTTGTGATGGATTTTCACGACTTGATTCCACATTTGTGTTCCTTCCTCGTGCAGGTGAACACGCTGTTCTCGTTGTGTTATCTGGTTGTGAGATGGAAAAGGGCCGAGCTCAAACATCGGGCAAGAGCAGCTCGTAGTAAGGAGGAATAAGCAGACATTGTTATGTATTGTAATCTCCATTTTGAAGTCCAAATTTTGGTTTTGATAACATTTTGGTGTTCTCCTGCTGAAAATTTTAGTTTGTAATGGTATAGTGAATTGCTTCTTTAATTAGTAATGCATTTCTTCACCGAACAAAAATCTGTTGTATCTCTAATGCTGTTTTTAACGAAGAAAACAGAGCACCCAGCACATTTAAAAAATTTGGTTTGTCTTCCACATTTATTTATTTATTTTTTTGTGATTTGGCTTAAAATTGGCACGTACGCATATTAATGTGACGACTTTCATGCAATCATTTTGAACCTAAGAAATTTAAAAAATAAAAAATACAGATTTGGTCAGATGGGATAATTGAGAATTTTAAAGAGAAATAACCTATTCTTCTTCGTGATTTTATAGGATATTAATATTATCTTTTCTAATGTCGCTTTGCACAAATTGCACTAGATTGCAACATCATCATCGTTCATTGCATCTATGGATGACACTGCAATGTATAGATTTTGAAGTTGAGATGTAGACATTTATCCGACATTACAGTCGACGCAATCATTTACATCTGCGGATAGTCATAACACGTGCTACATAAAGCCTCAAAACCAGTGGTTCTTGAACTTCAAGCACAAAAATATTTGAAAATGACAAATGAAATACGGTTTTGTTTCAACATCAAACAGGTAGTGTGGTTTTTATACACCAAAATATTACATAAATAAAGTGAATTCTGCTACTGTTAGAGGCTGTCCTACAGAGAATGGTGAAAGAGCAGAAGGTTTTCCAATTTCTGAATCAAGATGCTTGTCGTCAGAATAAGGTCCTCGTTAGAGCAAGAGACGGATGGAGATTTAACAGGAATATGAATTCGACAGTTTCAGCAGCAAATCAGGATGACTTTCCTCATGAAACAGTGAATATCATTATAAACTGCCTTGAGAGTTCCCAACTGATAAGAAGTCTTAAGTTCATCAATGATCACGTCATGGCAGAAGAGATACTGCTCCTGCAAATTAAGTAACACACAATCGAAATATGTTAAACCTAGCAGATCCAACTGAACTGGTGTAATTCGATTTATGAGTTGGATGTATTCAAAAGTTGGTGAAGTTACCAGAGTTTGCACCATTCCAATTCGCTGAGACCTAAAAGTGGTTACAGTAGTAAGAAGGTCCAAAGCACTCATGTCTCCAGCTAAAACTCTTTGAATTGTATTATGAATGAGGCAGTATGTACCAGTTCTACCAATGCCTGCACTGCAAGATGACAAGTGTCAGGCATTGAAGAGTACATTAAATAATAGGATCAATGATTATCAAAGATAAACCTGCAATGAACAACAATGGGCCCTAGACTGGGTGGCACACTAGATACTTTTCTGAAGATTTCACGAACAGCAAGAGTGTCATTAGGAACTCCGTGATCAGGCCATTCAGGGTACTGTACATGCAGAACTGACAATGGTGGCTCCTCTGACTGCATAAGTAAGATGGTGGATGGTTATTCTTTTTGTAATCAAATTTAGTCCAATATAAGTTCATAATTGAAAAGGAATTGAGCATAAGCAGTTATCGAAACTTGATCTGCAAATCAAAGTTATCTGATGCATCTAGACTCTTTTAGACAATATATATTCTTATCTGGTTGGCATTATAACTAGCATAGCAGCAGTGTTTTAACATTTGACATTCATGGGACTTCTAGATAAACAACCTCACCTCTTTGTATTTTACTTCTAAGGACCGACATATTAATGAAGTATCGGATGTTTCCATCTTCTTGGTGGCAATGCATATGTTACCAAACTCTCTAGGTCCATTCTCAGCTTGGAAATAATCAACACACTTCAGTGTCTGAATTAGAGCAATGAAACAAAGATTAGTTTTAAGAAGAGAATAAAATATAGAATAAAGGGACCAAAAGCATTAATTGTTATTCATGTCGAGACAAGGAGCTGGTAGTAAAGATACTAAGTTGATCAAGATGAAATAATATTTGCAAAGGAAAAAGCTTCAAAATACAAGTATTATACCATACAAATGATTTCACATACGAGCGGAAAAAAGTCTTATTTTGCAAATCTTGCTTCAAGAGGTAACTGGTAACTGAGTCAAAATATAAATGGACTGCTAAATCACAAGAACCTGAGTGCTTACACGGTAATTGTCAACCAACCGGGTTAACATAATTATGACTGGGCATTGATACTGGATTATCATTTCCCAGAAATCCTCAGAAGTGTGTGAAAGTGGACCTTGAGTCGCAATAAACCGAGAAACACTTTCAGAAGTCTGCAATCACAAGAATCAAGTTATATGAACAATATACGAAGCCAAATGGAATTACACAACTTTAAATTAGCGTGTTAAATTCAAGTAGGATGAAAAATTCCCACCGTAATAAAACTAGCATTGACGTAACCCCTAGCTGAAGGTCTGTAATCTGCGCATTGCTTCAAGATAACCCTGTTATCATCAACTGCAGCAATGAATTTTAAAACCAATATTTTTTTAATATGCATTTCAGTATGTCAGAGGCCAAAAAAGTAAAATATGTAATCTACTGTTCATCAACGTACATGGCAAGACATCAGTATAACGATTCTTTGAGATATTAGCACTGTCAAGAGCCACAGTACATCTGCTCCTCATATCTGAGGCCGTCATCCTATTATCCTGCAACAAATTGGAGTTTTAGTTGAACGAATCAAAATTTTCTTGGATACATCATACAATACAGAATTCATACCAAAAAGATAAGGTGGATAAGCTAATCAAAAACGGAAAGAAAAATATGTCAAACGAAAGGAAGATAGCTAACATCAACAGTGACAGTGACAGTGACAGTGACAGTGACAGTGACAAGGAAGCTGTAAGAGCTCCAAAGCTACTAGTCAACCCTGTTAGCTCTGTTCTCTGGGCAATAAAGGCGGAAATAAAGACACCTAGCTCCACAATTTTACATTCCTACATGTATGGTCATCATTATTTGGACTGGATTAATGAAGTTTCAAATAGAACTAAAGAGCATGCATTAAAAACATTATAACAACAGCCCCAGTTTCACTCTTCCTGACAGCTGATTAATAGTATGTGTCACAAAGAGAATTCTAAGTCCTAATATTATCTCAATCACAAGTTGATCAGCCAATCAAGTATCTAGATGTAGCCATCAAATGACTGCCTCGCATTTAATGTAACTCAATAAAACATTTGAATCTTGCTCGACCACATAAAACCTAAGCTACTCTTATCAATCCAGATATCGAATAATTTCATGGAACCGTATTTCAAATGAAGCAAGCCCCCCTCTACAGATCACCGAGACAAAAATACAAGTATTGAAAATCTAGATAGCAGCCTACAACATATATCAGAAACTTATTCTCTACAAACTCCTAGCATTCTTCCTTCGTTTGTGAGCAACTGTAAACTACTATCTTCTAAACGCAATCAGCCATTTAAATTAACAGAGTTCCTAAGCTGAAAACAGCCGCACCAATAAACAAAGGAAACAACAAACATCTACACGATCACCCAATGCATAGCAACAAGATAATTCCATGGACAGCTGATTAAATCACCAATCAGATAAATAGTTATATAAAAAAATAAATAATTTACAGATGTTCCGGTGACGATCATACCT
The DNA here is from genome assembly GCF_004379255.2 of Salvia splendens. Classification (NCBI taxonomy): domain Eukaryota; kingdom Viridiplantae; phylum Streptophyta; class Magnoliopsida; order Lamiales; family Lamiaceae; genus Salvia; species Salvia splendens. The sequence continues at coordinate 1,495,235 of NC_056037.1, read as the reverse complement.
GCAAGATCATGAACTCTTGGCGGATCGTCTGCGGAGATTTTGTTTTGAAGTGCTGGAGAGCTTCGGAGCAGTAGCGCAGCTGATCGCCGGAGAGGCGCGGCCTCGGCATCGCCGAATCGATGGATTTTGCCGGCGTGGGGGAAGCTGGAATCGCTGCGACGGCTCCGGCGTCGGAGGGGGATTTTGTGGAGTTGCTCGCCATCGCCGACCTCCGGTCGCGGCGGCGATTTGCGACGACGTTCCCCGTGATTTCTAAGCGTTAGGGTTTCTCTCTTCCCTGTTTCCCCCTTTCGTTTGATTGAAAGGACGGTTCATGCAAAGAAATGTTTTTTGCCAATATTAATTGTAATCTTTGATTTTAGATTAAATTGATTTTAAATTATTTTTTTCAAAATTCGGAATTTCACTATAATTTTTATACTCCCTCCATCTCACATTAGGAGTCCCACTTGCATTTCGTTTTGCAAAAATTATACTATAATAAATAGTCGTTTTACAAAAATGATAATAAATAGTTAAAAATGAGAAATGGTAAAATAAGATAGAAAATAATGAGAATAACTATACATAAACAAATTTAGTGAGTCGAGTGGGATAGCTACACGTGCTTTCACGGTTGCCATAATCGTGAATTGATTCACTTTTGCATGCTCAATATAGAATGATCTTAAAGTGCTAGTGGTGGGACATATTGAAGTCTTCGCTTGTTGGTTGTTGTATCGTGTTTTTCTTCTTGATATAGCATGTTTCTTTGCGATCGTTCTCTTATTGTTTTTTGATTTGTGCGTTCGATGTCACGTTGTATGGTGCAAGTAAACTTGTTGGTCGTCGTACGTCACTACGTGGCTTTTGGATATCTTTAAACAATTAGTCTGTGTTTGTTTTTGTGCTTCGGTTATGTACATGATGCTCGTTACCAGGGGCGTAGCCACATGGGCCTTTGGTGGGGCATTTGCCCCTCAAAAATTTATATATATACTAATATTTCTTCAAATTTGTATATTTGTTTGAATTCCTTCTTAAATGCCCCCTCTCAATTATTTAATTATTTGCTTATACATAATTTTGCCCATCTTAATTTTAATTCTTGCCTTCGCCCCTGCTCGTTACGTTCATTGGTTTCAAGCGTTGCATGACGGGAAAATATATTTTTTTGTTAAAATATGTTAAAACATATTTTTATTATAAATTCGTATATATGAAAAAGTTGATGGAATCCAAAATTGTGTATGGAATAATAATAATTGATCGATAAGAGTGGGCGAACATGTTCAGGACCTTCAGGTGATTGTAAGAAGTGACATCTGAGAATGATAGCACTATAGGAGTACTTGGTAAAATACATCCCCATCCACAAATATTCATTACATTTAATTTCAATAAACTTCTCTATTTTATGTGGCGTTGTCTTATTTTATGAACATGCAGTAACGTTTGTGGAAATTTGAAACTTTGTCTTTCTTCAAACAGTGTTGTCATTAATGACTATGAAATAATTACACGTCGACCACTGCGGTGCAGAAATTATAACAATTGTTGAAAATTTTGATTTTTTTGTCATTTGTTGAATAAATATTAAAGTGATGACTATATTAATGGACATATATAATAAAACAATACAACATGCACTTTTGTTATTTTAATCCTATTATGTTCATGTTAAAAGTTATAGCAACGTGTTAGAATTGAGGTGGAATGTGCAAGAATTGAGAGAGGAAGAACGAATGCGAAAACAAGAGGAAATTTTATTGCGTCGAATTGAGCTGATTTACAATCGATCGAGAGTGAGAAAAACTGAACTCAACAAACTAAACAAACTCCTATTTAAACCTAATTTGGATCAACGACTATTTCTGATCCAACGGCTCAGATTAAATCTTCACAATGAAACGCAATCTGACGGCTGCTGAAGTTCCGAAGCTTAAGTGAGCTTCTTCCTTCATCTTCTGCTTCACGGCTGAGCTATTATATTACACGACGCCAACACTGGAATTCGAACAAACAAAAACATTGAAAAATAAAGAATAAAAGATAGATAAATGAAACACATGGATCAAGAAGAATTAAGAAATGTACGTATTTGCATATGGATGATCAAGCAAAATTAATTAATAATATTGTCTTTGTTTTAAATTAAAATAAAAAAGTATGGGTCACCATGAAATTCTCAACCTTATTTAAAGTGCTTCATTTTCACAAAATCCCATACCTCGATCAAGAATACCAAAACTTTCAAAGAAGAATGTGATTTACACTTTTCCCCACATGGAGCACTACTAGAAAAAAAAAAAGCCAAAAAACAAACCCAACTTGCCACATGGAATATATCTTATAATTTCATAACGATTACAAAATAGCACCCTTCTCATCCAAAAACCCTATTTTCTCTTCCTCGCTACTACACTTATTGACCATCTCCAAGCTACTACTCCGCTCGGAGGCCTTAACTGCTTCGACCCCCCAGTCCGTGCGGCACAACACGACATAAAGAACCGAAGCAGCACAGGCCGCCTGAGCGGAGAGCAGGCCTAGCCAGAGGCCCGGGAACCCTATCCCGAGCCAGAAGGCCAGGCCAACAGCTACGGGGGTGCCCACGAAGTAAAACGAGCCGAGATTAATGTGGGCACCCACCACCGGCCTCGCGATGCCGCGCAGGACGCCGCAGCCCGTCGTCTGCGGGCAGTTGCCGAGCTCACAGAGCCCTATGATGGGCAAGACCGACGCAACGAGAAGCTTTAGGTCATCATCTTTTGTGAAAAGGCAACCCCATTTGTCCCTAAATATCACTGTCAAAACCACATTGATTAGCCCTATTGCAAATGCACAAGCTAATGCCACCATTGCTGCTAATTTGGCCTTGCTAGGGTTCCCTGCTCCCAACTCATTTCCCACCTGAAATCACCACCAAAAAATTAAATTTCTTCGAATCGTGGATAGGCAAATAGATCGACTAACGTACCCGAGCTGAGACGCACCCGGCCAGCGCCATGGGGACCGTGTACATGAGGCTCGTCGTTTGAATCATGATCCCGGTGGCCGCCACGGTGAGCCTCGGGTTAGGCAAGTACCCGGCCAAGACAGTCACAATCTCGTACCACCACCACTCCAAGCATATCCCAATACAACTCGGGACAGCGAGCCTAAGCAGCGCGCCAACGCCACCGTCCCCGTCTCCAACCACCTTCCACCTCCACCGCCCGTAGACGCACACATACCCCATCATCAGCACCATCATGTGGAGATTCGTGAGCACGGAGGCCATGGCCACCCCGGGCACCCCCATCCCCATCACGACAACGAGGACATAATTCAACGGGACGTGGAACGCCACAGCCAGCAACGTGCACCACATCTGAGGCTTCGTCACACCCTGCGACCGCAGATACACCCTCAGGGGCTGGAGCAGAGTGTTTGTTAACAAATCGGGAAGCGAATATAAGCAATAGGCCGCGGCCATACGCGTGATGTCCCGGTCCTGGCCCATGAACAACATGATCGATTCGAGATTGAACCAGAGGATGCTGATGGGGATGATGGCCAAGAACAGGATGGAGATCATGCGGTGGAGGGAGATGGAGAGGAGGTCCCAGTTCTTGGAGCCGTAGGCCTGGCTGCAGACGGGCTCGAGGCCGGAGGCCAGGCCTACGAGAACAGAGTAGCCGGTGATGTTCGTGAAGCCGATGCTCAGAGCGCCACCGGCTAGCTCTAGACTGCCTAATCGGCCCAAGAACAGGACAGAGACAACTGCTCTCACATAGACTAAACAGTTCATTGCAGTTATTGGAAGTGCCATTCCCCATAACTCCTTCAACTCTTCAACCACCTTTTTTGCAACACAAAAAACAATAACATTTCAATGAAAATAAAATTTCCAAAACAATACACAAATACTAAAACAACATTCCTCATAAAACCACCTTTTGCTACTAAAACAGCAACATTCAAGTACTATCTAAAATTTCACAAAAATTGCTAACAAAATGCTATCAACCTCATAATATCTTAAATTGCCAAAAAAATACACAAATACTGAAACAACATTCCTCATAAAACCACCTTTTGCAAAAAAACAGCAACATTTCAACAAATTTGTCACAAAAATACACATATACCATCTAAAATTTCACAAAAATTGCTAACAAAATACTATCAACCACATAATATCTAAAACTGCCAACAATAATACACAAATACTGAAACAACATTCCTCATAAAACCAACTCTTGCTACACAAACAACAGCATTTCAAAAAAAATTCCATTAAAATACCATAAAAATTGCCAAAAAAATACAGAAATACTAAAACAACAGTCCTCATAAAACCACCTTTTGCCACTATCAACAACATTTTCACAAAAAATCCCCCAAAAAAACACACAAATACTAAATCACAAACTGCATAATACTATCTGTGTCACCTGTGAGGAGGTAGTGAGTTTGTGGGAGTTTGTATTTTCCACACCCATTCTTGAGAAACACTACAAAAAATAATCAAGGTGAACGCTTGATCATGATTGAGAGAAATGATAGTACTATGATTTAGTGATGGGATACAAAAAAAGATGAAAATTTTCAGACATTCTTGCAAAGAATCAAGATTTAGTGATGGATGAAAAAGAAAGATGAGATTTTTCCATAAAAATCATATTTTGATTTGGGGGTTTTGCATAACTCCACACACACACATGTATGTATGGTTGGGCTTACCAGTTTAATCATGGCGGCGAGTGTGACATGGGATTTTTTGAAAAGCTCTGCAGCTACTGAGGCACAGGGGAAATATTTGTAGACAGAGAAAGCGATGGTGGGAAAGGGGAGAGTGATGGATGCATGTGTGTGAGAGAGAAGAAGAGAGAGAAGCAGAGAGACAGAGATTATGGCTTTGTTCAGTATTTGCCGCTGTTATTTGCAGTTGCCATAAATACCATAAAAAAAGTGGTGAGAATCAATGAAAAGCATTGCGATTACAGAGATTATCACCACAAATGTTACTCATCACCTCATTTTCTTGCATCAAGTTGTGATTTTGTAATGAAACCATGCATTTGTTGTAGTTCCTTTTTCGCTTAGCTTCATTGCCCTGTTGCAACTTGCAAGAAGCATCACATCCGTATAGTACATTAATTAGGAATAAAAATATTTTTCCTACTCAAAAATTTCATTATAATAAGATTGATCACCATATGTAAGTATCATTTTGTTTATATGGAGCAAGTATTTGGTTTGATTCTAATTTGTAAAAATCATGCCATTAATTTTACAAATTGCATAAAATCAATGTTTAATCCGTCGATTTTATCTATAACTTCAACCCCCCCACACTAATCAAGCTTTAGTTTTTATGTTGTTTGTAAAATAACGACAGAAATAGTAGTAAAATTTAAGGTATTAGATATGATTAACAATACTCCTAATTAATTTGTTGATTTTATCTATAACTTAAAAAAAATGAATAAAAGAACAAATAAAGATTGACTCGTAAACTTAGCAATGTTAGTAATTATGTTAGTAATAATAAATTGTATGAAAAATAAATAATATTAATACGAACTAAACGAGATTGTTGCCCACTGAAGATATTTACCCTAACATATGAGATATTTATATATACTAATTTATCTTGGTAAAGTTTGTAAAGACGACCACAATACCTGTATATTTATGAAGGGACAACTTGGTGGTTCAACCGAATCAAAGTTTCACTTCGCACACATTTTAATATTTTTTTATTGTTTTTCAGAGGTTAATATTTTTATTGTTAAAATGTGTGACTTGATTGGTAGGAAAAATGAAATTTCAATACATATAAAATGTAGGCAGCATTCACACAAAGTGCTCAAACGAGATAATCGTTTGTTTGTGGTAAATTGTTTGAGACCATGTCTCGCCGGCGTCTCGCATCCCGTCCCGGAGAGACGGGACCCCGGCGCGACGCGTTGCAGCTCGCCGTCCCGTCCCGCGCTGTCCCGCGTCGCGTCCCGTCGAGCCAAGAGACGGGCTGTCTCGCCACGCGCCTAGGCGACGTGGCGCGACCCGGCGTCGTGCGTGACGCCCACTCGCCGGCCCGCGAGTGGGCGTCGTCACATGCTGACGCAATAAATATTTTTTTTAAAAAAATTAAAATAAAAATAAAAATAAAATAAAAAAATTATGTTGTGTGTTTTTTTAAATTATGTTGTGTGTTTTTTTTATGTTGTGTGTTTTTTTATGTTGTGTGTTTTTTTAATAAAGTGTGTTTGTTTTAATTGAATTGGGTTGGGAAATAAAAAAATAAAAAATGAAATTGAATGAATAGTAATTAAGGGACGGAGCGTTGCAGGTTCCGTCCCCTAGTTAAGGGATGGAGGAAAAAAGGACAGTGGGACCCTCAAATAGTGGTCAAATAGTAGTTAAGGAACGGTTTAAAGGACGGTATAGAGAAAACGTAGTGGATGGCCTGATTATCCATACTTAGATAAATCGTGCGGAAAATGGTAATTCTAATATACGAAAAGCTGTGCTCACAAATAATGAACAATTTATTGATATTTAATAATGTAACATATTTAAACGAGATCAAATCCAAAAGTGTGCCTTCTTATCATTTAAAGAAGATCTCACGAGAATTATACTTTCTTTTATTTGTTAAAGCAAGATATTCATAGCATAATTAAAGACCCTTTTTGAGGAATTATTTATGCTTAAAATAGAACTAAAGCTGAAGAATTCGTCAAATCCTAATCACTTTCTCCACAATAAATACCCACATTAATTCTAATCATATCCTTTTCCCCTTCAATTCCGTTAGTCTTTATATATATATATATATATATATATATATATATATATATATAGAGGATAGTGATCAAGATATAACTAATCTTAAGTGTATAACTAGAGAACAAATCTCAGCCACACATCTTAATGGAACAAATATTATTTATTTTAATAATACAAAATAGGCCAAGGGTATTTTTGGAAGGTACATTATCAAATTTAAATCAGCGATCAAATTACGTGATTTGATCCCAACGGAGAGGAGTGGGGATTCCGGCGGTCAGCTCTGCCCCAGCGGTCACAGATTAGAGAGCGGAGGTGGTGGAGCGAGACGGCGTTAGCGGAGTGGACGTAGCTATCGCAATTGAGGCACAGGGCGGCGCCGTCGGACTTGCAGTAAACCATCGCCATGAGTCGTGGCTGAAGGAGAGTATTTCAAATCTGGAGAAGGCGTTGGCTGAGGAGAGGGCTGCTAGCATGGAGGCGCAACTGAAGTCGCTGGCAGATATGGCAAAGGCAGAGCATGAGTTGAACGAATTGAGGGAGCGACTGAGCCAAGCTTCTCATCGCAGCTGGGAGCTTCAAGAACAGATCAATCGCAAGCCTAATTGTGTTATATTGTAATGTGATCTTCGTTCAATCAACACTGGAGGCTGGACCTTAAATGAATTGAATTATTGCTGTTCAATTCAATGTAACATGTAAAATCGAGAAACATTGAAAGATTGGTTGTTGAGAATATATCAGTAGTTGGGTACTTGGGTTTATTGACATATTAGGTTAAACACAACATTTTGATGATAGTAATTGATAAGTATAAACCTTTCCAATGTGTTTTTGGATTATTTTGTTTTCTAGGATCAGAAATATAAATCCAATTATGGATTTTTGCTCTGCCACATGAATGAGTATAAAAATTTTTACTTCACTCTTGTTTACAAAACACATCACTCTTATTGTGATTTTATTAACAAAACACATCACTCTTATTCTGATTTTACTTCACACTTGTTAACAAAACACATCACTCTTATTCTGATTTTACTTCACTCTTGTTTACAAAACACATCACTCTTATTCTGATTTTACTTCACTCTTGTTAACAAAACACATCACTCTTATTCTGATTTTACTTCACTCTTGTTTACCAAACACATCACTCTTAGCATGATTTTACTTCACTTTTGTTTACAAAACACATCACTATTCGAATGATTTTACTTCACTCTTGTTTACAAAACACATCACTCTTATTGTGATTTACTTCACTCTTGTTAACAAAATGCATCACTCTTATTCTGATTTTACTTCACTCTTGTTAACAAAACACATCACTCTTATTCTGATTTTACTTCACTCTTGTTTACAAAACACATCACTCTTATTCTGATTTTACTTCACTCTTGTTAACAAAACACATCACTCTTATTCTGATTTTACTTCACTCTTGTTTACAAAACACATCACTCTTAGCATGATTTTACTTCACTTTTGTTTACAAAACACATCACTATTCGAATGATTTCACTTCACTCTTGTTTACAAAACACATCACTCTTATTGTGATTTTACTTCACTCTTGTTAACAAAACACATCACTCTTATTCTGATTTTACTTCACTTTTGTTAACAAAACACATCACTCTTATTCTGATTTTACTTCACTTTTGTTTACAAAACACATCACTCTTATTGTGATTTTATTTCACTCTTGTTTACAAAACACATCACTCTTATTGTGATTTTACTTCACTCTTGTTTACAAAAGTGATTGTTGGAATGAATTTGATATTCCTTCTTCTTCTTGGCAGATTTTCGCTTCTTCGCACCTGGTGTTTTTTTTATGTTTTTCATGTTTTTTTATGAATAGCTAAAGTGACTTCAATTACAATATGGTTAAGCGTATCAACAATACTATTACGATATTAATTAAAAACTAATTTCTACACAGCTTTCGCAGAAACCAAAATCAAATGGATCAGCTGAAGCCAAGTCCGCTCAATTCAAGGCCGCTGACGCCGATCAGCTTCATCGAGCGAGCCGCCACCGTCTACGCCGACTGCACCTCCATCGTCTACGGCTCCACCACCTACAGCTCGAACCGCCACTCAATCGCGGCGGATCTCGACGGAACGCTCCTGATCTCCCGCTCCTCCTTCCCTTACTTCATGCTCATGGCGATCGAGGTCAGCAGCCTCCTCCGCAGCCTCATCCTCCTACTCGCCTTCCCTCTCATCGCCGTTTCTCAATGAATTTCTCAATGAATTCAATTTTGCACCTAACATGATTTTGGATTTAATTCGATCTGCAATGACAATAATACCCCTGACTTGTTATTATGGAGTAAATTTGTGATTGAGGGAGCTAATATCTCATTAAATTCAAAAATTAATATTAGCCCTTGATTTTTTTGATCTTGTGGCTATTATTTGTTCTCTAGTTATATGGTTAAGAGGTGTTTGCCATAGATCATGACCCTATATATATATATTAAGATTAAAGGTTAGACATAATTAATTTTTATGAATGTTGATCGATTAGATAGACAAATACTGATGTTTAGTCACCTAAATTTAGGTGTGTCTCATGAGTCTTATCCTTTTTCCTGTAACAAAGGGCAGACTCTAACCCTATTGTTGATTTTATTGAAAATTTCTTAGAAATGAATACCAATTGTTAGAGATTAGGGGGTTAATGAAAAGAAGAAAAATGCTGCTAAAATTGGTTGGGAAAGGAAGAAAAATGTAAAGATGAGGAATTTATTGGAGGTATTAATTTTAAAATAAACTACATATATTATTAGTATTTCTGTGATATTATTTTTATGTATATATCTATTTAACAATACAAAGTCTCAAATCACATTTTGTTATCACTTTTATTTTCTGCAACTGCACTGCTCTTAACAAATTAATTTCAAATAATCTTTGGTCAATTTGATCTCGAAAATTTTTGAGCGATCGTACCCAAACAATCATACGCACACTTTCAATTAAACTTTTGCTTCGTCATGTCTTGTTAACTTTAGAGTGTGACAATAATATTTTAATCTAATTGAAAATTGTTATGGCTAAGTTTGGAATGGAACATATGCTAAAATATTAAGTACAAGCATCTTATTAGGCGCAACTAAGTATTTAGAAATCAATAAAACTAACTTTATTTCGGTTAAAGGTCGAAAGATTGATTATAAAATAATAATTAGTTGGTGCATGAAAGAAAGTGAATGACTAAAGCATACCTTTTAAGTTTGGCATCTTAAGCTAATTTGTTAATCAACTTCCCCAAAATGTATCGGTTCCAATTGCTAACTTTTAATGAAAATCATTGACATTTATTAATATAGGACAATTTCTCTAATTAATTCCCAAATGGCTAAAGATAGTGTTAGTTATGTGGTGTGGTTTGTTTAGATTTAATTATTTCGAACAAGATGATAGACTGATGGTTTTATCAACACCTTTAAATCGGATTTTTAAGCAATCGTAGACAAATTAAATACCAACAAATTAAAGAGAAAATTGTTCAACAATGTTGATCTATGAAAGAAGACGCTACAAACGGATGTGATTTGTCGTTTTGTAAGTTAGAAAAAAAAATTATCAATTAAAACTCTTTGATTAATGGTAGAATTAATAGTATGTAATTTTGTTTCCAACAAAGAAGCATAGCTAAAGGCATGAAGAAACCCTAATTTTATTAGGAAAGAAAAATCTAAAATTAAAAGTAAACAAAACATATTATGTTGTGATAGATAATTAACATGTTACAGACTGGTATGAGATTAAATCTTGAAACGTCGACTTACTAAGTTGCATCAACCAGACACGAAATAGCTTAGTAATAATGTTTAAATTCAAAACCGATTATGAGATTATAAATCTTTATATTCTGAATTCATTATTAGAATTTCAAAATTGTACGTGCACTCGCAAAATATTGCTAGTAGTGATTTCGTGAACACCATACCATAGTGCTTTCTAAATTTAGGAGTGTTTAGTGAATCCTCCAACAAATAATATATTTTCCAATTATTACCAATACACAACTAGCTGAATCTGTAACCTGAACTATACATAGTTGATCATGTTTTCTAATGTCAGAAGTTGATTAAAGATTCAATTTTGATTATAAGAAGAAGCCTAATAATTTCTGAAATAAGCTTTTTTCACCCAAAAAAATGAAGTGAAGTACGTAGAAAGTAACTCTGCAATAAATTCAATCAAACTCCAAATCCCTAGACCCCAATCAAAATTCATCTGCTTAAATTCTTATACTCAAAGTTGACCTTTGACACTGGTTTCAACCATAATACATCAAATCCTCAGCCAATTTGTTTCCATTTTTTTTAAAAAAAAATATTTATATTATTGTTTCCATTTCATTTCCAAAGCGCTTTTTATTCGTGATTGGTGCATTTGTATTCGGAAAACTGAGCATTGGAGTAAAGAGTGCTTTTATTATTATTATTATTATTATTATTATTATTATTATTATTATTATTATTATTATTATTATTATTATTATTATTATTCGAACTTGTTTTTTATGCTAACTGGGCCGAACCGACGCAGCCGAACTCTGTTTAGGGCCGTCCCACCAGTTAATAAAGCAGATTTGGGTTGTTTGATGGGTTTTAATTGGGCCTGTTTGTAAACCTAAGAGCAAGCCCACTAGAAGTCCCACTCATGCCCAGGAACGGCCCACCAGAAGTCCAGTGTAATTAGCTCAAGTTAATCCCTGTTTGTCTTCAAAAAAATTTGTCACAGCTAAAGAATAAATTTTGTGACTTCCAAATTCATTTAGATTTAAGTCCATACAAATTCATTTAGATTTAAGTCCACGGCGAAAGAATAAGTTTTGTGACTTCCAAATTCATTTAGATTTAAGTCCACCGCGAAAGAATAAATTTTGTGACTTTCAAATTCATTTAGATTTAAGTCCACCGCGAAAGAATAAATTTTGTGACTTCCAAATTCATTTAGATTTAAGTCCACACAAATTCATTTAGATTTAAGTCCACCGCGAAAGAATAAATTTTGTGACTTCCAAATTCATTTAGATTTAAGTCCACACAAATTCATTTAGATTTAAGTCCACCGTGAAAGAATAAATTTTGTGACTTCCAAATTCATTTAGATTTAAGTCCACACAAATTCATTTAGATTTAAGTCCACCGCGAAAGAATAAATTTTGTGACTTCCAAATTCATTTAGATTTAAGTCCACACAAATTCATTTAGATTTAAGTCCACCGCGAAAGAATAAATTTTGTGACTTCCAAATTCATTTAGATTTAAGTCCACACAAATTCATTTAGATTTAAGTCCACCGCGAAAGAATAAATTTTGTGACTTCCAAATTCATTTAGATTTAAGTCCACACAAATTCATTTAGATTTAAGTCCACCGCGAAAGAATAAATTTTGTGACTTCCAAATTCATTTAGATTTAAGTCCACACAAATTCATTTAGATTTAAGTCCACCGCGAAAGAATAAATTTTGTGACTTCCAAATTCATTTAGATTTAAGTCCATATAAATTCATTTAGACGATTTGACAAGGATAATTCGTGGAAATGTTTTTCTAGGGATGAACAGGTAGACATATTTTTAGATAGATGTTAATATTGAAGATTTACCAAGTTTAGTTCTTATATTACTAGAATGAAGGGCAAAAAAATGACATAATTTGTAAGTCTTTAGTGGTTTTATGAGCAAGTAGTAACTTGATAAGGTAGAAATACTTAGGGTTCTTTATGAATGTAACATGATAAAGGGAAAAATGAATTTGTAATCTAATTATATAAGTCGAAAAAATAGTTTTTCTTTGTTACTTAGGGGAAAGATCATCATATGTTTCAATTTTAAATCTTTCTGCTTAAATAAAAGTTTTCATATTTCAATCATTATACCTTTTTTTAATAAAATAAATAAATGAAAGAGAAAGATGAAAGTTCGAGAATTGCTATAAAAATATATGAAAAGATACACGTACTCCTCTTCTTTTTCTCATCTTAGCATGTGAAACCAATCAATTAAAATCATTCTTAAAATTCGTAACGTAACGTGGTTAGGACATGTATAGATTAATTACATTTTCCCTTAGTTTAGGCGACAACCACTGGCCCTGTATCACATGGAATATGATCTTGATAGAGATATTAAACAAAAAAAAAATTTATTTTAATAATCATGTTATTAATGAAACAAAAATAAAATAATAGCACGAGAAATTACTTTCCAAATCGGCGGGCTGAGTTTATGGCTCGGGGAAAGCCCACCAACCGAAAGGAAAAAATATAATACTCCTCTGTCTCTAAAAGCTTATCACATTTCATTTTCTGCACTCGTTTTAGAAAAATGATAATAAATAGCTAAAGTGGAGAGACGGTAAGTAAGATAGAGAATAACGTAGACGAGAGTCTTCTCTACATTGTTCTCTCTCTTACTTTATCATTTCTCCACTTTAACTATTTATTATCATTTTTTAAAAAATGAGTGCAGAAAATGAAATGTGATAAATTTTCAGGGACGGAGAGGGAGTATTTTATAACTATTGAGGGGGAAGTATTAGTAAAATACTAAATACTATACCTTTTCCAAAATGAATATAAATATATAATAATCTATTATTCAGAATATAGAAATATGCATAACTTAAGATCTCAGTAGTTGAAACCCTAGAATATGAAGCTGGAAAAAGATAGTCATGCCTTATACGTTTCAAATTTTCATACACATGGACTCTTTTCATAAGTATACCTTTGAGTTGATGTTGGTATAACTTAGCAAAAAGTCATAAAACCGAATAAACCAACAGGTTCATGGATGGACCTAGCTAGGTGGGTTCGGGTGGGATTGACGGACCACACCGCGGTTTAATGAATATTGTTAAAAAAATTCCATTAATTGGCTCATGAACTTACAGTTAGCAGCTCTACCTTTGCTTCAACCCTTCTTGTTCTGGTGAGCGAAAATAGACTAAAGATGATAAAACAAGACATATGTAGAAATCAACCTCAAACATATATCTAGAGCACAATTTTGAAAATTTATGATTAGATGCGGATAAATGAGACAAAATAAAATTAAAAAAAAAGAAGCCAATACGTCTTATAGAAAATGATCTTGGAAATCATTACAGACCACGACAATTCATATCATCAGAGGCCAAACATTAAAGATTCCATATCAATAATTCAATTAAACTATAAAACGAAAATTCCTAATTACCAAGAAACAATTAAACAATTTGTATACCATAAGTCATCAGTCACTAAATCTTATTAATATTAATCATATACGGATTCGAATACGATACAACCATACAACACAGCTCATCAACCAACAAATCCTATTTAAAAATCATACCAAGAAGCGTGAAATACATGATCCATCAACCGACCAATAACTCATGTTATTCAATAATACAAAATCCAAATCAACATAAATTCATGAATTAATATAGAAGAATTTAGTTCCTTAACTAGGCCTTAATTAGTCTATTTTGTATAATAAATATTATATATATATATATATATAGGGAGATGATCTAATGATCAATAATTAATCAAAAACACGGAAGGTCATAATTAAGCAATTTTAAGTCATATTATAATATTTGGGTTTAATGTCATGCTAAGATCATTTTAGGTCATGCTTTGTTAGCATGACCTAAAAATTAACTAACTATGAAGTGCCCTACGTATGATAATGTTCTGCGTTTCTGTACTTAAATCTAGTTTTGCATAGATCAAAACCATATATATATATATATATAGAGTCGTGATCATATGATAACCCCTAAATATCGTAATAACCCTATAACTAAATCTGGACCACACATTTTTAAAATCACGCGGTCTAGATTAAAACTTAGATTTACTTCATAAAAAAAGGCGGAGGGGTAAATATGTCATTTCCCTCATTTAATTTCTGAATTTCACCAAATATCACGTAAAATGATAAAATGATATATTTTAGGTTTATTGCATAAAATGATAGTTTTGCCGGATAGAATGATACTCTACTTCATAAAAAAAGGCGGAGGGGTAAATATGTCATTTCGCTCATTTAATTTCTGAGTTTCACCAAATATCACGTAAAATGATAAAATGATAGTATATGTTAGGTTTATTGCATAGAATGATAGTTTTGCCGGATAGAATGATACTCTGAGTTGATAAAATGATACTCTGAATGATAAAATGATACTCTGAATTTCACCAAATATCACGTAAAATGATAAAATGATAAAATGATAGGTTTATTGCATAGAATGATAGTTTTGCCGGATAGAATGATACTCTGAGTTGATAAAATGATACTTTTGACTGACTGATAAAATGATAAAATGATAGGTTTATTGCATAGAATGATAGTTTTGCCGGATAGAATGATACTTTGAGTTGATAAAATGATACTTTTGACTGACTGATAAAATGATAAAATGATAGGTTTATTGCATAGAATGATAGTTTTGTCGGATAGAATGATACTCTGAGTTGATAAAATGATACTTTTGACTGACTAATAAAATGATAAAATGATAAAATGATAGGTTTATTGCATAGAATGATAGTTTTGCCGGATAGAATGATACTCTGAGTTGATAAAATGATACTCTGAATGATAAAATGATACTCTGAATTTCGCCAAATATCACGTAAAATGATAAAATGATAAAATGATAGGTTTATTGCATAGAATGATAGTTTTGCCGGATAGAATGATACTCTGAGTTGATAAAATGATACTCTTGACTGATAAAATGATACTCTGAATTTCGCCAAATATCACGTAAAATGATAAAATGATAGTTTTGCCGGATAGAATGATACTTTCAGCCGATAGAATGATAGTTTTGCCGGGTAGAATGATACTTTCAGCCGATAGAATGATAGGTATTTTTTGTGTATAAAATGACATTTTTGTTTAATAAAATGATACTTTTACCTTATAAAATGATAATCTAAGCGGATAAAATGACAGTAACCTTATAAAAATGATAGTTTAGCTGAAGAAATTGCATATAAGCTGATAAAATGATACTTTAACGTGATAAAATGACTTAAAACTGATAAAATGATAGTTTTTCCGGATAGAATGATACTCTGAGTTGATAAAATGATACTTTTGACTGACTGATAAAATGATAAAATGATATATGTTAGGTTTATTGCATAGAATGATAGTTTTCCCGGATAGAATGATACTCTGGGTTGATAAAATGATACTTTTGACTGACTGATAACATGATAAAATGAGCGAAATTCAGAAATTAAATGAGCAAAATTTGGATACGTAAATTTTATCATGAGCGAAATGACATATTTATCCCCGCGCTTTTTTTTATGAAGTAAATCTAAGTTTTAATCTAGACCGCGTGATTTTAAAAATGTGTGGTCCATATTTAGTTATAGGGTTATTACGAAAATTGGGGTTATCATTATAACGCACCCCTATATATATATATATATATATAGTGACATACTTATTAGATGTATTGCAACGTAATAAGTACTTAACAATTAAGAGACCTTTCAAACCTAGGAAAGTCATCAAAAGTAAAATATATACAAAAAAAAAATCAAACCCGGCCCCAACAATAAATTGGAGAGGGCCTCTTTCTTACAACAAATAAAATATAGCTAATTAACTTTAATTAGTGTTATTGTAATATAATATGTACCACAAAAACAACATTGATTAATTAAATGGAAAAAAAGTTCTCTAAAGTCCATATGTGAATGGGGAACGAAAGATATTACTATTTTCTTGACATAGTTAAGAATTAATGGTCTAACAATGGACCTTACACGACTATGCAAGTCATCAAAAGTAAAACTATACTTTGAAAACCTAGAAGACGCACACAAAAAAATTCAAAAAAAAAATTACAAAAGCACATACAAAAAATTCAAACCCCAACAATCAATACGACAGCGACAATTAACAACATAAGACTAATAGAAAGCAGTAAACATTAGTCCTCTTGTTTTTTAATTTAACAATTAGTATATATTAACCACAAAATAAACATTGTTTAAATGTGACTGTAAAAATCAACATCGGCGTGCTTCATCAGTTTACTACACACACAACTATTATTATTATTATTATTATTATTATTATTATTATTATTATAAATAATCAAGAAAATTTTGAATTTTTAAATTATATCTAATTAAATTATAAATAAATAATTATAGTTATATTAGTTACGTTTATTATTATTTCAATAAATAAATTCTTTATCTAGAAACCGCACCGACTTTGTCATATTCTAAAAAACCCCTCTCACATGCTATACATTTTGCGTGCAACCCACCCACCAAATAAATCAATAAATAATATCGTATCGCAATCCGAAATATTTAATTTAATATACCAATAAACAAGGCAGCAATTAAATAATCTTATTTTTGAACGTGAATGTGATTCATTTTATATATGGCTGGCTATCCTACAGCTTTCAAAGACGGCGTTCTTACCTCTCTCACTACAAATACCAACTTCACCACTTTCCTTCAACACAAACACACACACACACACACAAGCTAGAGAGAGATCACTGATCACTGAGAAACAATGGCAGCAGTAGCACAAAACTCATCATTTGTGAAAGCTCTAGCAGAAAACCCCACTCTCAAATCCATTCCATCTCAATTCACATTCGCCACTGATTCCAAAGGCTCCCAATCCGATTCACTCCCCATCATCGACTTCTCTCTCCTAACCTCCCCCAATCCCGACCAGCGCTGCAGAGTCCTTGCAGACCTCGACAGCGCTTGTCGGGAATGGGGCTTCTTCATCGTAAGCAAAATAATAGAAAAATTTCTATAGTTGATTGATTGATTAAGATTTGAGTTTAACATATGAATTAATGCAGTTGGTGAACCATGGGATTCCGGAGAAGCTTCTCAAGGCTATCATCGCGTCGAGTCTGGAGTTTTTCGAGCTGCCCGAGGAGGAGAAGAGGCGGTATGAGGCCAAGAGCGCTTCGGACCCCATCAAGTCCGGAAGCGGCAGCCTCATCAACACGGCCAACCAAAGGGTTCATTTGTGGAGGGATTTTGTCAAATCGTATGTTCACCCCGAGTTTAACTGCCCTACCGAGCCTCACGCTCTCAGGTAAAATAAATAATACTCCCTCCGTCCATAAATAATTTATCACATTGTGGAATGGATTGTGTGTGTTTTAATATAAAAGTGGGTGATGTGTAATTGTAAATGAATTGTGTGGATTCTACTACTACTTAAAAAAAAAACCTAATTTTTTTGTGGATGAAATAAGTGATGACTAATATAATGTTCCTCCATTTTCAGGGAGACTTTGCAAGAGTTCTCAGGGAAGACCCGGCCCGTGTTCAGGAAACTGATGCACGCGATCGGAGAAAACCTAGGGCTCGAACAAGGGTTCGTGGACGAAGCTTTAAAACTTGACTCTTGCTTCCAATTGTACGCAGCCAACTACTACCCTCCCTGTCCGGAGCCGGACCAGGCCATCGGTATCCCCGCGCATACCGATCACGGCCTTCTCACGTTTCTCATACACAATGGAGTCGCAGGGCTTCAGATCCAGCACAACGGAGAGTGGTTCGACACCTTCTCCCCACAAAACGCAATCCTCGTTAACAACGCCGATCATCTCGAGGTATGTTCGGTCCGGTTGGATTTGATATTTTTAAAATTTATAGAAAATTAGATTACAAATTATTTTAATTTTGTAACAGATACTGAGCAACGGGAGGTACAAGAGCGTGAGGCACAGAGCCGTGGTGAATACCGAGGCAACGAGGATTTCGGTGGTGATGGCGAACGGGGCGGCGCCCGAGGCAGTGGTTGCTCCGGCGCCGGCGCTGGTGGAAAAAGACGGGCGTCCATTTTATCGTCCCATGAAATTCATTGAATATGTGGAAACAATGCTTAGCAATCGACTTTTGGGAAAAAGCAACTTGGATTGCATCAAGATTCAAGATGAATGAACTATTTAGTAATGTTTAATTATTAGTAATATGGAGTAACTTTGTTTAGGTTGTCGGAATAAGTTTGACTCTTGTATGTCGCATTGTGTACTTTTAATTATTATTATACAAAAATATTTATTATGACTAATCTTCTATCGGTGGGATTGCTTGCCCATTCAGCATTAGTGTATCCATCAATTTCTAAATCTCCATACTTTAAATATCTCACAATTCTCATAACAGCATCCATATGGTTTTCCCGCGGCTGATGCATGAATTGACTGACAATTTATAATATAGTAGTAAAAGTCTAAAAACTTTGTTACAGACGATAGAAATCATTCAACTAAAAAAGTACCCCCTCCGTTTCTTCATAATTGAGGCAAAACTTTTCGGCACGGAGTTTAAGAAAGAGATGTTGAATGTGTTAAATAAATAGATAAAAAAGTAAGAGATGGAAAAAAGTAGAGAGAATAAAGTAGAAAGTGAATAAAGTAGAGAGAATAAAGTAAGAGAGAGTAAAGTAAGAAAAAGAAAAAAGTTACTATAGGGAAATGACTCAACTATAAGGGAACTTCCCAAAATGAAAAATGACTCAACTATGGAGAACCGGATGGAGTAGTAACTTATTAGTATTATTTATAATGAAGGATTTTTGATATAAAAAATAAAGACAAAGATTATAATGGTGAAAATATAAAAAATATAATAAAAAGGATTAGTCGATTATATAAACATCAAGTATAACAAAAAGTCATCAATAAATAACAAAAAGTATCGAAAACCTTGTCCTCCAGTAACTGGGGCAGGACCCCACACATCAGAGTGAACCAAAGCAAAAAGTGATTTTCCTCTAGTGTTTTTTTAATTTGAAGGAATGTCTGTGACTTTTTGCCAAAACACAAGTTTCACAATTCAAAACATGAGTAGAAGAAACTAACTCAGGAAAGAGTAGGCGAAGATAACTTATGGATGGGTGCCCTAACCGGCGATGTAAGAGCCAAATCTGTCCGTCAGTCAGTTCGTGAGTTAACATAGCAGTACTCTGTTGTGCTATCTCATCCACGTAGTACAGTCCATGTTGCTCAGTGTCACGCCCAACTATCGTCCCTGTCTTGATATCCTGTAATATACAAAAATGCGACCGCATTAGCAATTTGGAAATATCGAGGAAGTCTGATGCATCAAAGGACATGGTATCGGTTGCCACACAGTCAAAAATTCAAATTTGGACCCCACATTCACTAACACCACTTCTCTCTTACTTTTTTTTACCTTCTCTCTTACTAATAATATGGACCTCACATTCCACTTATATTAATTCTCTCTTATTTTTTTTCATTCTCTCTTACTTTACCAATTCCATATTAAAATTCGTGGCATTTACAATGTGTCCTATTTTTCGTGGACGGAGGGAGTATATCTTTGAGACTATTCTCTGTGAGAGTACCTTTCTTATTTAATCACATTGGCATTAGTTTTTTTTAATTTATCTATTTGATTTAATTATAATAACTTGTAAATGATTATTGACATTTTGACTTTATAAATAACAAAGAAAAAAGAAGCTCAATTTTTTCTAATTTAATTTTTTAAGTTATAGATAAAATTGACAGAGACTGAACTTTGTTTTTAAAATATAAGAACTAAAATAAATGGATAAAACGAAAAGACTAATACTAAGGTGAACTAAATGAGATGTGTTGCTCACATAAATTATGTTGTAATATCAAATTCAAATGTATATGTAGTGTATGGATAGAGAACTAGTGAGAATTGGATTTTTCGTTAAAACTGAAATTATAAACAAGCACGTAAAATTAATGAACAAAAGAAGAATAAATAAAAAACTATTTTTGCTGAACCTAGGGATTTTTTACTTTAGTTATTCGTATTCAATATTTCTGATGTGCTACGGTTTCACATTGATTGATATATACTCCATATATGTGTAGATCTGAACAGTACAAAATGTTACATTGATTGAAAATTATTGATCCGATTAAATGGCACGCCAAAGGAATTCTAGGTGCTACATAACCTACATTCATTTAAAAAGGAAATACATTTACCGCAAATCTTTGAATTGAAAAAGGCTAAAATTAACTAATAGCAATATACTAGATCTAAATCTATATTTTATATCATTATAATAATGAAACCCACTTTTATCTTGATTCTTGACACGTATAATTAGGGTCTTAGAGATGACAAATATAATTACGTTCACTTAATTTTTAATAAATGTAGTTGGGTTAGGTTAATGTGATGGATTTGGATTTGGATTTGGACTTGGAATATAGAGTATCAAATACAGTCATTATTTTATTCTAAATTCAGTATGCATTTTCTAGCTCGACTGTTTTACACTTTTACCAATTTAACAGCTTTGAGCCCTTTAATTTCTCTTCTTTTATTAAGAAAATTAAAAAAAGATAATAAAATAGTACTAAACTGTGGACCATATAGAGGCTTCACATATCGATTAGAATCCAAAGTACACGTTATACTACTGTATTATTTTGCAATAAAAATCACCTTAAATAGTACAACTTTTTGTTATCTAAGATACTACAAATTGCAATTTTTTAATTTCCCTTATGCGGCGATGGTTATCACATTTCACGACCTTAGTTGTTGAACGGCCATTTATCATCCCTTTATCCCTTTATCATCCTAGGGCATGCTTAAATGGTGTAGAGTTCCTAGTTGTGGTGTAGTTTCAATACTTATTTATTAATGTATTCAATGAGGCATAAATCTCCCTATAAATACTAGGGAGATGAGTATCTCAAATACAGAAACATTGATAGAAATACATCTCTACATCTACTTCCATATCTAAATTGCCTTACCAATCTTCAAATACCTCTCTTGATTACCATATTTAAGATGGTATCAGAGCAGGAAATCAACAAAAAAAAATCTCAAATGGAGGACAGCCAAATACACATTCTCGAGCTATTGATCGAGACAATCTCAAATCTAATTAATTTGTGCAAAGCCAACACAAATCAAAACCAAAATTCCTACCAGCCGAAGAACTTCGCGTAGAGACTGCCAATGCAGCAACAGCCATGAGCCCCTGCCTTCCCAAGAAATCCTCAAATGTTGCTAGTGAAGAAAGTAAGGAATCCAATTCTGTTGATGACACCAACTCAGCTCCCAGTGAAGAAAGCGGCTACAGTGCTGAATCTGGAAACGCAGCTAACCAAGAAGCTGAAGAAACTCTCGAGATAAAGCTTGAGACTACACCAGCAGACTTCTGTTTCCCTACTCCAAAGAAGACCAGCGACGGTGAATCTAAACCTGACAAAATGGAAGAATTTAGCAGCGCCGCCGACTCTCGCTCGTGTAACAACCGCAATGGTTCGCCTTCCAATCGACTCCTCGGAGTATTCAATCAGCAGCCGCTAGCGCAAGCACTAGAGCTCTCGGAGGGTGAAGGAGCGTCGGCAGCTTTGCGGTGGGGAAAGAAGAAGAAGCAGAGGAAGCGCGCGGCCAGCGCTCCAACGGATAGCGCCGATCCACGGCCGCTTTCCAACAAACACAGATCCAAAAAGAGCTTTGGCGGCAAAGGCTTTGCGGTGGGGGAGAAGGAAGAAGTGAGGCCATCCGCAATGGGTCGGACGATGGCACGACAGATGGCGCGCATCGTCCGCGCCTGCCATCGTCCGCCCCATTGCGAGTGCGTGACATAGGCCGTGGACGATCGTCGCGCCCTACACTAAGGGCGCGGAGTATAGCGCGGACGATGCCCATCGTCCGCCCCATTGCGGCCTACGCGGACGATGGCCGCGCACCATAGGCCATCGTCCGCGCCATCGTCCGGCCCACTGTGGGCTACGCGGACGATGGCACGCGGTTTCGTTTTTTTATAAATAGAGTTCATTTGTAATTTCATTTCACGATTTCACTTTCGAAACTTATTACATTTACATAATTACTACGAAATGGATTCAAGTCCCAATAGTCCTATGTTTAGCAGAGAGGCGCGTTGGCCGGGTACAGAACCCGGCGAATATCGTTCGTTCGACGCCGACACCCAGTACGATCCCGATTTCAGTACGGAATCGTACGGGTTGTCTGACATGGAGCCGTCTTCAAACCGACCAAGCGCTCCCTCCCGCCGTGACGCCACAGCGGCCGATCCTGAACCCGCCGCGACCGCTTCCGCCCTAGCCAAAAAGAAGCGGAACCGGCAGCGGGCGCAGAAGTTGCCGCCTCCCGGAAATTGCGATGAGTACGCCCCCGGCCGTACGAACTACACCGACGAAGAAACCCTCATTTTAGCCCGGTGTTGGGTAGATATATCGGAAGACCCGATTTTTGCGAACAACCAGAGGCAGGTCGCGTACTGGGAGCGCATCGCCGGCCTCTACAATGAGGCCAAGCCGCCGACCGCGTACAAGCGCAAACGTGAGCAATTCCGCAAGCAATGAGATCAAGTGAAGAAGCAAGTGAACTTGTACGCGACGGAGTTCGAGAAGTTCACGCGGACACAGGGGAGCGGCAAGAGCTTGAGCGACGTGCGCGCTAAAGCGTTGTTGTCGTATCGGTCGATGTACGACGACTTCAAGCACGAGGCCATCTGGGCGCTCTTGAGGGACAAGCAGAAGTTCCAAGGTGGAATTCTGCACACTGGTGCGCCGAAGAGGACGAAGACCACCGAAGCTGGTGATTACACGAGCAGCGGCAATCACCCGGTTGACCTCAACCGGACGTACGTGGATGAAGGGAGTTCCGGCACACCGGCGTCCTCCCGGCGTCAAGGCTGCGAAGGCCAAGGGGAAGGCAGCTGAGCCTCATCCTCGACCGCTGCAAACCCATCTCCGTTCCCGGAAACGCTCCCGACCAAGACGGCCACGGCGTTTGAGTCGTTGGCAACAACGTCGATGGCGATGACGTTATTGCAGACGCACAAGGCCCTCAAGAAGTGTACTGACCCCGACGAAGCCGAATATCTCCGGGCGTTAATCGATGAGCTGCGTCGGAAGTTGGAAATTGCACCGACTTAGTTGTTTTTTTTTTGTAAGTTGAATGGTGTAACTTTTTTTTATTAATGCGTCGCCATTTGTTATTTAGACGTTTTTTACTTACTCGTTACTTGTTATTTGAAAACATTTAAATTAATTAAACAAAACAATAAAATGATGATGTGGCGCGCCTTAGGGCGCCCCACTGCAGGTTGGGGGGAAGGAGGATAAAACTGATGACGTTGCGCGCCATAGGGCGCCCCACTGCTGATGCCCTGAAGGAGAAAGCATTGGAGGTGGTTAGGACGAAGGATTGGCCGAAATGGGGGTTTTCTTAAAAAAACCCATTCATTTTGCAAATCAGCCCCCCAAGTTCAAAACAATCCCAAAATATACCCCATTCCAAAATTCCCTCTCAAATTCCCCCTAGTCAGTTCCGATATTATCCAACCCACCTCATTTGACAAAAAACTTACACAAAAATTCCCCTTTTGTTCGAAAATCTGAGAAAACACCTCGTATGTTTGAATTTCAGCCCTCCATTACATGTACAAACATTTTCCAAGCTTTAACATACTCATCTTCCTCAAACATAGGACCTAAAGACCACTATTGAATTTTTGACTGTGTGGCAACCGATACCATGTCCTTTGATGCATCGGACTTCCTCAATATTTCCAAATTGCTAATGCGGTCGCATTTTTGTATATTACAGGATATCAAGACAGGGACGATAGTTGGGCGTGACACTGAGCAACATGGACTGTACTACGTGGATGAGATAGCCCAACAGAGTACTGCTATGTTAACTCACGGACTGACTGACGGACAGATTTGGCTCTTACATCGCCGGTTAGGGCACCCATCCATAAGTTATCTTCGCCTACTCTTTCCTGAGTTAGTTTCTTCTACTCATGTTTTGAATTGTGAAACTTGTGTTTTGGCAAAAAGTCACAGACATTCCTTCAAATTAAAAACACTAGAGGAAAATCACTTTTTGCTTTGGTTCACTCTGATGTGTGGGGTCCTGCCCCAGTTACTGGAGGACAAGGTTTTCGATACTTTTTGTTATTTATTGATGACTTTTTGTTATACTTGCTGTTTATATAATCGACTAATCCTTTTTATTATATTTTTAATATTTTCACGATTATAATCTTTGTCTTTATTTTTTATATAAAAAATCCTTCATTATAAATAATACTAATAAGTTACTACTCCCCCGTTTCTCCATAGTTGAGTCATTTTTTATTTTTGGAAGTTTCCTTATAGTTGAGTCATTTCCCTATAGTAACTTTTTTCTCTTTCTTACTTTACTCTCTCTTACTTTATTCACTTTCTACTTTATTCTCTTTACTTTTTCCCCTCTCTTATTTTTTTTATCTATTTATTTAACACATTCAACATCTATTTCTTAAACTCCGTGCCGAAAAGTTTTGTCTCAATTATGAAGAAACAGAGGGGTACTTTTTTAGTTGAATGATTTCTATCATCTGTAACAAAGTTTTTAGACTTTTACTATTATATTATAAATTGTCAGTCAATTCATGCATCAGCCGCAGGAAGACTATATGGATGTTGTTATGAGAATTGTGAGATATTTAAAGGGAACATGGTATTCTAGGAAAAGTATGAAGATTTAGAAATTGATGGATACACTGAATGGGCAAGCAATCTCATCGATAGAAGATTAGTCATAATAAATATTTTTGTATAATAATAATTAAAAGTACACAATGCGATTCATACAAGAGTCAAACTTATTCCGACAACCTAAACAAAGTAACTCCATATTGCTAATAATTAAACATTACTAAATAGTTCATTCATCTTGAATCTTGATGCAATCCAAGTTGCTTTTTCCCAAAAGTCGATTGCTAAGCATTGTTTCCACATATTCAATGAATTTCATGGGACGATAAAATGGACGCCCGTCTTTTTCCACCAGCGCCGGCGCCGGAGCAACCACTGCCTCGGGCGCCGCCCCGTTCGCCATCACCACCGAAATCCTCGTTGCCTCGGTATTCACCACGGCTCTGTGCCTCACGCTCTTGTACCTCCCGTTGCTCAGTATCTGTTACAAAATTAAAATAATTTGTAATCTAATTTTGTATAAATTTTAAAAATATCAAATCGAACCGGACCGAACATACCTCGAGATGATCGGCGTTGTTAACGAGGATTGCGTTTTGTGGGGAGAAGGTGTCGAACCACTCTCCGTTGTGCTGGATCTGAAGCCCTGCGACTCCATTGTGTATGAGAAACGTGAGAAGGCCGTGATCGGTATGCGCGGGGATACCGATGGCCTGGTCCGGCTCCGGACAGGGAGGGTAGTAGTTGGCTGCGTACAATTGGAAGCAAGAGTCGAGTTTTAAAGCTTCGTCCACGAACCCTTGTTCGAGCCCTAGGTTTTCTTCGATCGCGTGCATCAGTTTCCTGAACACGGGCCGGGTCTTCCCTGAGAACTCTTGCAAAGTCTCCCTGAAAATGGAGGAACATTATATTAGTCATCACTTATTTCATCCACAAAAATTAGGTTTTTTTTTTTTTAAGTAGTAGTAGAATCCACACAATTCATTTACAATTACACATCACCCACTTTTATATTAAAACACACACAATCCATTCCACAATGTGGTAAATTATTTATGGACGGAGGGAGTATTATTTATTTTACCTGAGAGTGTGAGGCTCGGTAGGGCAGTTAAACTCGGGGTGAACATACGATTTGACAAAATCCCTCCACAAATGAACCCTTTGGTTGGCCGTGTTGATGAGGCTGCCGCTTCCGGACTTGACGGGGTCCGAAGCGCTCTTGGCCTCATACCGCCTCTTCTCCTCCTCGGGCAGCTCGAAAAACTCCAGACTCGACGCGATGATAGCCTTGAGAAGCTTCTCCGGAATCCCATGGTTCACCAACTGCATTAATTCATATGTTAAACTCAAATCTTAATCAATCAATCAACTATAGAAATTTTTCTATTATTTTGCTTACGATGAAGAAGCCCCATTCCCGACAAGCGCTGTCGAGGTCTGCAAGGACTCTGCAGCGCTGGTCGGGATTGGGGGAGGTTAGGAGAGAGAAGTCGATGATGGGGAGTGAATCGGATTGGGAGCCTTTGGAATCAGTGGCGAATGTGAATTGAGATGGAATGGATTTGAGAGTGGGGTTTTCTGCTAGAGCTTTCACAAATGATGAGTTTTGTGCTACTGCTGCCATTGTTTCTCAGTGATCAGTGATCTCTCTCTAGCTTGTGTGTGTGTGTGTGTTTGTGTTTGTGTTGAAGGAAAGTGGTGAAGTTGGTATTTGTAGTGAGAGAGGTAAGAACGCCGTCTTTGAAAGCTGTAGGATAGCCAGCCATATATAAAATGAATCACATTCACGTTGAAAAATAAGATTATTTAATTGCTGCCTTGTTTATTGGTATATTAAATTAAATATTTCGGATTGCGATACGATATTATTTATTAATTTATTTGGTGGGTGGGTTGCACGCAAAATGTATAGCATGTGAGAGGGGTTTTTTAGAATATGACAAAGTCGGTGCGGTTTCTAGATCAAGAATTTATTTATTGAAATAATAATAAACGTAACTAATATAACTATAATTATTTATTTATAATTTAATTAGATATAATTTAAAAATTCAAAATTTTCTTGATTATTTTTTATAATAATAATAATAATAATAATAATAATAATAATAGTTGTGTGTGTAGTAAACTGATGAAGCACGCCGATGTTGATTTTTACAGTCACATTTAAACAATGTTTATTTTGTGGTTAATATATACTAATTGTTAAATTAAAAAACAAGAGGACTAATGTTTACTGCTTTCTAATAATAATAATAATAGTTGTATAGAATAGTTAAAATTATACTTAAATACCTGAATATATAAGAATACCTAGGAAAAACTAGGGAATCAAAATTTAGGAAAATTGCATTAATTTTCTTATTTTCAGGATTTTGATTACTTTTTCAATTTTATTAAAATTCAAACAAATACAAGAATTTGAAAATTCAAAGAATCATAATATTACTTTTTCAGACTGAATCCTGCAAACAAACATGACAAATAATTTTGTACTTTCGAACTTTTTTATGGTTAATTAATTACTCCCCCGTCCTCTAATTAACTTATTCCCCCTCAATTTTTTATGGTAAAATCAATGCGTAAATAATAATTTA
Source organism: Salvia splendens (assembly GCF_004379255.2). Lineage (NCBI taxonomy): Eukaryota > Viridiplantae > Streptophyta > Magnoliopsida > Lamiales > Lamiaceae > Salvia > Salvia splendens. Next base: position 1,467,340 of record NC_056037.1, on the reverse strand, counting down.
ATTAAACTATATATACACTTGTTCCCTAAAATTATAAACGTTGCCTGAATTCTTTATTTCCCATTAATTATAAGAGCACAAATTTTATGATGGTAGTATTATTTTCCCAACTTGACCTGAATATAAATGTTCTAGCTGAATTTGCTCCATGAATAGTGCAAATAGTACTTAAAACGATGTCGTTTCTGTAATCAATTACCGTTTAAATCAATTTCGAATGATGTTTGCAAATTTTTGACATTTTCTGCAAGAGCACATCTAATTATCCCTTTGTCATGGATTACCTATTTTTCCACTTGTGCTGTTGGATTTCGACGTGAGATTCGTATCACAAGATCAATGTAGACGTGTAAATGTGTGTAAAGTTTCATAATGTAATAAATAACCACCACATTTGAATTTGATGAAAGATTCCATTGCCATTTTTACAGTTGCTCAAGGTGATATACATACAAAAACAAACATATAGGTAACGACGTGTAACACACCAAAATGCCCCCAAAACTATCTGCTTAAAATAAATGCAGGCTTACGAGGCGATCGACTATATACAACGTAGCCGGATTCAATATATAGACGGGCAACGAAACCACGACCAATGACTCGAAATCAGGCAACCTTTAGAGTACCTTGTTCGCGTTTCCCTTGCTTTTGAGACGTCGTATGGAACAAGCCGTCGTCCTCATTCCCCCGTTTCTTCTGCTGCACACCGTTATCCGAGGCCGGGCCGCAGACTGAGCAAGGGTCGGAAGACCTGTGGGAGCACCAGTGATCCGGAACGGTTAGAAAATGTATGCTTATGAACTTCCTAAACCTCTTCTTGTATTCGATGGGAGAGATGATGGTCGGCAGCTGGTTCTTGGGGACAACGAGCGAGGATTTCACCCAATTCTCGAGCTGCTTGTCCCACGTGTACTGCCTGAGATAGTCTATGATGCCACATACCAGTTCACCACGTTGTGTGTCAACCCCCACGAGCAGCGAGTAGTCCATGACGTTGATCGTCTGAGAAAGGAACACGAGATAGTCAGCCATGGTACGTAGCGGAAACAATAAGACCCAAGGGGGGCTCGAGCCCCCTACCAAGTTTTCTAATTTTAAAAAATTGATAATATATAGCCCCTACCAAAACAAATTTATGCGTGTGCACGTGACATGAAGTAGTCAAATTATATAACTGGCACAAAACACTCACGTTGAGGAAATTTGTGTCGTTGTATACAGCGCGCTGCAGGTTCCGTTTGGATTTCCTGCAAACGTAGAGGGGTGAAACGCTCATATCGTTGACGAAATTCTGATCGAGAAGAACCTCCCCTGCCTCATCCGTGTTGAGCCGAGCGTGCAGAGCTCCTTTGAGATCGTACTGTCTTGATATATTCCAACCAAATGAAAGATTTTCCATCACTAGAAGATCGTGCCTCGTCTCCTTCCCGCTTCTCGGAGCTCGTATTGTAACCTAAACGCAACCAGATACACAACATCAGTATGATACACGACAAAAGCAACAACTGCAGCTATCCGAATTTAGATGGAGAGGCTAGCCTGGTATATTCCGAGAATCTTAGCAAGACACGTCTGGTTTCCAAGCTCGTAGCACTCGTTCATGTACTCGAAGTAGTTCGTGGCGAATTTCATGAATGAGTCGAGCTCTGTCCTCTTAATCTCCTTGATGATAAGACGGTCGTCTAGCGTCTTAGCAAAGAAAGATTTACTCTTGCCACCTTTCGCGTCCCAGTTTCTACAGCGACTCAGAGAGGCAATAAAATCGACTTCGGAAGGACAACAACGATCGCGCAGCTGACGGAACTGGCTTGCAAACAGGCAAACGACGGAGTACTTGCGCTTTCTCCCCAACCCCATAGACACCTCCAGGTGGCTAGCACTATAGGAAACCGTCGAGTCTAACAAATCCAGGCCGTCGAAACTTGATGTGTGTGAATCTTCCAAGTTGGCAGGTGGAGAGTGTAGACCATCGGAATCCAACGAGCCAAAGGAACGCCATCGAGAAGTGGTTAACGAAAATATTCTCGTTAGTTTCTGAGAACCCTCGTTCGGTTTAAAATCATTTCCTCTTTCTCTCTCGGATAGATCATCCGTTGCTACCTCAAAATCCTTCAATAAGGCCAGAGCACAAGCTATTATGCTCGAGAATTCCTCTTCGTAGTCGGAAACTATATAGTCGTTAGCACCGAGAGGAATGTGCAGCCTTGAACCCTCGTCGTTTATCAATTTCTGAGGAACGGATTCTGCAGCATAACTGCTAAATGATTCAATCTTTGGCAAGTAGCCTCTCTGCAGATCCTCCATATATTCGCGTCGAATGTCATCAAACGCGGCCCAAATCCAATCCTTATCCGTTTCTAGGTCGAGTGACACAGAACGATGGGGCTTTCCTCTTGAATCAGAAACACCATCCTCGATACGATGTTCTGTCAATAATACATCGACAGCTAATCCATTTTCGAACCACACACCCGTAGATCCTTCAACTTGTCCGTTTAAACAAATCTCTGTAACTGGACATTCATTAGCTTCAACGCATACTGAGGCGATAGAGTTAGAATCGATCACCTTGATGTCAGATGAAAGTAACGCGTGTAGTCTTTGATCCCACACACATGATTTAAGAAGAAGTTCCAACCGAAACGTGTTCAACCTTAGGATCCTAGACGCAGCATCAACTTCACTTTCATCATTCGTAGCATGTTGAATTTCGACCTATCATTTTGCACGAACATTTAGAACAGCGGTGGTGAATTATATAAAAAGCCATTCATCGCAAACTATCTTACCTCGAATTGAGACTTTTCCTGCTTCAGCATGAGCATAATATCCGAAAATTCCTTGCTCGAGCCCTGAATGTTGAGAGTCACCCCAATGTATCTAGCTTCTATCTCCTTAAGGGACTTTTCGATATCAATGAACATTAACATCCCTTGCAGATATACCTTAAAGAGAGGAAAACGTAATAAGCATCACAAATTCATCGAAGGATAAAGCAGCGATAAATTTATAAGAGGCACGTACATCATCGGATTCCTTCTTAAGAAACTCCTTTTTGACCGAAGCGTTGAATTCCATCTTCTGAGGTGGGAGTGACACTGAGCAAGTCGCAACTGATGAATACTTGAACACGGCAACCATGGGGCCTAGTCTGAATTTTAATCGAACAAGGTAAGAGCGTTATGATTTTAGAAGACATTTATCATCGGACAACGTTTAAAAGTATATGAAACTTTTTGTCGTACCCAAAGAAGTACAAGAAATCCTTATGGAAAGAATGGCCACAGCTGGACGAACAATTGAACGAAGAGACGTCTGAAAAACTGAGCTGCAAAAACTTTCCGAATGATAAACCATGGGCAGCGGTAGATATCAACACTCTTTTCGTAGATTTTAAGCTTCCGTCTTGGCATAGACCGCAACGACTCCACATCCAAAGCTTCCCTTCAGTTTCTCCGGGCAAACTTTTCCCAGCAGGAAGACGTCTAACTTGGATCGTGAGTTGCTTGTTGTGATGCGCATAGAAGAAAGAGTGCACCTCGGGGCTTTCTCCACACGTCTTGCACTGGAGTCCCTGTGAGAAGTAGATTCTACGTTAGGTTCGACTTATATGCTGTAAAACACAGTGCTCAAAGTATGATAAATGTTCGAAAAGGACCTGACTGAGCAGAGTATCACGCAAAAAATTTCCGAGAGGAACATCAAAGCTCCGGTAGAACTTGATGTGAGAAAAATGACTCTTCTCGCAGATAGTCCCTCTTGAAGCATTGCGACTGGACAACAACACTAATATGCTCTCGGAATCAAGCGCCGCGCAGATGCCATCCTTGCTAAGCAACTGATCTTCAGCATTATCACTATGATTCCACGTATCCGATAATTCTGGTTGAGTGTCAGGCAAATTATCTTCCATATATCCGTCTTTTTGCATGTCATCAATTTTAGCCACAGCCTCAACATCTTGATTTCTTCCGTTAAAACCGAACGGACTGGTAATTCTCTTAGAAGAGACGGAGAAAAGAGGAAAGCCATCATTCATAGCTTTTTCGATTGATGTTGAAAGAGATACCCCTGGAAATGTTTCTGGGCTGAAGGAGTGAGACGACAACGAAGAACTTCCTTCTGAGGATGACATCAGGTTTTCCGGGTCGTTTTGATGGAAACCATTGGATATGGGAATGTCAATTGCATCGGAAACCTTGGAATCGCACGTGTGTGTGTCCTCGGAGCCAATCAAAGTCGATATTTGTCTGTTGAGTGCCGGGTCCAACGCTTCACAGGGAGAAATCGTGGAGAACATTGAGGTCTGGTCTAGAAGAAAGGAAGCCTCGAGCATAAAATGATATGCCATGACAACTGCACACCGGATGACGCATTTAATCCTTTTCAGTTCGTTACTGCTCGCTCCCATCAACACAATCTGCATAAAATGAATATGTTCATCAATATTTTTACAAGAAAACGTAACAAAACTTGCATATATTACGTTCTAGCATAATAAAGTGAAGGAAGACTTACTGTACATCCAAGTCGAGAAGGGCAGCCCTCAAGGAACATCAAAGTTTTACTTGGTGTCTTTCCGCCATCATTGCTAACATCATGCTCTTCGACAAATCTTTCAATGTGGAAGGAGTCGCATTGCCTAAGTTTCTGACCCAAAGCAAGCTCTGTTGATGAGATAGGTGAACCAACACAACGAGCAACTCTATCTAGGCGATGCAGCTTCATATCGAACACTAGTGTCATTCTGTTTGCAAGAATAGACTCTCGTATGTCTCGAGAAACTGATTTTTCGACCAAGATAACATTTGGATGGCAATTCTCTATCATATCGACAATAGTTTTCAGATTGCTCTTTTCCTGTCAATGGACACATAGTCAGAAAAAATCGCATATTCAGTTGAAATGGGAGGTTTTCTGTCTTACCTGCTGCTGCATTGAGTCGAATGACGATAATCCACCGGAGGAAAGATCTAGTGAGCCGTGGATCAACAGCAGTCGAGGGTTTTTGTACTTAATCGGCATGTGTTTGTGAGCAGCATGCTTTTTGAAGACGAGTCCTTTATATACTTGACTGAACAACATAAACAAGATCGAACGATTTTATGGCATTTTTGAATATGTACAGAAAATATCCCAAAGAAAAAAACATAATCAAGGACTAGATGGTACCTTTGACTACGCAAACCACTTGCAATGCATTTAATCTTCACGTATCCATCAGGATCCATGGCCTTACCTTCATGTGTGTTCGGCTTCACAAATGCAGCAGCCTCCCAAGATAAAGAAGTCACTATGTCCACCCAGTTTTCGCCCTGACCTCCGGAGGAACTAACACCGACAGACTTTACTAGTTGGCTAACGAGGGCTGCAAATTTCCCGTTCTTAACATTGTCCATTGCTTTAACCTTTTCCTCTCTGACCTTGAAACTAGCACTTCCTTCTTCTTCGAAGCTGCTTAAAGAACTAGGCCTAGCCCAGGTGGCGCCGTCCCCACACTCATCGTCATCATCATCATAACTTGCAACCCTATCTATCACGTCGTCTTCCCAGTCCTCAGGCTCTGGAGGAAGCCAGAACTCGTCACTCCCTTCATCATTCGGAAGAAATGCAGCAGAACCATCAACAGATGAACTCAGTCTTTCGACATTGTTGTTCGTTCCTAGCGGAACTTCAGCAGTTTCTATCTCTACGACACTCCCAAAACCATTAATCTTTCGAACTTCTAAAACATGTTGCTTCACCAAATTACCGTTTTGATGAAAACCGTTCGTTTTAACTAATATGTTCGAGTCAACAAGGCTGCTATCTACCACGTAAGGCCTGAAAGAGAATGAACAAATTTTTGTAAGCTCAAAATTGATGTAGACGAAGCATCCGAGACTATTATCAAAAGGGAAGGATGTGCACTATGTACCGATCATAAAAGTTCCCGTCTGACAAAATATCACCTGAAAAACAAGATTTTACATGAAGTTATATATTTGGACAATAGGCAATTGAATAGAGAAAAAAGATAAGAGCAAGAGCTTACTGCAACTTGATAAAGAACTGTGGCTGCTTTTCAAAGAAGCTGTAGGACTAAATGATGGCATCGCAAAAGAACTTCGACTTCTTTTTCTTTACACTTTCTGAGTAATATACTCGAACCAAAAACTTGCAAAGATCATAGATCGACCTCTATCCTGTGTTGTGCGCTTGCTTGACTTAGCCAACTTCCCGCAATTACATAGTTACTTTTGATACATTTCATTCTGCATATTAAATCACAATGAGTTAATGAGAACACCTATAGCTTACACAATGTTAATCTCGTTCAACTAGAGAAATTCGAGTAGATAATGAAACTAAAGGGCTATGAATTGTTTGCGAGCATAACGAATATCTAAGAAAGATTCAAGCCTAGATACCAGATCTAGTACAGAGAAGAATTATCTTTAAACATAAAGCATATGTACACCATCCATTTTTTGGGGAAAATAATGATTCTATATCTATTATCCTTCGGAGAAGCAATTCAAACTAGTACATGACCAAAATGAAGAAAGAATACATTGAAAAAATTGCAATTGTATTGAAAAAATCTACATAGGAAATTCAAATTCCTAAAATTCTTAAACATCATGTATGATCATTTAATCTGTAGCTTTATTTCATTATAAATTCAAGATTAGAAATATCACCAAACATTCAATGGAAAATTTAAACAATCATCTCAATCTTGAAATACCAAACACCAACAAATTAAAGCAAAAACAAGAAACCAACTACCAAAACTGCCAAGAAATTCACATCCATTTGATCTGTTGATTCTCAACTCAACATATTGTCCACTAAATCACACTATCCCATTATCAAGAACACCACAATTCTACTGTTATTAGAAGATAATTTCAAAAAAAGATACTCCAAGAAATTGGAGAAATCATAGTCCTGAAAATGTAGAAAAAAATAAAAAACTAAACTACCAAAACTACCAAGAAATTCACAGCCATTTGATCTGTTGATTCACAACTCAACATATTTCTCAACTAAATCACAATATCCCAAAATCAAGAACACCACAATTATACAGTTACAAGGTAAATTCAAAAGGATAAAACATAAAGAAGAGATTTTGAGTCTCACTCTTAAACAAATTCCCATAAATTCAGCAATCTTCATACCCCCAAAATCTTGGACATTGAAGAATTTCAAGGCGGTGGAAAAGGGAACATTGGAAAAGCAAAAGATATTGTGAACGAGCTCAACATGAAGAAAGATTTTGAGAAGGAGAAGTAATAAAGAAAAGTTTGAAAGATTGTCTGAAGATGGATAGGGCCCACAGCCAGTTTTTCGCTGCTCACACAATAATTTGAATTTTTCAGCATTAAAGAGGGCATGAATATTGAATTTATGTAGGTGGGTAGAAGTAGAATTATGCCACTTGGAATTCTTTTGTTTGCATTCGAAGTCAAATATTTCTCAAGTTTGAAAAAAAGTAAGAAATGGAAAATTATGGTTTATATAATAAAAATTTTATTCACTTAGAAAAATATATTGTATTATTAAGAATTACTATTATTTATTATTAAAATAACGTATTTCTTCGTTCCACGGCCAATATTTAGGTTTTTTCATTTGATATGTCGTAAAATAATTGCTAATAAATCTATTCTTTATCATTGCAGTTTATAGTATACTCCATTTTATTATAACCATGAAGAAAAAAAGTAATGATCGATAGGTTAAATATAAACCGTGACTTACCTAAAAATATAGTAGTACAAAACTACAAATATTTTGTTTTTACAAGTTCTCTTATCTTCTTTTTTTGTTTTTGTTTTTTTGCTAGAGTTTTTTAAATTATCAAAATGTGATCATTGCGCATTCGGACAGTTTTTAAACCACGTGATAAGTTTACAAATAGTTATAGAAAAGAAATTAAGAAAAAAAAATTGTTTCTTTGGTGGGAAAAAATAGCCAATTTGAAAACTATATATAAGCATGATTGCCCTTCCCATGATATTTTTCATTTTCTTATTAATGAAAATAATGAAACATCACTTTCCCTAAATGCATTAATCTGATTGAGATAGTTTATGTGAATTATTATTGATCAATCATGAAATGCAATCAATAAATTAGTATACATGTAACATTTATATCAGTAAATATAAAGTTTATTTTTATTTGTTTACGTTGAATAATAGATTGTACATAAGATGTAGCTTTATATTTACTAAAATGTACATGTATGTACAAATATATTGATTGCTTTTCATGATTGATCTAAATAATTCTCATGAGTTATCTCAATCTGATTAATGCATTTAGGTAAAATGATGTTTACATTGTTTTCATAAAAAATAATATATTGTTTGATTATTTTAACAAAAACCATCCTTTTGGTTGAGCATTTATATATTTTAATCTAAACAAATAAAAATTGGTATATAAAATAAGCTAAATCTAACTCATAATACATTTTCTTTTATTTTTATATTTCTAAGTTTGTATAATGTCTAGTTTTACGTTCTAAAAGAGAGTCATACAATCATACAAATAAAAAATAACTTCATCTCAATACGTATGGGGTAAATATTATTAGTGAATAATATATTACTTATAAAATTCAATAAAAAGGTACGAATATCGTGCAAACATGTTGAAATTTCACGTCAAGAACTCAGACATCTCTTATCTTGTACTCCTATTAATTAGTAGTAATATTTATTTAAAAACTATATTTCTCAATATATTCAGCAGTAGAGATTAATCGATTAAAATTAATGTGGATCATTGAACTTTTATTTTACTTTTAATATAAATAAATATATATTATCCCATGCGGCCATGCCAACTATGAATTAAATTAGTGGTTCGTTTAAGACACGTACTTAGCTACCTCGTATTCTCCAGCTTATATCATAAGCTCTAAAATTAAAAGGTTATTGTTCTTTTACGTAAGTTATTATTTATATAAATAAAGCTAATGTTTTTATGAATAAAATAGTAATGTATCACAAATAAAAATGACACTTTTGTGCTTAAAACACATTGTATAAGTTACGGGCTATAAAATCCGCGTCGGTTCTACAAGGTAATTGATGTTGGATTTATAAACCTAGTATGTTCTCTTTTCCGATAGACTAATATTTTGGAATGAGTTCTCATATATCTATAATATCGGTGTTTTTATTGAGAGACCTAATAAGTCAGAGTGGTGGGTTGGCAAAAGAGCTAGCCATTACCAACGAGAACATTTGGAGCTGACTCAGGGTAGTGGCCCAAGGAATGGTGACCTGACAAAGGCACCAGCCACTCAGGGTAGTGGCCCAAGGAATGGTGACCTGACAAAGGCACCAGCCACAACCAACGTTGCCTAAGAGGAGTCAACTCTAATGTCATGTGTCGGTTATATAAGGCAATTGGTGTTGGATATGGTCCATGGAGTGGTGACCTGATAAAGGAATCTATAGTGGCTAACGTGGTCTAAGATTGGTCCATTATTAAGAACACCAATGTTCTACACCGGTTATATAAGACAACTGGTGTCGACTCGAATATCCTACATCGTTACAGACTTCGTCCCACATCAGTGTATAAGACTACTTGTATTAACTCTAATATTCTACAACAATTATGTAAAACAACTGATTTTAGAATTAGATCAGATAGATTCCCTTTCCTTGTAAACTTATTTCATATTTGTTCTACAACAGTTACATTGTACATTCTTCAAGATGTATATGAACATGTCCCCTTACTATATGTCACGAAAAAAAAAGGAAAATCATACGCATATTGCCAAAAACATGTATCTTATCATGATCACCAACTAAGAGAAAAATATAATAATATAATAATGATCGAGCTAAACACCATGCTTGGTGAATACACACATATCTTTGTAGGTATGATTAATGGTATTTAATCATGCCACATCAAATAACAAGATTATGATTGATTTTAATATACTTTATTTCGTGACACTTTTGTACACGGATCGATACACGAATAACTAATATTTGCACGGCAAATGGCATGATGTTTTAATAATACCAATCATCAACATGAAACCAATCGATCGATAGAGGCATGAAATTTAACCAATTAATTTGACCCATATATTATTGATTATTTATTCCCACAGAGACAAGTCATGTAAAACAAGATACACAAATAGTAAACCCACAAGAAAGGGTACAAATCATCACCAATTAATATGGCTCAAAATTGTATACTTGTATCATTAATGAATGAGTCTATGTGATGTGTGAAATGACTAGAGACTAATATTCCATTAGTTTTAGGAGAGTTTGAAACTCATTTAATATTTTGTGTTACTTTTTTAGGACAATTTGGGCATACAACGTCATGATAATCAACTTCTAACATATCATTATTTAAAATAAATATATTGAGTGATTGAATTTATTAAATTGTTTGTAAAATTATAAAATTTGATCAAATTCTGAATTATAACCCACCTTAAAATTTAAACAACAAATCTCGATATTTCAAGATTCTTAATTATTCCATGATGATTTTTTGCTGGAAAAAAGTGATGCTAAATTGATGCACATATTCAATTTTTTTGTAATATGGATGAATAGTGATGCAAACATGTATAATGTATTAATATGGCGACAAAGACGACTAAGTAATATCGTCTAGAAATAAGAAAACAAACTTTGTCACATGAGACTATTGGCAATTTTATAAACTTCATGATTTATCATTTAAATTGGTACGGTGTGGGACAAAACATAAATGAAATATTCTTGGTAATTCTATAGACAAATTAATCCTTGACTTTATTCTATATCGTTGATTATTTTAGAACCAAAACTTCTTCATGAATAACGCATTGTATAGCTTTTTATACATGATATATTTAATTATTCTTGACTTTTGGATATTTTTCATTGTGTGTTGTAGTTGAGAATCATATCCATTTTATAATATGCTTTGTTTGAGTTCTTCATATGTGTTTATAATATTATTACAATTTAATATTATTGGTGAGGATATTTTATATAGCACGATATTTATTTCGCTTGAATTAATTTTTTAAATCACCATTCAATTTTTTAAAAAAATAGGTTGAAAAATCTAGAGTTTTGAAGAATATTGATTGGAGGGTCCCAATATTTTAAATTTCAAAATATTTTAGTGAGAGAAAGCAAGTTGCTAGGGTTGTATTTAAAGCAAATATTGTTCAGTTGGCTGGTCAAGATGGGTAGATTTGACATTCTATCTACATTTTGAATTTTTAATTGCATCCTTAAAACTAGAATTATTTCCATAAATGATATTCCTCGAAAGAACAAAAGTTTACCTAATCGAGCAAGATTAATGTTCAATCATTGATCATTATTATAATTTAGAATATCACAAACGGAAAAATTTTAGCGCTTAATTTCACATGTATTGATAAAGTGAAAGAAAAAAAATTTCATTGTGAAATGATATGTTTTTCCAACAATATTTATATAGAAACTTTGAAGAAATACTTAATCATGATTTTGAAGTTTTGTTGGTCACGTATTTTTTGGTCAAATGTGATTGTGTCTTTTGAGGCAACAATAAAAACGACTGCGTGGTTACGTGAAATTGTGTCAACAAAAAAAGAATAATAATTATCAGTTTTTTGTGAAAGAAAATATAGAATCGAGATCAAACGGATAACAATTCAGTCAAAGTTTGCGATTTTTTAAACTTATTGAACATGTAAAAATTTTAAATAATGAATATAGGAAATAAATAAAATTATTTAGTAACGTTATTTATTTTCCTATTTTTTATAAAACAACAATCACGTATACGTATTACATTCAGTTAAAGTTTGTGGTTTTAACAGCTAATACTGCTTTATTGAAATATGTAAAATTAATGAACGTATAAATAATAAACATAAGAAATAAATAACATTATTTGTTTTCATTTTTTATGAAACGGCGATCACGTATGAAATCGTGACATTCAAGTATTACCTTTCAACAAAATGCGAAACTCTATTTATTTTTAAGTATTATCAATTTGTATAGTACTACAATTTTATTTTATTTTTTTCTAATTTTAATTTTCCACACAGCCCGTGCTGCCCGGCGACGAAGCTGGCGTGATGTTGCTTGCCCGAATTTAATAGAATAAATTTGAATGAGAAAATATATTTCTTTATTGTGTGTGTCAAACATGAATAGTGGATATTATCGTATTTTAATTTGAAGTAAATTATTTCATCATATAGGGAACAATTCAAATGCTCTCTTGAGATTTGGTAGAGGTGAAGATAAATTATTTTTTGTTTTCGTGATTCTTTGTATAAGGAGTAGTTTATGCAATTAGTTAGTTAATTAGTTACGTACGTATTTTAATTTGATTGATCTAATTAAATCATTAAAATAAAGTCATCGAATAAAATTATGTTAGACTTTATCTCTAATATAAGGATAAGGCATCTTAAACAAAAGGTTAGTATTATTCGTTTTCATATTATAAGTTGTTTATTGAATAGCAAATTAAATGGTTCTCCTATTAACCACTTATGACATATTCAGAATTTTTAATTTGAGGTACAAGTTCCTACAAACAATTACTTAACGCGTCATAAAATAAAAAATAATACTGCTAAACGTAAAACATTTTGCAATATTATCTAAATTATTTTTCGACAATTCTTCTTTTTTCCAAACAATCGACAACATTTATCGAAAAATTATTAAAATATAATCATTGAAAGTGACAAAAATCATTAAAACGTAGATAGATAGTAGTAAATGAATTTATGCTCCTGAATTGCGTTTCTCTCTATTTTGAGTATCGAAATAGTATTTTTGGGCTTATTTCCAAAATATTATTAGAACCTGCTCTAGATTTATGGGCTTGGGCCACCAATTAAACCCAAAGAAAAAGTGAAGAGTCCAGCACTAAATTTAACATTTCTGGCCCATTTAATCAGTGGCGCAATTATATGAGTATGTGGGAAATGGGAAGTATAGCTCAATTTATTGTAAATTTCTTTTTAAAAAAATTCTCCAAATATACGAGTTCTGATTTTCATTTGAGATTGCACATAACTATTTCGTTCTAGTAGTAAATGAATTTAAGAGTTGTCTGATTTTGCACACAAAATTGAATTTAATTTGAATTATATAAATGGAATAGACTCTATATTATAAAATGTCATTTTCAACATATTGATTTAGATTATTTAAGTATATATATTTGTCTATAAAATTAAATTATATGAAGAGCGAGTTGAGTATTTAATTATGCCGCTGGAAAAGTAAACATTTTACCTTTGTCATTTTTCTGCAAATCTTAAATTTTCAAAAAAATTTGAAAAGTGTAGTGAATTTAAACGGAAAGGAACAATCATATCTGTGCAGCTTTGGGTTTATTGATAACAAAATTTGCAGCTTTTATAATTAGGGCGGCCTCAGCCGAAAAAGGGATTTTGTATTAAATGAAAATTTCTTGAGTTGTCAATAGAAAAGCACCTTAAAAAAGAGTTTTAAATAATCAAGGTATAATTGAGCCTATTAATTAGATTAGCGAAAAATACATCTTCATACCCTAAAAAGGGCCTATTACTTGTATTTGAAAAAGGGCCTATCACTTGTATTTGACTACCAAAATGGTCCACATTGTACTTGAGTAGGAATTGGGCATTAGATTAGTACTCCCTTCGTCCGTCATTAAGAGTCTCATTTTTTGGCGGGACGAATTTTAAGAAATGTTAAGAAAAGTGAGTGGAAAAAAGTTAGTGGGAATATGAGTCCCACTTGTATATAGTTTTAAATGAAATGTGAGTGAAATGAGTTAGTGGAAGGTGAGACCATATTACCTTTTATGGTAAAAGTGAATCGGGACTCCTATTCGCGGACGGACTAAAATGGAAAAACAAGACTCCTATTCGCGGACGGAGGGAGTATTTATTAAGTATTAAAACAATATTTTAAAGTGGGTCCATAAACTATGTTCCAATTACGGCTGAAAAAATGCATGGGGCCACAAAATTCATAAACAAGAGAAATGAGAACTCAGAAATTAAAGTAAGTCCCATTGAAATCGACATATTTTTATTTGGAACAAAATTTTATGTAGAGTGATGAACTCAAAAAATATTAATTCAAATGACATAATCTTCCAAATTATGCTTTAAATAAGGCAATGTAATACTTCATTTGTCTTGTAAAATAAGAGACTTTAAAAGCAACATAGATTTTAGAAAATAATTTATATATATATATATATCTATCATTTATATATTCCAATAGTCACGAAAGAGCCCACCGCTCGAACTCTTCTTTCGTTATAGCTCAATAAAATAAATCTTAATTATTTAGAGACCATAAAATACATTTTGCAATATTCTAATTTCCTATGATGCCTTGATTGGTGATAAATAAAAAATAAAAGGGCAAGAATACAACATTCAAATTGACTTTGGTCAACTGGGGACAAGTTGTTTCATGAGGTTGAGTGTGTTTGAACTTTGCCCAATCAAGATCAGCATATGTGAGCTGCCAAAATAAATGCCGTTTCAGTTTTCTTCATTTGAATTCCCACCCTTGTCCAAATTCACAAATTCATCAATTTCTTCATTTTATAGTATAGTTTAGTTGGTTGAATATTTAATTTATGATTCAAAAGTCTTACAACTCAATTGAAAAATGGCTGAAAAGTTTTTAGGGCATCCACAATGGGTGCCCTATGGCGCGCCACGTCAGCAGTTTTATCCTCCTACCCTCACATGCAATGGGACGCCCTAAGGCGCGCCCTATGCATTTTATTTTATTTGAATATTTAAATAACAAAAAATTGGGAAAAAACTTCATTTCATATATAAAAATTAATACATTACAATACGAATTAAAAAATAATATGCAAACTCAACGACGGCGGTTACGGGCCCACACTTCTTCAATCATGTCGTTCATGAGTTGCATCTAACGCTGCCGAGGTCTCTTCAAGCATTCCGCCATGGCCTCTTCAACGGCTGCATCTAAGGCTGCCGAGGTCTCCGAGTGCGAACTACCGACTCCGAGAAGCTAGAACTAGTGGTGTCATCGTCGTGGTTCATGTTGGTATGTGAGATAGGTAGAAATGTGAGAGAGGAGCGAAACGAGAGAGGCGAGATGTTCGTATGAACAAGTGAATGAGAAACGAGGTTTAAATAGAAAAAAAATAAAAAACGTGTGGCATCCTCCGCGACCATCGTCCGCCGATCCCGCAATGGGGCGCCCGATGGCGCGGACAATAGGCCATCGTCCGCGCTTCAACCTCGGACGATGCATCAGGCGTGGGCGTAGGGCGGGCACCCACAATGGGGCGGACGATGGCACGCATCGGGCGTGCCATCGGGTTTCCCATTGTGGATGCCCTTAATAACAACACAATTGATTATCCTGATTATTTAGCAAATTTCATCGTATGACCTGACTTTCAATTTAGGTTTTTTTTTTTATATTGTATGAATGTTGAGAAAAAAATGCAATCACAGTATCCTACAACAACAATAACATTGAGTTGAGGGTTAATTTTGATCAAATCAAGATTAGTTTGATTGATGCATGAGTTTCCTCGGTCATGTCAAGACGACGATTTTTTACGTAATAGGAGTACTCAGTAATTTGGTTGACTGATGGGTAAGAATTTTATCAGAAAGAGTGAAGAATGTCTTTTGTCAGAGCATCCACAATGGTTATAGCTCAGCCACAAACTCCCTCTGCCACATCATCAATACTAAAAATCCTCCTGCCACATCAGAAATAGCTCAGCCATAGCCTAGCCATATCATAAATAGCCCAGCCACATCAATAGCCACATCACTAATAACACAATATACGGAATTTAATTTTCGAGACATATACGAGAAACATTAATAATACTATTTTAATTTTTTTTAAATAGTACAATAAATTAAAAAAAGTACAAAAATTTTAAAAAAAGTACATTAATAAAAAAAATTACATTCATAATCGAAAAAGTATCTGCGAATGAAAATTTTTTATTAATTACATTAATAAAAGTATCTGCGAATGAAAATTACATTAATTCCCTCCGGTCGGCATCCCGGGTAGCATCTGCTGCCACGGGTACATGTTGTAGTACCCGGGCATCTGATTCCATTCGCCTCCAACGGGGATTGGGGGAGTTTGAGAACCGCTCGTCCCTGAACTAGGCTCGTTGTTCAGATCCATTTCTCGGTGTTGATCTTGTACAGAAATTAAGATAGAGAGAGTACTCGTTAATACAAGTGGTGCGAATGAAAATGAAGTGCAAATAGCGTATATCACTACTAGAAAATTGGCTTTTTGTGACACCTTAAAATGCCACTAGAAATATATTAACATTACACTTAATCTATAGTCGCATTTGTACCAAATGTGAGGTAAGTATGTGTAACGATAGATGATATGTAATACAAGAGCGCCTATTACCACACCTAAGAATGACATGGCATGTTATGTCATATGACACTTATAAGTGTGGCAAAATGTGGACCAGGACTACACTTATATCCTTCCTAGAAAATTTGCAATTGACTCCTTTAAGTATTTATAAATATAGTTTCGCCCCTACGTCTTTGGTATATACATCTTCTACCTAAAAATATTATTAATTATATTTTAATCCTTTCAATTATTTATAATTTATCGATGTCCCAAATAACACAAATATTTACATTCTCACTTCCAAGAATTAATCAATTAAATAAAATATTAACTAGTATGCAAAACAATCAATTAAATACAAAAATTTTAATTAAAATATTACATAATACTTTCAATAAAATCATAGTATACAATTTTAAAATGAGAACTATAGAAAATGTTCTAGATAACTACAAAATTTATCTAGTATTTTCAATTTTCCTCCGAGCTCCTTATAACAACTTCACATTACATTTCTTGATTAACTTCATCTTCGTAAGAACTTCATTTAATCCTGTTAAGATAACATAAACACACTATATTATTTAAGATAAACAATACAAAGTCATAAGAAAATCTAAGATGATAAAAGGAAATATTAAGTTCTAAATCAAAGTACTCCACTATAGAAGACAAAATAAGTTGAAGTAATTTCTTACCAGTTTTCTCACCAGTGGAACTCCAAACCTAAACTTAATTGAACTAAATATGACACAAAAATAAATATACTTTGAGATGTTGAGCAGCAATAGCTTCTATAACTTGTAGTATATATTGGCCATGTTCACATAATGTTTAAAAATCTTAATTTTAGCCTCTAACAAAAAATTTCTCATATTCAAACTCTACAAAGAACTCTAACCTTCTCAACTATCAAATAGCTCTAGCTATCAAGTCCCCAAGTTCCAACAATTTCTTTTCCTAGATATATTCATTTGCAATCTATCAAAGATGAAATTGAATCAAGTACTTTCAACACTTACACTCACGAAATGAAATATAATATGCTTTTCCTTCCTAATATCATCTCTCGGAATTCTCATCTTGCAACTCCTCCTACCCAAGTTGCAAACTTGCAATTACTTGAGAGCATTGTAGAGCAAAACATATACTACAAAGCATTGTAGAGCATTGTAGTAAGTAGTATCTATTTTACAAATGATATATATGAAACATTACAAGATAAAAAATCATCAAATAAAACATAAACAAGTAGAAAATTTAAATTGGTCAGACAATTCTGCCTCCCATATTCATTGTGTGGTACCAACAAAGTAGTATCCGTCCTCCGTCGGTCATAAATCTTAATCTTAGGAGTGGATTAATTCGTTTTCCATGATTTCTTTTTCATGCTTCCAGGTTGTAAGTTTTTACACAGCCCCATTGATTTTTTCCTCCAAGATTTAACTCAATCCCCACTTCGTTGTCCTTTCCAGTGTTACCATTCAACACATTTAACCTTGATTTACCTAATATGAGAGGCAATTCTTATCAATTTTGCTTCAATTTTTTCCTTCTTGTTTCCACTCAATACGACCCAAAAGTTTACATACGACTCCAACTCGAACAACACAATGTTTCATCGAATTATATGATTCAACACAAATTTTCTTCAGACAACAACCCAAAATTGAAACATTTAGATTCACAAACAAACAACATTCCAACACATAGAACAAACCTCAATTGGAATAAAGGGGCGGCGGACTAGCTAGTAGCCTGGGCAACGACGAGGCCGGTAACTGGCTTGTGGTGGTTAGCAGCGGCATTTCAGAACTGGGCGACGGCGGTTGGGCGGAGGGGGCGTGGAGTGGGGCGGTGAAATTTGGGGGAAATGAGAAATTTGGGAAGACGTGGATTTGTGAGGCAGGTTAAATGGAAAAATGTACAGTAAGTAAATTTATTTTTTATAATAGGATTATATTTAATTATAAAATTAGAAGTGCCATGAAGTTTCTTTATTACACTTATTTCGAAATGTGGTATCACTGTTTGATATAAACGTGATAAAAGGTTGATGTAGTGATAGATGAACAATAATCACACCTTTAAAGAAGTGTCATAAAGAAAGTGTGATGAAAAGCTATTTTTCTAGTAGTGTATATAGTGTTTCGAAAATTAAAAAAAAAATCCGCTGGGCTATGCGCTGGGCGATCCGGGCGCTGCAATGGAGCCGAGCGGATCGCCCAGCGCATAGCCCAGCGGTTTTCGACCGCCTAGCGCTAGGCGAAATTGATTTCCGAAAAACTGCTCGGCGGTTTTCGGATTCTCCAATGGTTCGCCTAGCTCCGGCGCTCGGCTAGGCGGTGCGCTAGGCGCCATTGTGGATGCTCTCATAGTTCTACAAAAATTTGTCCTCGATATTCAACAAAGTTGAGTGAGTATGTCAAAAGCTTCGTCTTGATATGATCGACAAAGTTTATGCATCAATCAAATTAACAAGCTTGTTATTGTTGTTGTTGAGTATAAGTATTAGTGAAGTTGAATTCAAAATCTTTAGGATTCAAAAGCATCTAATTCAACACATGAAAGTAATGTTAATTATTACATTCCACCTAAACAACCCTTGGCTATCAACCCCTAAAGAGGAAAACATGTATAAAAGAACAAAAAGGAGAAAATAGTATATAGAAATAAATATTGGGAAAACTCAATTTGTAGATTGGGCATGCATGGTTTGCTTCATTTATAGATAAATAATTATCACACTTGTGTTTGTTAGTATTTCAGTTTAGGTAAGTTGTAATTTAAAGATATATTGATCTGTTGTCAATAATGCTCAATAGTTTATCATTATAGCTATCGTGATACTCTAACTTAGATCTATCTTTAATATTACATGTTCATATATCCCTCTATCACGTTACTCAAATTAGATCTTCATATTTATTTTTTTTAAAGGCTAAATTTTGTTATAACAACTGAGGTTTACATGTAGCTAGTTTTTCTTTTTCCCATTACTTAATTTCTCTTATCTAGGGTGATTTCGGTGATCAAAAAATTTTGTTTCGTGCCACATTTGTAACTTTTTCTAAAAGTTACTTAGTTTATATTTGCATTATATACATACATATCAAACTACTTCAATTTAACTTATTTAATATTCGTAATCGCAATTTAACTCAAAAATCGAGTGCAACACATACCTAACTAGATAAATAATCTCTTTCTTGAAAAAGCTAATCTCACTACACATACCAAAGGCTACAACTCTAAGTGGTTATAGATTACTATAAATGATTATGATATGGTGTTACTAATTTCATATGAATTGATATAGTTATGGAAGTACCCTAATTTAGGGGATTGAGAAATGGGCAATAGTCCATTCATAGTGGGGAGGAATCTTGGAAGTGGACCTTCACCTAAATACCAAAAAGAACAACCCTACCAATATATAACCTATATTCCTACCCCAAAAAAGTGCATTCCATCATAACTTAAATGTAAATTACTATTTTATTTATCAAGAAATAAGTTCATTTTCTTTTTCAAAAGGTTTTTTATTTAAGATTTGCTTTTCATCTTGCACCTCATCATTGTAATTGGTCTCCTTTTTAAATTTGTAGTGGTAATAATGTTGATTGGTTGACCAAGAGCTTCAATCTCAATTTATTCCCTAAATTTCAATGATGTTTTTTTTATTTTGATTTATTTTTAAAAATTATGATTGGTTGACTAGATTGTTATGACCTCCTTCTAGCAAGGGTAATTCTTAAATATGTTCACAATTTATGGAATTCGAATTTAAAGATAAAATAAGCAATCAAATCATATAAATAAAGTTTGAATAAAACATGTCTTTAATAAGAAGTGACATTCTTAGGGGAGTGATTTGTAAATATGGCTTGAAATTTAAAAAAAATGCAAAAAATGACAAATTTTCATAAATTTACGAACTTTAGAAAATATAAAAAAATATTTATGGATGTAATTAAAGTTATAAAAATAGTTCGACATTAAAAATTCTGAATTTTCATAAAAGTTAAAAATACATTTAGAAGAACTTACGCTTTTGCCCTCAAAGGTGACGTGCATATTATGTGAAATTCTCTATTCTACCTAGGATCGAATATTGTTTATTAAAGGCCGTGTCAATTTTACAACTTTTAAAACAGGTTTTGACAAATTTTGTTTGTATTTTTTTTAAGTTGAAGCTATTTTTAATTTTTTTTTTAAATTTAAAGTGATTTTCGCAAATCACTCCAATTGTTAACCTTAATTTGAAACTCACGACATAAACTAGTTTTTTTCTCCTCGTCACTCATAGAATGCAAAATAGATTGCTTAATTTCTCAAACAAATAAAAAGGTTCAAAGATTCAAGAAACCAATCAGTATGTATGTTCACAAATAAATCCAATAGGAGCAAATTAAATAAATGTTTTTATTAAATATATATTGCTCAATCAAAGTCCCTTCATCCAACCCTATGAGTATGCTACCTTGCTTTAACAAAAAGTTGGATTTTGGTCATTCAATAATATAATAAATTTCCATTCATATAATTATGATTGTCAGGGGAATAATCTCAATTGTGTGCTGAATTAAAAGCTGAAAAAGGCTATTCCAATTTACTGCAAAGACATTTATTTTTATTCACTTTTTTAAAATTGATTTTTATTCTGACTTTTTTTTTGTGAAACAATAAAAAGTGAAATATTTAAGTGTTGGTCTTTGTTATAATTGCCTGCCCAAAATGAGACGACGGCTATTATAAAAAGTAACAGCTGTGAGAATCAAATTGGCGTGAATTGACAACTGCTAAAACACAAAGTACAATTTGGTATTCACTGTTAATCATACTCCATTTGATATCAATAACTTTTGTGAAAGAAAAAAACAGTTGTAGAATAATCTTATGATTTGATATGTTGGTTTCATAAGTATTTATTTGCTTTAACTCGTGTCAAAAAAAAGTACTGGAAAGTGTCATTTTCAAGTTGTAATAGTACTCCTATAATTATACTTCTTGTTCAGTTTATTTAGGCAAGATACTAGTGAGAAATAATACTAATATAGTACAATAATAAGTTTTATATATAATTAAATTAGTATGATATTGTTTGATTGATAAGACTATGTTAGAAGATAATTTTACTAAGATGTTTGATATATATATGTGGCGGATGTAATATCACAATATTACATCAGCCAGTAAAATATATACTTTTTTTTGTAGTGATAAGATTAAATAAAATAATTATTGATAAAGTTTTAATTAAATTATTAATGAATTAATTAGTGTATATATATATAGGGTTGTGATCAATTGAGATTTTTTAGTCTAATTGAGAATGGAGATGCATTATCAGCCACTCATTTTTATTAAATGAGTGGTCCAGAATTTGTCACATTGAAAATATTTTTAGATTAATTAATTATGATCGGACAGAATGGTAATTTCATGGTACATTTTTGTAACACCCCGACTTTTTCTACCTTTTTATTGAGTTCTTGAAAGGACTGTCGTTTGTGCACTTAAAAATTTTTTTCGACCTTGTTTCTTTTGTCGAGAGAAGTATGTCACTTTTGAGGCCAAACAATTATTCTTCCTAGCCCAATTTGAAACTCAATTGTTACGAGCCCAAAATGATACCTACACGAAAGAATAGACCACGTATCAAATACACTTTCGACAACAAATCAAGACGAAAAGTTGGATAAGAACCGCGTCACATCAAGACGAAAAATTAGATAAGAACCACGTCGCATCAGACACGTTTTCCTAAGGCCGCATTAATTAGTCGTCAAATCAAAACGAAAAGACGTGAATTTTTGTCTTTTATGAAAAAATTTTCTATAAATATAACCTTCCATTCACTTCATTCTTTTACTTCACAACAAAGAGCTACTATCAAGATTTCCGACCCCTCTTCATCCTCTTCAAAATTTCCTTCCAATTCTTGTTCTTGCAACCATTGAAGTTTATTTTCAAGAATCTCCGACGAATCGCATCGTTTCTTGTCTCTACCGATCCATTTTTGTCAAAGAAGGTATATTTGCTTCACTTTCCCTCATTCTTTTCGTTTGAACCATGTTCTTGACTCCTACATGCATGTAGTGGGTGTAGGAATCATAGATCACAAAGTTAATCGGTGGGAAAGTGAGTCTGCTTGAGAACTTTGATAGTTATGCGATTTTTGAATGAGTTTATGTAGAGATTGTTTTGAATCCTTGGTGAATGATGTAAGTTTATGTGCAAACATATTTATAAGAGTCTTATCAAGCATGATTGTGTGTTATAAGCATGAGAAAATTTTGTTTGGATGATTGTGGAAGAAACCCTAATTTCGAAATTTTGAGTATGAAAATTGTGGTGTTCGGTTAGTGGATTCCGACGTGTATTTGACTGACCAAACGATCGAATTTTGGTATGAAAATTTTACTGAGTTAATTTCAAGGTGTTTTCTATGTCTCGTATAAATTTCAGCCCTTTTTATCGAAAAATGAATTTTTGAAAAATATTTGAAGTTGACTGCGCAATTCTGCCAGAAACTTGTGTTCTCGGCCAGAAAGTTTCGTATTCTGTTTGACCGATCAAATGACCTCCGTTTGATGTTATTCTTGAACTATGTGAAAATTTGAAGTGTCGTCTGAGTCGTGTAAAAATTTCAGCCTTATTGGACATCGTATGAATTTATGGTGAATTTTTCAAACGAACTGCGCAATGCTACGCGAATCTTTATGTTCCAACCAGAGTGTTGTATTAATGTTTTGACTGACCAAATGATATTATTTCGGTGTGAAATTTTAACTGGGTGAACTTGAATGTGTCTACTGTGTTGTGACCAAATTTTAGCTTCATATGAGGTCGAATGGATTTTTAGTGATTTTTACAAAACGGTCGCGCAGTTCTGCCAGTTTTATGCCTTAATAAAATAGTGCTTATTTTCAAGATATATGGTGTTATATGATGCATGTATATCTAAGGAGTGTGTTTATTGGTGTGGTTAGGTGTTGCACTTTGAAATATGTTATGGTGTGTTTTTCCCTCTTGTGTTGAACATTGGGTTGGGTAAATTGAGAAAAACGATGAGAGAGGAACGATAGGACATGCATAGAAAAAAATGAGTTTATGGAAGGCTGACTTATGTTGTGATGTTGGCAAGGATTATTGTGTGTACGTGAGCACAAGGAACGAGGGTTGCCTTAAATGGATATTGAATGGTTTAAGCAAACGAGGTGGGCTTTCTGTTAAAGTTACAGTTTTTTTTACGAAAAGTATATTTATGTGGGCTTTCGAACTAAAATGTTTTTATGAAGGTTTTTAGTTTACTATAAAGTGGTTATGAGAATTGTTTTATGTGCTTTCTATTTATTATATGATGTTACGTGCGAGCTTGCTAATTAACGTGAAGTATTATGAAAAGTGCTATTTGCTTGGTGTTATTATATGATGTTATGTGTTGCTTTACGATTGCTTATGAAGTGTAGCCTGCGTTGATTCTTGAGTTCGGCTTTGACCGATAGAAATGAGTTTTGATCCAAATACGTTTACGACGAAAAAAAAAAGAGATGAAGTTTTGATGTTTTGAAGGTTATATGTGCTTCTTTTGATGAAAGAAAGATGAGTTATTTAAAAAAAAAAAAATGGTCTTACAGAAAAATAAAGTTGAAAAGGTTATGTCAAGCCATATTTTGTTTTGGAACTATGCCTATCTGACTGCAACGATGAATGAAATGGATTGATGGGTGACCGTGGGAGGTAACCACTTCCCAGGCACTTGAATGTTAAGATATGATGAATGATGAAAGGAAAGATGAATGATGAATGGACTGATGAATGAACAAGAGATAGTGAAATCGGGTTTGTCAGATACGGCATATGTTCCAGGAAAATAGATCGAAAGATCGCTTTTGAAAAGGAAAAGAAAAATGTTTAGTGTTCTCGGACTTTTCCTAAAATCCCGAGTTCACTCAAAGAGTGGCTTGACAAAATCTATTTTTATAAAATATATTTTGGCACGTGTCCACTGAGTACACCAAGTACTCAGCCCTGCATGTTTTCTCTATGTGCAGGTTGAGCGGTGACGAGCGCGGTGGGTGTTGAGCATGAAAGTGAAGAAGATTGTAAATAAAACTTTCTGAATATATTATGTCTTCATACATAATAGTATTCTACTCTCGAATGCTTCCGCCAAGTATTGTTGAGATAATTTTATCTCGAGTTGCTGATTGTTGAAAAGACACTCTGATTTTATTTGAGCTTTTCCCATTTGTTTGGAGCTAAAGTCGAGTTTGCACTCTGTGTATCATACACTCTGATATATATTATTCTTTTAAGCTAATTGAGCCTTTCTTATGAACTGTTATCCTTAAATGCTATTCTTAATGTTTGTCCCTTGGTCACGATCGCCTCGTTTGTAACACCCCTGGGGTGGGCGGTCGTGACAATTTTATTCAATAAATAATTTTTTAATTTTCATTTTTTAAAAAAAAATTAAATTTTTTAAAAAGTAATTTCTTATTTATTTCTTATTTTTTTGTCAACTACATATACAATTCATGTCAATTATACACATATAATGTCAACTATAAGTTATTGACATTTGATGTGCAGACTATTGACGATAATACCCCCGAGTTGGCATAATCTACTTGCAGTTGACATTTCAAAAATGTTGTGGATGAGTGGCTGAAAATGCATCTCAATTCTCAATTAAACTAAAAAATCTCGACCTAAAAGTAATATATATATATATATATATATATATCACAATATGTTGATATACTAATTTACCAATCAAAGTATTCGTAAAAACGAGTATATAATTATTGTGAGTCATTAGAGTATTTTGACTCTTTTAAAAGGGATTTATTAGATTGATATAATATAAAATGGAGATGAGAGAAATGTAATCATAAATGACAACAACCACACTAATAAGGAAACAATTTTGCTTTTCCTTGAAGGGGAGTGTTGCAATTGAATAATAATCCGTCTCTTTTTCATGTGTAGACAGTAATAAAATTATTTTTTGTTATGAATAAATAACATATGGGATCATAAAATAATGAGTAAATTTTGCATATAATAATTGTCGATATGATTACCCATATTTGTATTTTTGACCAAAAATTGTTTGAAAAGATAACTTGAGGGGTCCAAATTAAAGAAGAAGCTAGTGCACTTTCAAAGGTTGGCTTGCTATTTAATTGAAAGGCTTCCCACTTATATAGTTGGGCACCCAACCATGCATCTTAGGTATAATGAGTAGTATTTATAAAATCACAACACATTACACATATAATAAAAATTTATATGTCTCAATTCTATCCATTAGAACTTCAGTACTAATAATTAAAAATGATCATTTGTTCTAATTAAGATTTGATTATTATATGAATAAATTTCTATATATGCTTGAATTTCTCTCTTTTTGACTCTTTTCTTTGCTTTATTGCTATCTAAAGTGCTAAAACTCCAAATATGACACATTTGAGAGGTGAAAACTTAAATAAGTATTATTGATGACCCATTAATTAATTAATCCGTAGGGGCTATATATGATCTTATTATAACAAAGTAGGCTTTAATAAATTTCTTTATCCTAATTATTTTGTAGAGTAGAAGCACAAAACTTGTCAGTGGTCCCTTAAAAGCATTCCAATTGACAACTAATATAGCTAACCACCTCATTCAAGATTATTGCATAAAATGCTAGAAACCACCTCATTTTCATTTTGAAAAAGAGTGATAGTACTTACTAAATTATTACATTATGGCAACTTATACAAGATATTTTTAAATTTCGGATTTTGGAAAATATACTTTTAAAATGTAGACTACAGAATGATTAAATCGTATTTGGGAATTAATTAAAATAATTGGTTTTTGTAGATTTGTTACAAGAGTCTGGTGGACAAGATTTATTGTTTTAAATATAAAATTTTTTGAAATCAGAACATATTATGATAACCAAAAAGATAATAAAAATAATAAATTAATAATCATAATTAATGCTTAAATATATTTTCATAATTTTTTTCTACATATTCTAGCTTAAATGAAGGGTACAACAGTCATAAGAAACTTTTTTTGTTTTGTAGGTGAATTAAATGTGTGACCAAATCACTAGAAAATGAACTGATTTTTGTTTGAATTATCATATTATGACTAAATAGCATCACTCTTTTGAAAATAGTATGGAAATAGCAGTCAAAATAGGTTACTAATTCTCCAATAAAATCCACTTAATATATCGTTTTTGTAGACCCTTAAAATTATACTATTACAATTGGATTCGATTTTATTCGGCTCGACTGGACTTGATTCGGTACAACATAATTAGCTCCCATCACGACAAAAAAAGAAATTGCAAGTTCTTCGTGGTGAGATTGATTTGAGTTCAATCATAGAGTAAGATAGTTCTTCGTTTAGTCGAATCATTTAATTGGAATATTTTTCTAGTTTTGGATGAAAAATTATTTTCATATGTTTGAGAGATCACTTTCATCGTGGTGAGGATAGATGGACCATACAGTTGGATCCTTCAGGGATACTTTAAAAAGAAAAATAAGTATAAGAATACAAACAAGAAAAAATTTGACATTATTTTATTTATTTTGTGTATATTCGTATGTGATTGAAAATTATCAGTCCTTTTTGTAAATTCATGTTGAATTAGACTACATTGATTATAGAAGAAGAAGAAGAGGGAGTAATAAGTTATGAGTATTACTATAAATTAATTACGTGCATTTAAGTGCAAATAGGGCGGCATAACTTTTTTTTATAGAATTGATCAATTATAATAGTTTATTTTTAAATTACCAGAAAATGTGCTTACATCTTAAGTTGAGTATGATAATTGTATTTTTTTTCTATATAGTAATATGTATTTAGTTTACATCTCTAATTTACATATTTGGATATAATAATGTCTCGATCAAAAAAAGCATTACTATTCATTGATTCTTTAAGAGTTGTCGAGTAGTTTTATACAGTGTTTTAAGATGTTAATCCTTCAACCTATATGTTTTGGATAATAATTTATCTTAGTTTGTAAGACATTAATTCTCGATAGATCGAATATTGTTTTGTTCAAATTGATTCTTTTAAAAAAATTGACTTTTCTATGCTATATCTAAAGACCCAACCAACATCCTCTCAAGCGTCCCATTCTTCAAAAACCCACGAGCACTGGCTAATAAAATACTATAGTAATATCAATAATAATAGTCTTAATAAAATATAGAAATACATCAACTCAATATATATAAGATTTCATTGGTCCCCCATCTCCCCAGCTAGAAAAGATGCATCACTAATTAAATAAATCACAATCATTTATCAATATAAGTGAAGATAATTATTATAGTAGGAAGGAGTTTTAAATATCATCTTCATGCTATATGACAAACTCTATATATGTGATAATCGCTCTCGCTTAATTCTCATCACTGTTATTTATTTAATTTTATAAGTATTTATTGTTATTCCAATACTGATTATTAAATGTTAACATTATTAATTCTATATATTAATAAAATTAGATTGATTGTTCATTTTCTTTATAATGTCAAATAAACTAATACTCCCTCCGTCCTTCAAGAATATGTGCTCTTTCATTTTTAGTTCGTTCCACAAGAATATGCACTTTCTAATTTTGGAAAGTCTTTTATCTCTAATGATGTGTGACTCATTCTCCACTAACAATACTTTATTTACTTTTTCTCTCTACCTCTCTCTTACTTTACTAATTTTACATTAAAACTTGTGCCGACCCCAAAGTGTATATTCTTTGGGGACGGATGGAGTATATGCATGAAACGAGAGTGATGCTTACATATAATGCTTGCATAAGATTTCACATATCATTATCTTCTTGACACGAAACACAATCCTTAATAAATGAAAAGCTCATAAAAATTATAGTACCAATTTGTGAAATTATGTAACTATATTTTGTATCTTAGTATCTTCTTTCACATTGAGCTTAATGGAGCATTAATTTCGATCTTGATTGTATCATACTCCAAAGTCCAAACCGATATTACATAAATATAGACCAACAATGGCTCTGTCTAACAACAACTATTCTAGAAACTTGTCGAATCAAACCCAAAATAAGAAGACATAAACTTCAATTCTATTTCCACATAATTAAAAAAAACCTAGAGTGAAAAATGGAAAACCAACCTTTTCCTTACAAGACTATATCCAACTTCTGAAATTTGTTTTTATTCGTGCCTATGTAATGAACCTTTTTGGCTTATGGAGTAACATGCAATATGCGACTGTTGTACAATTTACTCGATTTGAAAGATTGGTAAAACTAATTAGTAAAATGTAGTTTTTCAATCATCAAATTGGGTTGATTTCACTTTGACACTTTCTATCCAACTATTTGTACTTCTATAATCATATTAATGGAATGACTTAGTACTATTAAACTCAAAGTAAATTGAGACGTTTTGAAGTTTATGATATGAATTGTTCGCCTAATTTTTTAAATGTTTTTGTGTGTATTCGTTTTTCCGTCACGTGAACTTTACAACTCAATCACTCAATATTCGACTATAATCTAATTTGATACAAATATTAATACTATTAACTATTTTATATCATGATTCATGTACGATTTTAAACATACTCTTATTTATTTCCAATCTCTTATTTATTATTAGAATGATTAATTCTCATATAAACAATTTTATATTTCCAATCTCTTATTTATTTAAAATGATATATTCAAAGTCACAAAATATTAAGGATTTAATTTGTTACTCAATATTGTTACATGGAGGTACGTTTACAAAATTTAACTTTGGTTATTATTTTAATATTAAAAATGTAAATTTAATAAATAACAATTTTTAATATGTTTAAAACCAAATTTGGTTTTCAGTTGTTTTTCCAAATTTTTATATATTCGAACCAAACCAAATTAAACAAGAAAATCAAATTTTGTCAAAATTTTATACTGAAATGAAAAAAACTAATCATATATTTTAAAATTCAATTTAATTCGAATGGAATATGATAATATACCCTACATTTTTACTACTCATATCAACTAGACCATAAAAAATACCTTTTGTTTTACCATCTCGTTATTTCAAAGAAAAGACCATGGAAATGACAAATCATAGTAGAAAATGTGGCCAAGTAATTTTATAAAAAAATTCAATCAAAAGAAGAGATATGTATGAGTCCATAAGATGATTGATGATGGGTCCAAAGGTGCAATAATAAAATAAGACCGCTTCAAAAATCATGTGGGTTTGTTTATCGTAACGTCTAGAGGGAGAATCATATTTTGTACGACCAAATAATGAAAAAATTTAGAAATAAAAAATAAAAATCGAGGGGAAAAAAGAATCTTGAAAAGTAATGCAAAAGGAATAGTAAACAGAGTTTTTCGGTGGCCTAAAAAGACTGGTTTCTTAGTACAACAACTACAAATTCAAAATGAAGAATCCCATCATTTTATTCCTTTTATGAAACAAAAAAGATTTAAAAGTTAAAACAAAAAAAGGTGGTATATGAGGCATTTAACTTGTGTGTTGCAATCATAGTGTATTTTACTCCTAAATGTTATATGTGTCACAAATGTTACTTTTGGCTGAGTAATATGAGTCATACTTTTTACTAAACAGATTTCAAGAAATGTGAGTTGAAAATTTTAATAAAATGATATATTAGTTTTACACTAATAAATATAAGTAGAATGAATTATTGAAATGAATAGTAAAAAATGAAATGAAACTTCCATATATGGACATCTAAAATAACAAAGGTGAGACTTCGCTAACTAAGAGAGTAGTCTTTGATTTCGAACTTTATTCATTAGTGGTCTTTAATTTCGAACTCTATATTTTATCACTTAGAAAAGAGTGTGTAGACTTAGTACATATATACATGAATCTAGGAGAAAACAAAGCTCCACAAATTTCAAAATGAGAAGTAAAGGAAGCAAATTCAGTTGCTCGAGGAAGAAAAAGGAGGAAACAAGTGCCCCTAAATCCAAATTGGAAGAACAAGAAGAAACACAAAACAAGAATTGAGATAGAGAGTGGACATATCTTAGGTTGCCAAATCCTAGTCATTCTTTGGTCAAACAGTTACAAACCAATGAAGCTCATATCTTAACATAATGAATAACATTGACCAATAGACAAGATTTTTTAAATATATTTAAACTAAATTAATAGAAAAATCATTAACTTTTGTAAAATTTTATTCAATTTCAAGCTTTTCATCAATATTATTCAAAATTTTATTCAATTTCATCAATTTTTTTCTACTAATTCACTAGGAAAAAGTAAAAGAATACTTTTCATGTGCAATGGTCAAGCCATAGGCAAGAAGAAGGTGAACTCATGAATATATCATGCCCTAAGTTTTGCATGCATTCTCTCTCATCCCTCCTCTCCTTCTTGAGAGAGATGTGATTTTGTTTTCCCCTTCTTCTTTTCCATCTTCCCAATCATCCTTTCCCCTCCAAAGGAAACCATCATCATTGCCCCCAACAATCCTTAGAATCCTCACCTTCTAATAAGATTGTTATTCCCATTCCCATAATCCAATCCTCTCTCCCTTAAATACCTCTCTCTCCACCCTCACTTCTTCTCCCCCCTCTCTCCCATCTCTCTCTTATGATGGATCCTTCTTCAACCACCTCTGTCAATGGCTTCTACAACTTCCTGACACGTGGCATAGACGATCTTGAGAGAGCCTTCGTGTCCAGCAACTTCATGTCGATTCAATTCCTCCAAAGAGCCCTCTCTCTCCTCAGATCATTCCACACACAGTTGACCTTACTTGTGCAGAAGCTTCACCTCCCAGTGGGTGAGAAATGGCTGGATGAATACATGGATGAGAGCTCCAAGCTTTGGGAAATCTGCCACGTGCTGAAACAGGGTGTTTCGGGAATGGAGAATTACTACTCCGCCGGCCTCAACATCGCCGCCTCCCTCGACAACCACCGCCGCCTCAGCCCGCAGCTGGCCCGCCAGGTACAGTTCAAGATCGAATTTTTATTAATGTTTAACCAAAAAGGTTGAGTTTTTATTAGTGGGTTCTTCCTCAATTTCACCAATTTTCAATCTTTTAACAAAAAAGATCGAGTTTTTATTAATGGGGTTGTGTTAAACTTACGCCTCGGCCTGCAGCTGGCTCGGTATAATCAAGATTCACCCTTGTACAACAAAATTAACATCGATTTTTTAATCTGGAATTTTACCAATTATCAATCTTATTTATGGGTTTGTGTTGAATTTTGGAATTTTGGATTTTTTAGGTGATTCGGGCCATAGCGGGCTGCAGGAGGGAAGCAGTGGGCCTGGAGGAGGAGAATCGGGCCTTGATCGAGACAAGAATCGAGCCACTATCCCTCAAATTCGACGACCAAGTCTCGATCGAATCGAAATTGAACGGATTCAACGGATTCAGAGGCGTTCTCCACGCGATGAGGAACGTGAGCTCGCTGCTGCTGATGATCCTCCTATCCGGGCTGGTCTACCGCTGGCCCGAGCCCGGCGGCGGCGGCGAGGGCGGCGGGGGAGGGCGGTCGGCGTTCATGGTCTCGACGGCGCGGCTGCAGCGGCGGGTGGCGGCGGAGGTGGGGCAGGTCGCGGGACGGGCCGGGGTGCTACTGCACGAGTTCCGGCGGTCGCGGGCGGCGGTGGACGAGCTGCGGGCGGAGCTGGAGCGGCGGTGCGCGGCGGCGGAGTGGGAGGCGGAGGGCGCCGGGATGAGGGAGAGGGTGGAGGTGTTGAAGGGCAGTTTCGGAATTTTGAGGGCGGGGGCGGAGAATATTGTGGGGCAGCTTGATGATTTCTTTGATGAGATTGTTGAAGGGAGGAAGAAGCTTTTGGATTTCTGCAGTCATAGGTAGATTTTTATTTTATTTTTTTTTTGGAGAAAAAAGTTCCAAGAATGTGAGGAAATACAGGGGTTTTAGGGAAGAAATGAAAGAATTTGTTTTACTGTAACTTGTTTTTAATTTTTTGTTTATTTGGAAAGTAAATAGTAAAAACATAAAAATTGATTGAAGGGTACTTGCTAAATAAAACAGAGGAAGGTAAATACCACTCGTAAAAAGAAAAAAAAGGTTAATTAAAGAATTTTTTATTTTCAATGCGTTTAGAGTTTGTTGTAAAAAAAACTGATTTTTTAATAAATTTCGAACTAATATTTTGTATACAAAGTTTGATCAATTTATGGTCTTATTCGCATTTTTCAAAAGATAAATGATGGATCATGAAGGTTTACTACTAATTAATTCACGATGATTTTTTTCTGGACAAAATGCAATGCTGAGTACATGTAAAATCTCGACGATGTGGACAAATAGTTGTGCAAAATGTGAGCGATTAAATAACCTCGCTTCGAAAATAAGAAACAAAATAAATTTAGTTAGATGGGTTAATTATGAATTTTTTAAATTTTGTGATTTGGTATTTAAATTTTGAAACTTATTGAAAAAATTAGAAATGACAAGCTATTCTTGATTTTGTAAGTAATAAATCCATAAATTTAGTAAATTATTGATCTATAAACCCAAAAATAATAGATGAACATAAGAAATTAAAACAGATTTTTCAATTAAGATTTTTCACAAAAAAAAAAAAGAAAACATGACATGAGTGCGACAAGCTAGAATGCAAGAAGAAACATATTTCAACCAAGCATAAAAGCAATGTTTCTGTCTTCCATTTCAAGAAAGCAGTGAAACAATAAAGCATGGAAACTTCTTGCTGTAAAAAAACATGGGGTAATTTATTCTTTAAATGCAATAATATGTCATTGAAATTTGGAATAATTTGTGGTTGCATATTCTTGCAACATAGTGATGGTTTGTGGCAGTGGTTTGAATAATTCTGGTTGCTGTAGTGGAAATGATGTTTAGGAGGAATGATGAAAGTGGTGGAATGGTTTTGGAGCAGTGAACAAAAGAGACTGTTAGATTCTTGGATTTGGCTTTAATGTCAAAAGCAAGATGCATTTTTCTGATCTATGTGAAGCTTTTGTTCCTTTGATAGCAATGGGTTTGATCATCATCAAAAAAATAAAAATGCTTTTCCCCATCTCAAAATCTCGATTCTCGATTCACGGAAACTTCGTCCTTGGTCGGTGGGGATGTCAATCGGGTTATTCAGCTTGGTTGTTAATCGTGTTCTTGTGGATCGGATTTGTGTTTTTTCAGGTTGGATATTTTCGACTCGGGGTGGTAGTATGGCAATGTAAGAAATATGACCTACTTACTTTTTTAGAAAACATATTTTGCATTGCGAATGATAGTAACCCGTGTTTAAGCCTTGATATTTTGCGATCTCAACCTCGAAGTACGGGTGTTGAAGGTTTAAGAAACGTTGATTATGATTCTAAGAGAAGCAGAATCGTAATCGGCGTTGACAACATAATTGATGGTTCTGGACCTGTAATTTGCGGATTTGGTTCTGATCCAAAATGAGTGTTTTAAAGCCGAATTTTACCCATTTTTAAAAATTTCCCACAAGTTTCTTTGACTTTTTCGGCTCTAAGGTGTTAGGCCATCCGCAACGCTGTCTCTTATCCGTCTCTTAACCGTCTCATCTCTTAACTATTCATGGGCCCCATTGTACTTTTTACTCCCTCTATTAATTAAGAGATAGCACCTGCAACCCTCCATCTCTTATCCATCTCATCCCTTAACTATTCATTCAATTTCATTTTTTATTTTTATTTCCAACAAATTCAATTAATAAAAACACACTTCATTAAATAAAATAAAATTACAACTTAAACTTCTAAAAAAATTTAAAATCTCATTAATAAAATCCTAAAAATTTTAAAAATACATAATTTAAATAAAAAACATATTTTTATGGTGGATTAATTTGTGGGAATGATTTGATATTTATAGAAGTGATTGGAGGCTTTAAAAAATAAAAATAAATAAAAATTTGCAAAAAACGCCTATAAACGGCTAGTATATTTTTTGGGTTTTTTTTTTGATTTTTTCCTGAATTTTTAAAAAAACAAAAAAAACATTTTTCGGATAAAAACGACTCCCACTCGCGGGCCGGCGAGTGGGCGTCACGGACGAACCGGAGGTCGCCACGTCGCCAGCGCGCGTGGCGAGACGTCTCGCGAGCTGTCCCTCCGAGACGGGATGGAGACGGAAGGCTACAACGCCGTCTCTTATCCGTCTCGTCTCTCCGGGACGAGATAAGAGATGGCTAAGGGATGCGTTGCGGATGGCCTTAGTATATCACTGAAATATATAGTAGTATCACATTTTATTATAAATCTTTTTTTACTCTACACAACACTAATATTCAGAACTAGTGTTTATGCCTTGAGATTTTGTGATCTCACATTCAAAGTAGGAGTGTTGAAGTAGGGGTGTTGCCGGTTTAAAGACCGCTGTTTACGATTTCAAGAGAAATGGAACTGTAACTAGCCTTGCTAGCATATTTGTCATTTGATGGTTTAACAGTTTCAGTTTTATTTCAATTTTTCACGATTAGGCGCGTCAAAATCTATCATAGTTTGAAAACCCAAGCGCCAGTATGAGCTAACCATTCATCTCTATCTTAAAATGAAAGGCATAATTAATTTAGTATAATATCCTGAGTCCAATTAAACCAAATCTAATCAAACAAGATGAGATTAAAAAAGTGATTAGAAGATAATGTGGATGACTTCCCTTTTGGTTGTGTAGTTTCGAGATGTATTAAAAGTTGTGATTTAACTTAGTGTCACCTTTTTTATCCCCTTTTATTTTACATCATTTTCAAGATTAAGACAAAGGGTCTACGTCTCTATTTATAAAGAGGGTTATTACGTCTCTACTCGTATTCAATAATATACTTAGAGATTGAGTAAAAAAAAAAAAAAATATTACCCAACTAAAGAAAGTAAATCAAATCTTATATTTTGGTTCATTTTTTTAACTCAGTTTTTCGATTTGATTATATTTTGATAAGAAGATGGATCGAAAATCGAATGCTCAAATCTATAAATAAAAAAGAGATTTAAAAGAATCAAATTACACTATTCTCTCGTTGGAGAATAATTGTGACCTTCTCTCTGTCACACACACTTAGATGGAGGTAAGGAAACACACATCAATTCCAAGATGATTTTATTCCTTTGGTGCCATTTTCTCCCCCTTTTTAGGGGTTAAACTCTGCAGAAGGAATATAATACTGTAAAAAACAGTTTTATAAATATATGCAAATTCTACCAGAATCTCATGCTTTTTGTCCCTTCCCTAAAACAACATTTCACTCAATTAAATATTTTACTAAATAAATCCATAAATGATGCAGTCAAAATAAAAATACATTGTGTTTGTTGTTCAGACAACATTTTTTTTTGTCTTCCAACTAATCCAGTTTACGAGTTATTCTATCCAGATTAATTATATCTTATTATTCTGCTACACTATCAACAAGTAGGATCCTATATACCAGAAAATTCATCTCAAGGAATATGGAGACAGTGATTTAAGACTTTAATTTATGATAATAGTATATCTATTTGAAACACCAGGGTGTCACAAACTCAACTAACACAGACAGAATAATTCCAAAATTAATTTTAAGTAGTTTGAGTCATGTAAGATATTAGTTTGATACTACTTAATTGTGCTTACCTCATCTTGAGAATCTAAGGTGTCTCTTTACTTTCCCTCCATGTTTATAACTCTTCTTAGTCTAGCATGATATAAAAAAACTTAATTACAAAAGTTGGTGGAATATGATTCCACTTAATTTATTGTTAAATGTATTCAGATGATTTAATTAAATGTGAAACATACTTATCATTTATAGTCAAAATAAAATACTACTCCTCCGTATGATTCTTATTGACAAATGGATCGACAAAAAGAGATTATTGAAACTTTACACAGAGTCAGTTATTAAAAACCTTCATAGAACTTGCAGCTATAGACTGGGCTCTTCATTTTGCGACCAGAAATGGATGTCTGCAATAAAATGTTTTATTTCGTTTTTACTTTTTTGTTGGCATTTTTTAAAAGTGTGCCCGAATCAAAATGAGAGTCAAAACTGATATTCAAAATCTGACTAATCCTAACTTTGAACTATTTACACGTGTCAGAATGGGCCTACTTCAGTGGGCTGTTTTAATTAATAAAAGAATAAACGAAGGCCCAAAACATGAGGCCCGGTCAACTGCCGTTGGGTTGAAGATGGGGCAGAGGTGTGCGGATGCCATAAGGTCTACGAACGATGGAAGGCATTTTCAAGCAGTTCATCGGAGCCGGTGGCTGGGTCGATCGGCCCCACCAATATCCGCTATTATATACTCCATCTGTCCTATAAAAATATATACACTTTTCATTTTTATCCGTCTCATAAAAACATGTGCATTCCATTTTTTAGGATGTTTTATCAATTTAATAATGCATGTCCTACTATCTACTAACACTACTTTAACTATCATTCTCTTCATCTCTTTTACTTTACCAATTTTTTTCTTAATTTCTGTGCCGTTCCAAATGCACATATATTTTTGGGACGGGGGATAGAAGGTAGAAGAATTATTAAAAAAAATTTATTTGCTTGTGAATTAGCAGTAAATTATTTTAGTTTTGTGTAATACTACGTGCTACTAGTTTTAAAATTAGTTCATAAATGATTAAATTACTCATATTTATTTGTGTTGATTTTGCCAATCAAGATTTCGAGCACGATTGACCTGATCATTTGTGAACTCTCTTCCATCTTCTCATTTTCCATTTTATCATTTTCTCTCTTTCATTAATTCATTTTTTATACTATAAACTTTTTAAGTCAACAAATTTACCTATGTAATTAGTTAATACGACGTCATTTTACTGCCAAAAATCTGAAAAATGAAAAATGAGCAGACAAAGTGTTTGTTGATAGTTGCAAATGAAAAATGATAATCTCTTTCATGCCGTTCACGATGACAAAATGATAGATAAACTTCGATGGATGTTATTCACATTATTGATTGTTGTGTACTTGTGTATGTCTGTTTCCGGTTAGTTGCGAATGCTTTTAATTGCCATAAATTATTTCAGCTTCTATATAGGGAAAGTGGGGTCAATTAATCAAGAATTCCCTCTTAAGTCTTAATACCATGAAATTACTGATATTTTCTCTCTCCTTTTCACATTAGAATGAATGGCATAATATCTTGAGCCTTGTTACATGTTGTTTAAGGGAGTGAGTTATACCAAAAATAGCTTTGACATGGCTTATAGTCTCAAAATAACATCCACTTTGATGCTCAAACCTTGTTGCCTCTTCATTCTTGTTGCAGTATTGCTGTCAAGAATCTGCACAATCTGCTCGGTCAAAACACTAGTTTCAAATGCAACTATAGATCAAGATGCCCTTGTTGCCTTCAAAGCCG
Source organism: Salvia splendens (assembly GCF_004379255.2). Taxonomy (NCBI): domain Eukaryota; kingdom Viridiplantae; phylum Streptophyta; class Magnoliopsida; order Lamiales; family Lamiaceae; genus Salvia; species Salvia splendens. The sequence goes on along the minus strand of NC_056037.1, from coordinate 1,429,568 downwards.
CCATCATCTCAGACCCCTACCATATCTTGAAAAAAAACTGGTCAAATGATGTATCTGTCTGCAGCTGGATAGGAGTCTGTTGCAGTGCGAAATGGTCGAAGAGTCACAGCCCTCAATGTCTCTGGCTTTGGCTTTGGAGGCCCTATTGTTCCAAATCTTGGCAACTTGACATCCCTCGAGCTTTTAGCACTTACCAACAACAACTTCACAGGGTCCATACCCCAAGAGCTGTCCAATTTGCGCCGTTTGAGCGTTTTTGAAGCTGGATACAACCTTCTCAGTGGGAAGATGCCGTCATGGCTGGGAACCTTGACGGAGCTAGAGTATCTTCGTCTCAATGGAAATGCCTTCTCTGGAAGCATCCCGCGGTCAATAGGTAATAACACTAAGCTGGTGCTTCTGAACCTGGCCTACAATTCTCTGGGTGGAGTTATCCCACTAGAGATTGCCAATCTTTCATCCTTGGAAATGTTAGATCTCAAATACAATGGCCAGATTGTAGATTCTATCCCAGATGGAATCTTCGACCTGTCTCGAATCGAAGCGATTGATCTCACAGGTAACAGTCTGTCTGGCGAGCTCCCAAGCACCATGTGTGACAATGTGCCTCGACTGAGTGGACTTTATCTCTCTGCAAACCTACTTAGTGGGAGCATTCCTTTTGATATCCACAACTGCAGCACCTCCGTGATTTGTCCTTGTCCTATAACCATTTGAATGGAAGCATACCCAGCTCAGTCGGATTGTTAGCCAACCTCGAAACCTTGTACCTAGGGATAAACTCCTTCCATATTGGTATGTGGCCTAACTATCTTCCAAAAAGAATTCTTGCATTTACTCCATGATGATGATGCTCTGTTGGTGAGGTCTAGAGTTAATTTTTCATTTTTTTCTTGCTTTCTCTCAGGGGGGATCCCACCAGGCATACACAACCTCTCGCAATTGCAGCTGCTCAGCCTACAAAGTGCATCTCTAACAGGGCGAATCCCGTCATATATCTTCAATATGTCTTCTCTTGAGGAACTATCTCTCAAACAACACTCTCTCAGGGGACCTTCCACTGACCCTGTGTGGTGGCACAACCAAACTTGAGCAGCTGTTTCTAGGCACCAATCAGCTGACTGGCCGAGTTTTAGACAGAATATGCAACTGCAGAAGCCTATCTGTGATTTCATTGCGATACAACAACTTCACAGACAATATACCTAAGTGTCTTGCAAATCTTACTGCCCTAAATTACCTATATCTAGGCAAGAACAACTTCACAGGTAGCTTGCATTAGAATAGGATGATATTTCTAACATAATACTATATGTTTTGATGTCTTCTTAAATTCTGATTTTGGATTTCACAAATATTTTCAGGTGAGCTACCCGCTGAGCTAGGTAGCCTTAATTTGGTGCATATCTTTGTCAATGACAATGGGTTATCTGGCGCCATCCCAGTCTCAATCTTCAACATATCATCAATGAAGGGCATGAATTTTTCAGAGAATCTCTTCACTGGGAAGCTTCCTTCAACAATTGGGCTTTTACTTCCCGATCTACAAAAGCTTTATTTGGGCATGAACAAACTGAGTGGACCAATTCCAAGCTTTATCACCAATGCTTCTAGTCTTACTGACCTGGTCATGACCTCCAACTCTTTTACTGGCACAATACCCGATTTTGGTAATCTTAGACTCTTGCAACGCCTTCTTCTTGCAGAGAATAATCTAACAGGAACATCTTTTTTGTCTTCTTTACCAAAGTGCCAATTCTTGCATGATGTAGAATTTTCACTAAATCAACTGAATGGTATGCTTCAATTGGCAACCTCTCTGCTACTCTTCAGGTTGTTAGAGGGTTTGGGTGTGGAATCAGAGGTTCCATTCCTGCTGAAATTGGCAACGTGACCAACTTGCGTGACTTATATTTGGACAGCAATGAGCTAACAGGATCCATACCAAGCATACTGGGAAATCTGAGCCAACTCATACGTATATATCTCGAGTATAACAAGCTTGAAGGATATATCCCCCCACAGCTTTGCCAGTTAAGCCGTTTGGGGGACTTGTATGTGAGCCATAACATGCTCCATGGGCAGATCCCTTCATGTATTGGTGAAATGAAAACTTTGAGAAGATTATACCTCGATTCAAATATTTGGAAGGCAATGTTCCGTCCACCTTATGGCAGCTCAATGATCTAGTGGCCTTGAACTTATCCACAAACAGTTTGAATGGCTCTCTTCTGTCTGAGATAGGAAATTTGAAGGTTATAACGGATTTGGACTTGTCGTGGAATTTGTTCTCAGGCAACGTCTCTAGCTCCATTGACAAAGCAGAGTCATTAGTTGTGCTATCTCTGGCACATAACAAGCTGCAAGGGCCTATTCCTGAATCCATTGGTAAATTGAGAGGTTTGGAATCATTAGATCTCTCGTTTAATACCTTTTCCGGTTCTATACCTAAATCACTCGAGGGCCTTGCCTTCCTGAAGTATTAAATCTTTCTTACAACAGACTCCAAGGAGAGATTCCTAAAGGTGGTTGTTTTGCTAACTTCACTGCTGAATCGTTCTTAGAGAACTATGGTTTGTGCAGTGAGACGCGTATGCAGGATCTACGTGTCCCTCATTGTAGCCAGAAGTCCAAGAGTGTGAACTCTTGGACCAGATATATCAAGTATGTGATACCTCCTTTCATACTTGCCCTCATCGTGGTGATCTTTGTCGTTGTACTGATTAGAAGACAAAGATCAATGATGAAAGAGCAGACAGAAGATGACCATCCATCACTTCATGCATGGAAGAGGAGCTCTTATCTTGAGCTGCAACGGGCAACTGACTGCTTCAGTGAGAGCAACAAACTAGGAAGTGGAGGTTTTGGGACAGTGTACAAAGGAACTCTTTCATCTGGCCTAACTGTTGCAGTTAAAGTCTTCAACTTGGAATCTGGGAAAGTGGCCAAGAGCTTTGACACAGAGGTGGAAGTGTTGAGCTCGATTCGCCATAGGAACCTGATCAAGATCATCGGATGCTGCAGCAGTGAAGATTTCAAAGCTTTGCTCTACGAGTACATGCCTAATGGCAGCCTCGAGAAATGGTTGTATTCCAGCGACTTCTTCTTGGACTTGCAAGGAAGAGTGGGCGTGGCTGTGGATGTGGCATCTGCGTTGGAATATCTTCATGTTGGGCTCACATCCCCTATTGTTCACTGCGATTTGAAGCCAAGCAATGTGCTGCTGGACGAAGACATGACAGCTCGTGTGGGTGATTTTGGTATAGCCAAGTTGTTTGGAGAGGGAGAGCTGACAGCTCAAACCAGAACCTTAGCTACCGTTGGATATATGTCTCCAGGTAATAAACATAAACCGATCTTTATGATTTTCGATCCGAAGGGTCATATATTTCTTGTTTTTCATTGCAGAATATGGAGGTGAAGGCATCGTGTCGACAAGCGGGGACGTGTACAGCTTTGGCATAATGGTGCTGGAGCTGTGCACCAGTAAAAGGCCTACGGATGATATGTTCGGTGGTGAAATGAGCTTGAAGTCGTGGGTGAGCCTCGCGTTGCGCAGAAACGTGATGATTGAAGTCGTGGATGCGGCTTTGCTAGAAGGAGAAGAGAAGGATTTCTCGTTGAAGGAGGAATGTTTGTCATCTCTTTTGAGTTTGGCAATGGAATGCTTAGCCAGTTCACCTTTTGATAGAATCACAATGACTCAAGTTGTAGCGAAATTAAACAAGATTAGAACTTTGTTTATGGATAAAACTAGGGCATAAACTAGCATATAAATAGTAGTAGCATATAAATAGTACTATTCATCTATGTAATTTTAAAACAAATTTTGCAAGTGTATTTAAATGTTACCAATGTATGTTGATCGATGGTATGTTTTCAAGGCCGGTCCGGGCCAAGCCTCAACATGTTTCATCATAGATTTTTGGGTTGAGGTTCTCGACGACCTTGTTAGACATATGCGTTTGGCGTCCGGTGCAAAAGTTGTTTGACGATGGGGTGGGTGTGCCTGGTGTCGTTGGCTCTGATGCCAAATGACATGCCCCTCGTTGGGTGAATGATCGAGCAAAACGTCTACTTGGATTCTCTCGACCAAGGTGGTAGGATTATTCGAATACTTGGCGGCAATACTTTGGGATGACGCGTAGCAAGACGACTAACGACTCTTGGTACACCTTCAAACGACTTCTCACTCTTAACTAAATCTCACACGAGCTATGCCCATGCAACTGGTTTTGAGACACTCTAGTAATCTAACTGAATCATGAACAAGCTGGATAAATTTGCCGAACACCCTATGGAATATGACCGGTAACAAACATACAAATTGTACTTGACACAATAAGGCAACTACGAGCGTCCGACTGTATCATGTGAGTTTCTTAATTCTTTATCCGTTAAACGAATTATTTAGAACACGTGTTAAAGAGATGACAAATTCAAATGGTGAATTATTCATGCCATAAACCTAATCAAGCCCAAACGAATGTTGGTATTTGATAGGGTTAAACTAAATCAAATCTAACTTAATTTCATAAAAAATATTAGTAATACTAATATTTTTGAAAAAAGTACGTTAAAAAAAAGGTGTTGTTTGGTACTAACACGGTTTTTGATGTCGCTAATAAATACAGAATACAGCTGATCGATGAATGTGATCGTCTATCTGGAGCTGGCGACCTACAAACTGGAAACCTTCAAATTAAAGTCAACAAAGATGGAGTTTTTATACGACGAATCATTCTCTCTCTCATATTGGGATTACTTCAGTTATCTTCTACTTCGTCCCATCGCTGCTATTCTCTTCACCGCCTCCTTACTCTTCTTTGGTCAGCTCTCTCTTCGTCTTTATGTATATTAATTGATAGGTTGCTCATAAATTCATTTGTTCGACTGATTCTCTCTACATACATTGATATGAATTCTGCAATTATCTGGAGTAACTCTTTTATCTGCGCTATTGAACGTGGATTCTTTTTTTGCCTTTCTTATTTATGATGAAAGTGGTGAATTGGGAGTATTAATTAGGTTTATGTATTCAATCCCTTCAATTAGGGTTCCCTAACACTTTTCCCCCTTTAGCTCTTGCGTGTTTAATGTAGCTTGGCCTAATTCCCAGATTGAAGCAACCCCCCCCCCCCCCTCTCTCTCGTTTTGTGTGTATCTGTGTGGAGTAAAAAAGGGAAATAAAATAGGAAAAGTAGCAGCAATGGAGTGTGTGCATGAGTTTATTATCTGATGAGTGCCTGTGCCTGTGGTGTAAATTTCATTGCTCATCATTGCTCACCTGTGAAATCGAATCATGAAAAAGATCGAATACGAACTCACCATCCCATTGCTCACGAAATATTCTTGAAAAGGAAAGATTTAATCTTTTCACAGTAAAGCCAATCATATGATACGATTTTTCGCCAAAATCTGGGAAATTGAAACAAATGGATTGCAAAGGAATAAGGTAAAGGCAAGAATCTTTACCGTCCAAGGACGAAGCATCCATAGCTAGTGTTTTCTTGTAATAACAAAAGAGTATGCCCGCATTAACACCAAAAGCCCGCTATGTCTCCCTCTCACACACACACACACATTTTTTGTGTGTTATCTGTGTTGGGTGGTTCTTGGAATGGAAGCTGCATTTTTTGTGTGTGTTTTCTCATTTGTGTGTGTGTTATATGTGTAGGGTGGTTCTTGGCATGGAAGCTGGTACTGGTTCACGTACCTCTAGTGCAGGAAATTTTTGGTCTGAGGAAAAAAACCTTCAAGCCAAAGCCACCTCATCGAAGAAGATTTACTCAATTTTACAACAGAATTAATGCTCAAAATCCTTCTTCTGAAGGTAAAACTTATTGTCCTTGCTTTGCTTTTTGATATAGTTGCATTTAAATTGAATAATTTGAATGATTTTGTGGGTTCTAGTTGCATTTGTATCGAGTATGCTGGATCCTCTGGTGGTAGTTAAGGATTTGAAACTTTTAAGTCACTCAAAATCATTCAGGCGTACGGATGGTACTGGTATATAAGAACAGTTGTGCTATGTTGTGGATGATAGCTAGTTATATTGTTTGTGTCTTTGAACCGTTTTTTCCTGCGTTTGTATAAAGAAAAAGAAACAACTTTGTCATGAACTATGGAGTGTCTACATGCTCTAAACCATTCTGGATGAAATTTAAGAACAAACTTGTTAACTCTTGACACAGCTTTCTCATGATTTATAGGATATAGACTTGCATGCTCGCAAGAATACCATTGTTCTTGCATTTGAAAAAGGCATTCTCGATGTTTTCACTGGCTAAAATAGCATTTGCGTACTAGGAGAGTGAGGTACCATTGACAACAGCGTTAATCCAAGCTCTCGACTCTAGAGGCAACTGCTGGACATCTAGAAAATGTTGTTAGACATCATGATGATAGTTCAAGTGTTTGAAATCCTAAATAACTCAAAAATCATTTAGGGGTGACTGAAATTTAAGAATAGCAAGAAAATCAGTAGTCTATAGAAAATCAGCTATAGTAAGCAACCGTGTTCTGTCATTCGCATAAGGATTTCAGCGAGAAAAGAACAATGTGCTTAGGGATTTTTCGAGGCAACTAATTGATTTCTATGTTTTGGAATCACAGAGTAGCCGAAGAATTCATGCTTCGGATGCGCATTGATCTAAGCTCTCGACTCCGAACTGGCTAATGCTGGGAAGTGCTCAATCAGGAGTAGAAGAAGAGTGTTTGATGTTGTGACATAGTAATTTGTACATTAATAAGCTGTTTATTTATTGGTGGTTGTAAATTGATCATAGTATTTTATAACTGATGTGTGCTATAAGAAGGTTCGGACTTATTTCATCGTGAATTTACTTGAGTTGAGTTTTTTAAATTATTGTAGCATGTTGTATTCCTGTTGGCAAATGGTTATACAATTGCTAAATATAAAATTATCTACCAAATACGATTTCATTCCTTATTAATCAATGAACATAGTATCATTTAATTGTGTACTTATATAATCTAATTCTTATATAAAATAATATTTTAAACACATATCTAAATTTAGAAAAGTCCGTTTAAATACTTCCGAATTTGCCCGATACTAAATCGAATCAACTTGATCACAATTTTGCTAAAAAAAATAAAATTAATAAAACCAATATTGGTGGTTCGGCGATTTAAATAGTATTCTAACAGATAAATTTCGTTTCAATTTTCACAAATTCCGAATTTTGCAATCCCCAAATCGCAATTCTTCCGATCAGCACACCGCCGTAACGCCGTCGTTTCCGTCCTCAAATTAGGGTTTCTATGTCGAACTTCCATTCAACCTCCGCGGCCGCCACTTCGTCGTCCAGCCAATACACCTACTCCGCTGCCACCACGCCCTATTTTCCGACACCATTTCACCTCCAACAAACGCCTCCCCCGCCCCCTGCTCCTTACATCGGCGCCGCCCCTCCGCCTCCCGTCTACCCCGCGCAACCCACCGTTTACGCCTTGCCGCAATATCAGCAGGTAAAGTTTACATCGCATTGATTTATTAAGTCCGGTAGCTTGTGTTTCTAATGTATAAAATAGGTTTTGTTAAGTTAGGAATTCATATAGAAAATTAGAAAAGTCATACTAAGAATTCATACATGATTGATCATCACCTTGTATCAGCTTCTATTAATTAATTGATGGCAAGTTCGTTCACTGAAAAGTTAAAAAAGCGATTGCTTTGTGATGTTTTTCTAACACGTAATACTATGTGATGATATTTCAGCCTATTAAGTGAGAATTCACATAGAAAATTAGAGAAGTTATAGTAAGAATTCATACTTGATCATCACCTTGTATCAGCTTCTATTAATTAATTGATGCCAAATTCGTTCACTGGAAAGTGAAAAGCGATTGACTCGTGATGCTTTTCTAGCAAGTGATAATATGTGGTGATATTTCGGTCTATTAATTATATTTCATCACTAACAGCGGGTTTTAATCTGAACAGGCCCAACAGTTGTTTCAGAGAGATGCACAGACAATAACACCAGAAGCTCTTGAGAGTGTGAAAGCTGCACTTGCTAACAGTGATATTGAGCACAAAGCGGAGACCAAGAAGAAGGCGATTCCTAGGAAAGCGGCAGGGCAGAGCTGGGAGGATCCCACTCTTGCAGAGTGGCCTGAAAGTATGAGTTTATTGCTCTCTTTGTTTATATACTACCCTCATTACTAATTTGAGAAGGGATCTTCTTTTGCTTTTCCATAGACAACTCCCAGTATGCTAGTATACCACCCTGATCTTAAAGTTTTATGATGACTCTGTTATCCCAACAGTGGCGGTTAGATGCTTTATTTGTTGTTCATTAGACATTTAGTTCTGTGTTTTGTTTTAGCATTACCATTTTTTCTTTATGTCATCTATTCACGACACACAAATTATAATCTAGAACTTCTACATTGGATTCTATATACCATGAATTTTAACTCCCTAATACACACTTGTATGCAATGACTTCTTAAGTATTTCTGACATTTCACATAATTTACTCTAATGGTGCTGTACTCAAGCTAAGCTAATCATGCTCGTTCCGTTGCCAGCTTAGACATCTATATCTGTTGAAGCAGATCAGCTTCATGTTATCTCATTTTGTGTTGTTTCATGTTGATGATTATCAGTTGATCTTTCTGAAACATTGTCTTTTTCCATTTATTGATATCTCAACATCTTGCAGATGACTATCGTCTATTTTGTGGTGATCTTGGAAATGAGGTGAATGATGATGTGCTATCAAAGGCTTTTGCAAGGTTTCCTTCCTTTAACATGGCAAGGGTAAGATCTTCTCAAACTTAATTGAGGCATTTTCTCGTAGGGGTGCATAATTTAATGGCTCTCTCCGTTTTACATATTTTGAATGGTATACATGAGCATTTGCATGATCTCTTCAGATGTCAATTTGAAATGCATGAGGCCCTCAACTGAAAATCTTATTTCATGAAGGTAGATTCCTTTTTTTGGTTTCAACAAGTGTTCTTCATGATTCATGAAGCTAATTTAATACTCGCATCTGAACTATTATCCAACTTTAATCTCAATCTCTCTTTGACTAGAGAAATAGTAGCATTTATAGACCTGATAACCGATGACAATTACACAAGTGATGTGCAAGTGTATGATAGGTAGATTGTTGTTCTACTGCAATGTCATTTAGTTATGTGGTGGCAGAAATGATCATTTTCTACCCTCTAAAAATTGTCAAGCTTTGTTCAACGCACTCAGGGTGTATGATCTGTTCGAAAGAGTTGTAAAAGTTAGTAGAATAATGTTTTCCAGAAGTTGAAATATTGGAAGTCTAGAATTGAACATGATTCAAATGGTTTATTTGCTGGGGATAAAGAATGTAAATTGCATTTGATAATAGCATCCAACCCCCTAACACTTAATAATTAGACCCCTTCCAGGACATAAGAAAAGTATCAGGCTTAAACGCATGAGATGAGACCATTGTAGGCATTTGATAAGTGCTTATTGTAATAGAGTCTTATAGTCGAACTGAGATTGTGTGATTTTACTTATTTTTGTTGGGGCTAATGGCTGATATCTTATACTTTGGTATGCATGTTGGATATAGCATGGACTGCTGGTTTACTGAGATATGAGTGTCAGCTTGTTAATTTACTTCTGACGTGTGATCGGATGGGAACTTCATCTTTGCATTGGTTTGCTGCCTTTTGATGTGTAGTTTGTGTTTGCCCATGTATGCAGTTACACCTCTATGCTTCAGATCTAAACTTTACTTTTTGTTCTCATTACTATGATTATGAGCTGTATGCCTTCATCTTAGCTTTCCAGAGAAGCAAGAACAAAAAATAAATCAAGATTGTAGAATTTAGTGCTTGCAGATTATATTGCGAACTGTTTAAAGTGCAAAAGCCTAACTGTTAATCTGAAATTCGACTGTGTAGTTGCATATTGATTCGTATTGCATACCTTCATTTCCTTGGGTGTGGAATTACCCCTTTCCTCATTCCAATTTTTACAGTGTCTTCCCATGTGCTTTGGTATATTTATTCTGTATATATGGGCCCGAATTTATAGTTACATGTGGGGAAACTGTAAATAATGGTGGCTAATCTTGATCAGGTTGTTAGAGATAAGCGTACTGGGAAGACAAAGGGCTATGGATTCATCAGTTTTGCTAACCCGAGCGATCTTGTGGGAGCGCTGAAAGAAATGAACGGTGAGTTGTGATGTTTTTAGCTAGGCTCTATATATGAATAATGAAGTGATCTCTGCAGCATAGCGAAACTACTCAACTTATGAATATGGAGTATGTTTTATATAAGATGTCATATTTATGATTCAGGAAAATATGTTGGAAACCGCCCAATCAAGCTTAGGAAGAGCACGTGGACCGAAAGGACCGATACTGAGGCTTTGGGAAGACAGAAGGTTAGTCACTAATTACTAGCGGTGTTTACAACAGTTGGTGATTTTGCCCTGATTTTTCATTTCTGTTTTCCTTTTTTTTTCTCTTCTGTTGCAGCACCATTATCAGAAGAAGACGAAGCAACCAAAGAAAAGTGTCTTGCACAAATGAAATCAGCATCAAGAATACTGGCTGTTGGATGTTAGTGTTTCTGGAATGCCAATGAGAGAGAGAGAAGACTTCAGAACTAATTCAGATGTACTCAACTATTGCTATATGTTAACAGTCATTTGATTGACATAACTGTAAAAAAGATGAATCTTGTCTCATTTGTATTATGAGTTTGGCATGTTTTTTTCCCAAAATCAAGTAAGCATACATTTGTTCAAATCAATTCAACTACAAACTCTCAAACAGTAAATCTCAGCAGACTATATGCCAAATTAGATGAAGACTCTTCTTGTTTAAACAAGCAGCATTCACAAGTCTTCGTTTACTTTACCCATTTTCGTTCCAAGGTGTAATTGTTGATCAATGTTTTTTCCTCCCTATATGAAGAGCGTACAAGATTGATTCTCAAATATGTAAAGAGAATGCTTCTGAATGATATTTCTTTAAACTATCGGTTGTCAACTCTAGCAACTGAAGGCTGCTGCTCGGAAAGAGTTTTTTTCCTGCCAGGTCCAGTTGAGACCTTAACCATGGCCGGCCTTATTAGCCGGTCACCTATAGAGAAGCCTCTGCGAAATTCTTGAGTGACGATCCCTTCCTTGAACTCATGTGACTCCTCACGTGCAATAGCCTCGTGCATCTGTATCACATCGTTGGGATAACAGTATGTCATTTTGTAAATATGGGAAACAAGATGGCATACACCACTAAACACATAATAGCATAGTTTACAGAATCATATAAACATATGGCTAAAATTAAATGGCAAACGTGCGCACATATTCAAAGTTCATCCCTGCATCATACATTTCTCTTGTAGGCTTGTAGCAATCGAAAAGCATTGAGATACACAAGAGTATGGAGTTGCTGCATTACAACTTTGTTATTCTAAGGATGATATTGTTGTGGAACAGAAAGTTGGTCTGTGAGCAAACAACAATGTGGCAAATTCGTGTCTGAGTACGTCTTTTGGAGTCGGGGGGATAGAGCTACACTAGTTTGAGGCCCAATGTTACTCCCTAGTTTTTAAAAATCCATAGTATCTCTACTCCTATGCTTACCTAGTTAAAGTCATCGTTGCATTCATGGACAGCATCAAAAGATGAACTATTGACTAACCAGAGAGAAGGGGTTCTCTTACCGAAGGATCAAATGGCTTTCCCACGGTAGGGACAGCTGCAACACGCAAGCTTCTCATAATCTCTACAAACTGCTTGTATATACCTTGATAACTTGTGTCAATTTTCTTCTCCATCTCAGTCTCTATCTTCAGCTGTTGCTTGGCTCTCTCAAAACTGTCAACCATTGACAAGAGGCTTTCTATTACTTCTCCTTGGGCATCACTCCTAACTGATGCTCTTTCCTTTTCCGATCTTTTCCTATAATTGTCAAAATCAGCCTGCAATCGTAGAATTTTTTCCTTTCCTGAAGATACCTCCGCAGACAAGGCTTCAACCTGTTCCACCAGCTCAATTCTCTCTTCATCTATTCTAAACAGAATATTTTCTATCTCATATATGGCCCGTGCATCTCCATATGCAATAGCTTCCTTGTACAACTGCATGAGCGACTTCATATCGGGTCGAGACTTTTTACTTGCTGCTCTCTCTGAACTAGATTCGTCTTCATTGTATGCCTGCATGTTTAATTTTGGATTCAGCACATCATAGAAGTATAAGTCATCAAACCACCCATTTACTTATATTATGTGAAGATACAACAAATATAATGTTGCAGCTCTTTCAAGAGATAATTGGTCCTAATTTGCAAATGAAGGTGATTCCACAGCATTTTAGAAAGTAGAAACACAAAGAAGTCAGTAAATTTGCATAACTCTCGTCCAACTAAACATCATATCCAATTACAGCATTCTTTTTTTTTAGCACCCATATCCATGCCAATACATAACCGTCTCAATTGCATTAACTTCATTTTCATCCCAGTTCTCTCATACCATTACACATCCATGACAGAAGAGCAAACTTACAAGCATAATCGCTCACATTCTTCAACTACATCATTGTCCATAATCTGAACTATCATGCCGAGCATATCCTACCACACTTGCTCATCTAAAATATGCTACTTCCAGCAACTTATGATGGCACAAATTACAACAAAACCAGCTCCGGAATAATGTCAACACGATTCCCTCAATGTTTTCTTATTAACATCACCATTTTTAACATCAATTTGATATCCTAGAGATGAAACTCCTATTTCCCTACCATTTGTGCTTATAACTTATCTTTCCACATCTAAATTCTACTCCCCGATTCAGAGTGAAAGGCTAGCTAATTGCTCCACATATTTCATGATTCCATTGTTTCCAAAGCACAAGGAAAATTTTCTGCGAACTATAACCAAAAGGCAAACTGCAATTTATCATCAAATTCAAAACCCTGGAGCTTTCCATATAACGTTCCAATAGCTATCTTCCCATCTCTCTCTTTCCTTTCCAATCACATAAATCAAATTTATAGAATGCATCACATAATACATAAAATTGATATCCTAGAAATGAAACTGCTATTTCTCTAACATTTGAGCTTATAACTTCTTATCTTTCCACATCTAAATCCCAGCACATATAACACGATTCAGCGAACTATAACTAAAAGGCAAGCTGTAATTTATCATCGAATTCAAAACCCCGACTTTCCATACAACTTCCAATAGCTAAAACCCTATCTTCCCACCACTCTTTCCCTTGCTTAATCACATATAATCAAATGCATCACATAACACATCAATACTTCAACTTGTGTGAGACAGGTAGAAAGATACCTCTGAATCAGGATTGAGTGAAGAACGCGTTTCCTTCCTAAACCCTTTGTTACCAAATCTGGGATTCCCCAATTGGCTGCACGCCTTGAGAGCAGGAGTGGTTGTGGGTCGAAGAAGCAAATGGTATGAGGTTTTTGAGGATGGAGAGGGGCAGGAGACGCTTCGGTGACTGTAGAGAGAGAATAGGTTAGATAGAGAAGCTGAAGCTGCCATTTTCGCCCTAAGCTACTGGAAGAAGGAGATGAAAGAGGATTTTGTAAATGATGAAGCTAAAAAAATGGATATTTCTACCACTTTTACAAGGAAACCAAGCGTATTTACCTAATTATTTAATTATTATTGTCTTAATTAGAAAGCTAATTAATTAAGCAGTAACTTTTTTTATAGTATTAAAATATAATTTGACAATTTTAAATTAGATCAATTTGTAACAAAAGGTGACAAATGACGTTATATAGTGGATATATAAATAATACTCCGTATTTAAATAAAGTTTATAACATTATAAACACCATATAAATGCCATGAAATAGAAAAAATGATGAATTCAAGGTAAGTGCACATTACCAAAGTTTTTTGGATTGTAATAGTTCAATATTTATTGCAAAATAAGTAAAAGATGTGAAATAGTAAACAAAAAGCCTCAATTAAGGTAAACATTCTAATTCTAGACTGATTTTTTGCTTAATTTGAATTGATCCAAAAATTTTGAGCTTTGAAAGAATATAAATATGAATCGATTCAAAGTAGTCAAAAATCTAAATTCTTATAACTAAACATGAAACTATCAAATCCAAATAAAATTTGTAAAGTAGAAATGGGCGGTTTAAAGCCCACACATCGGCCCAATAGTCTATTTTGACCGGCACTGATTATCACATGCTCCGCGACGCAGCGTATTACCGTGCGCCCTTGACAGACAGATTCATTTGCTAGGTATCCCCTGCTATAAAAAGGAAGCTACAGCCATCTTTTTTGGACTCTCTCACTCCTCGGTCTTCTCTCTCACTCCTCGGTCTTCTCTCTCCCCCAATCGCATCGTTTCCATCCCCCATTTTCGAGGCGAGTCGACCGCAGGCAGGTAAACGCCTCTCCACCTAATTTCTCAGTTTATTGCTATTTTTCGAAACCTATTTTTGAGTTTTTCATTTTATGTGGATTCAGCGTGATTTGCGTGTTTGTACCATTCTGAAAGCTTCTCTTCCGTTGTTTTTTAATGGATCGCATTTGATTTTTCTATTATTTGTTGCTGTTATACAAGTATTTAAGTTTGCACACGGTGATGCGGTATTAGATCCGAATGAAATTTGAACAGTGCTAGTTGTAGTTTCTGTACAGTTTTTATACAGCGAAAGGTATGGATTTGTATGGATCTGGAATTCTAGATCTGTGTGCGGTTACGCGTAGATCTGATTGATTTTCATGTTTGAATGTGCTTTCTCTTTGCAGATCTAGTCTGATTTTGCTTGTTTCATGTGTTTATGAATATGTTATTTATTGAGCCTGTGGAATAACATTTGTATAATTAGTCTATGTTGTTGTGTTTATTCGTGGTTAGGTGTATAATTGGTTCTCTGAATTTATGGAGTCTAGACGGCTATTTGTTACATTTAATTTCAAATTAAAAGCTTTGTCATTGACTTTAAAGCATTGGTTATTTGGCGGTTTTCTTGTAAATCAGTGTTGTAATGATTACTCATAATATATATGGGCTTACTATTTGAATATGAGGATTATATCACTAGGATTCTAATGGTGAAATACTAGTAGTCGTCATATTGATAGAAATCTGTTCTATTGTTACTCTGATGTGTACCCGTATTCATGTATCTGCATCCCCTTACATGCCTTGCACATACCTTTCGAAATTTTAACTAACCTATTATTGTTCGAATGATACTTAATATTGTCATCTTGGAATATTTAGGTAGCATGGCAGATCAGAACCGGCTCCCAACAATTTCCCAGAAGGTTGCTAACCAGCTACACCTGGGATCCAGCATCTCACAAGTTCGCTATGGGGGTGTCCCACAACCTGCTGCATACCAGAGGCGATTTGCTTATGGCAATTACACAAACCAAGCGTTCCAGTATCCTAAGACCTGCGTAGCAACTCAGGATCTGTCCTTGATCTCTGCTAATGCTAACCCAGTGTTCGCTCAGGCTCCCTCAGAGAAAGGATTTGCTGGCTTTGCAATTGACTTTCTTATGGGAGGTGTTTCAGCTGCTGTGTCAAAAACAGCTGCTGCTCCTATTGAGCGTGTGAAGCTTTTGATCCAGAACCAAGATGAAATGATCAAGGCTGGCCGACTCTCTGAGCCATACAAGGGAATTGGAGAGTGTTTCGGTAGAACAATCAAGGAAGAAGGCTTTGGATCACTGTGGAGAGGAAACACTGCTAATGTTATCCGTTACTTCCCCACTCAGGTCTGTTCTGCCTAATTTCCACTGTTATACTCAATCATATTGTTGCATGTTTCATCAATTATATTCTGTCATGATGCTAACTTGTGGTTGTTGTGTCCTCAACAGGCTTTGAACTTTGCATTCAAGGATTACTTCAAGAGGCTTTTTAACTTCAAGAAGGACCGTGATGGTTACTGGAAATGGTTTGCTGGCAACCTTGCTTCTGGTGGTGCCGCTGGTGCTTCTTCCCTGTTCTTTGTCTACTCCTTGGATTATGCTCGTACCCGTCTTGCCAATGATGCCAAGGCTGCAAAGAAAGGAGGCGGGAGACAGTTCAATGGGCTGGTTGATGTCTACAGACAGACCCTCAAGTCTGATGGTATTGCCGGTCTTTACCGTGGATTCAACATCTCGTGTGTTGGTATCATTGTATACCGTGGTCTGTACTTTGGTTTGTACGACTCTCTTAAGCCAGTCGTCCTAACTGGATCTCTGCAGGTCAGTTGCAACATTCCCCTAGAATCCCAACACAATGCTATTATTCATATCTGAACAATATTTGAGTTATTGACGACTTGGTGTTATTTATGATTACAGGATAGTTTCTTCGCTAGTTTTGCCCTCGGTTGGCTCATCACCAACGGTGCTGGCCTTGCCTCCTACCCGATCGACACAGTCCGTAGAAGAATGATGATGACATCGGGTGAGGCTGTCAAGTACAAGAGCTCGATGGACGCCTTCACCCAGATCCTCAAGAACGAGGGTGCCAAATCTCTGTTCAAGGGTGCAGGTGCAAACATTCTTCGTGCCGTTGCTGGTGCTGGTGTGCTCTCGGGTTACGACAAGCTTCAGGTGCTTGTTTTTGGAAAGAAATATGGCTCCGGTGGTGCTTAAGTCCCTTTTTGGTGTTTAGTTTTGAGAAAACTCTATTTAAGTATGATGGCGATGATAAAAATCTTTTTATTGTTTAGTTTGAGAATTGACAATGCGGGATGATAATCTCCATTTGAGAATTGGATCTCTTGTTTTGAAAGAGTATTTTGCTGGTATTTCATAATAATGTGTTGGGATTTTTTTTGGTATCAAATATTCTTCGGTATTTATATCGCTCAAGAAAAATTTACATTTTGTTGTAGGGCTCAAAATAACAAAGTTCCAATTAATACTTGCATACTCTACACAGACACACATAATTTTATAGAAACAATTACTCCTTAGCATAGTCACACGCATTATTTAAGAGAAACAACTATATTGTGTTTCTTTAGAACACACAGGGCTCAAAACCTCTTGATACACATTTTTTAAGATCACAACTAAAATTATCCATTATTAAAAACGAAAATACTTAATCTATATTTTATTCATTTTCTATTATTTTATTCTCTCTTATTAACATACAAAATAAAGTTACATAAATTTCGTGCCGCCCGAGGAAGAGATTATCTTCCTTGAACGGATGAAGTAGTTGTTTAGTTGTCAATCCCGTCACATTAATACACATTAACGTCACAATTTATAGATATCACCAAAATTGTACACGTATGCCCCAATTTTTAGCATTGGATTTGCCCCCTCAAAATTATGGTGAAATAATTGAAATTTTTGAAACTTTGTGATTCTATTCAAATTTGAAAGGTTAAGATTGATCAAACTTTATAATTTTATAGGTTATTAATCCTAAAATCAGTTAAAGAACAAAGTATAATAATTTTTTTTCTTTTTTCTTCTTCACAAGGATATTCATCAGCGATTTAGTTACTAATCCATTTACAAATTTGTAAGAATATCAGATGGCGAAACAGTTACCCGTTGCTCCAAAGATCTAAAATTGTTCTATATTCAAAGTCAAATGTCGATACCAATATTTAATTACGATGATTCGATGAATTCATTTCACCCCCAAAAAAATTATAAAACCAAATTTCCATTGCAAGTTGTCCAAACATGAAGGAAGAAGAATCAATTGCACGGTGTTGTCGAGAATCAAAGGATCAATAAATCTCTAAGCAAAGTTTTGAAAAAAAAAATACTTTCTCCCAATCCCCAAGTTCTAGTTTCAAGATCTAACATCGGAAACCGCTAAAGGCTTATGAATAACAAAATTCAGAACTCGTTTAGATAAATAGCAGCAAAAATCTCACTCTCACGTGTCACAAACAATAATATCTTCACTCTCCCTTACCAATCAAGATTTCTCATTCAATTTTATAAACTCACAATCACACACACACACACAGAGAGGGAGCTCTGGGGTTGATAATTTCTGCAATTGGTTGAGTCATTGCGCAATTTGCAATGGACTATCCGTGTACGTTGCCATGCAAATTTCCTTCAACTTCGAGTGTTATCGCTTCAAGAAGTAATCTTAGATGCCCCCTAAATAGTACCCCATCAAAATCCTTCTTCAAGAGAGCTGGGATTCTTGCTCCTGATGCAAAAAATCTTGTCCCGTTTGCGGTCAGAGTTGTCAGGAGAGGGGATTCTGCTAAATTGTCTGTTTCTGCCGTTTCGTCGGTTGAAACCAGGTAAAGTTTCCAACTTTTTTTCAATTCACCTTTTTTTTTGGAATCAGTTGAATATATGAGATATTGTGAATAAATGGGTCTGTGTGTGTGGGTGAAATGATAAGTCAAGGTAAGTAGCATAATCAAAAGATGTGGTTGTTATTGTAAACTATTGAGTACAAATTCTAATGTGGGAGCAGTTTTGCTTGTAGAATGGATGATGATTTTGAAATTGTAAACCAATAGAGTTGGTATTGCAATGTTGGGAGTAGTTTTTCTTGTTGATTGAATGATGATGATGGTTGAAATTTTGAAAATGTTTTGGAAGTGAGTTGAATGATGATGGTGTTTTTCTTATAGATTGAATGATGTTTTTGAAAGGGTGATTTCTGTAGAAAATTGTGAACCAATAGGATTAGTATTTCACTGTTGGGAGTAGTTTCTCTTGTTGATAGAATGATGACTTTGAAATTTTAAAAGGGGTGATTTCTGTAGGAATTGTAGTAGTTTCTCTTGTAGATTTGATGATGAGTTTGAAATTTTAAAAGGGTGATTTCTGGGGAAAATCGTAAACCAATAGAATTATTATAATGTTGGGAGCAGTATTTCTTGTTGATTGAATGATGATGATGTTTGAAATTTTGAAAGGGTGATTTCTATGAACAAATGTTTTAGAAGGGAATGACTTTCTTTGTTTCTTTTGTTTTTCGTTGGTATAATGGGATCTATAGGGAAGGGATGAAAGAGGAAAATAGAGAGGAGAGGCGGTCTAAGAAGTCCGGTGATGATAAGGTTAGGCTGAAGCTCAGACTAGACCACCAGGTCGCATTCGGGGAGCATGTCGCAGTGTTGGGGTCTGCCAAGGAGTTTGGATCGTGGAAGAAGGAGGTGATGCTGACATGGACAGAGAACGGATGGGTTTGCAATATGGACTTGGCGAGCACAGG
The DNA here is from genome assembly GCF_004379255.2 of Salvia splendens. Classification (NCBI taxonomy): domain Eukaryota; kingdom Viridiplantae; phylum Streptophyta; class Magnoliopsida; order Lamiales; family Lamiaceae; genus Salvia; species Salvia splendens. Next base: position 1,410,362 of record NC_056037.1, on the reverse strand, counting down.
AGAGCCTGTGGAGTATAAGTTTGTGATAGTAGGCCAGGATAAGAAGTTGGTGTGGGAACATGGTGATAACCGAGTTCTAAAGATTGAAGAGAAGGGGAGTTTTAGTGGTGTTTGTAAGTGGGGCGAGACTACAGAGGAGGTGAAGCTGCTGCCTTGGGAGGGGGAAGACGAGCAAGAACTGGAGGCGGGAGGGAGTGAGAATGGGAAGAGTGTTGCTTCTGCAGTAGAAGAGGGTGTTACCGCTAGTTCGTTTGTGGACCAATGGCAGGGAAAGAACGTCTCGTTTGTTCGCTCGAAGGATAACCTGGATGGAGAAAAGAAGATACGCTGGGAGACTTCAGGTCTCGAGGGGATTTCTCTCAAGCTGGTTGAAGGTGACCGCAGTGGACGTAACTGGTGGAGGAAGGTATAAACAGTTTTGGCTTTTTTCTTAATTGAATACCGATAGTTATGTTGTTTGACTGTTTCGTTTCTCGCATTAAAAAACACTGAGGGTCGAGTTGAGATGCACATATTTTTGGACGAGCTGTGGTTTTGAATGTTGTTTCTGCATTTCCCTGTTGCAAAGCTTGAGGTTGTTCGAGAGCTTGTGGCTGAAAACATCGACAGCGAAAAGCGCTTGGAAGCTCTTACATATTCAGCAATATATCTGAAGGTGTTATGACGTTCTAGCTATCGCTTTTCTTGACGATTGATTAATTACTTTGTGTCCTAAATCCTGATCGAATTTTATTTTTTTCTGTAGTGGATAAACACAGGTCAGATTCCTTGCTTCGAAGACGGGGGACATCATCGACCGAACAGGCATGCCGAGATCTCCAGGCTTATATTCCGCGACCTGGAACGAATCTCCAGCAGGAACGACACTTCGCTTCAGGTCAATTTTCAAATCAATTATGTTATACTATCACTTATTAGGTAGTTCAATTTTGGGGTTCCTCAGTGATATCTATTAAAATGCAGGAACTTCTAGTTATCCGCAAGATTCATCCTTGCTTGCCATCTTTCAAGGCAGAGTTCACTGCATCCGTTCCCCTAACGAGGATCCGAGACATTGCTCACAGGAACGACATCCCTCACGACCTTAAGGTGATTGATAAGTGATTTCATCTATGCTTTAGTAAAATTGATTCGAGTCATTAATGTAGTTTATCGATATTTCCAGCAAGAAATCAAACACACGATACAAAACAAGCTTCATCGATGTGCTGGCCCTGAGGATTTAGTTGCCACAGAAGCAATGCTTGCAAGAATCACGAAGAATCCCGGACAATATAGTGAAGCTTTTGTTCAGCAGTTCAAGATATTCCATCAAGAGCTGAAAGATTTCTTCAATGCTGGAAGGTAATTTGTGTTTCATGATAATTAACTAACGCTTGTAGCTTTTCGTTCTCTAAGTATAACTGGGAACTGCAACTAGCTTGACCTAGTTTAGTCTAATCTCGAGTTTCATATGAAAAATGTTGGATCCTATAATAGGATATATGGTCAAACGTCGCTAAGAATTTTTCTGATGCTGAGCTTTTGATTCACAATTGTAGTCTGGAAGAACAGCTGGAATCAATCAAAGAATCTCTGGGTTCGAGCTCTTACCTACCTCAGTTTTTAGAATCTAAAAAGGTACCATTGCTTTAAAGTTCTTATTTTGTCTTAGTAGATATTGCTAGCAGAAATTTGTTGTTTCTCGAACAAATGTGAGTATATAGAACATATTGTCAATTCATAGCTTCACAAAATCATATTGTAAGATTGAGAAATATTCGCTGGAACTTTTAGTAATGTTGTAGAGCATAATAGTTCGTAAATTATGCTTATTGTGTATCTAATGTTTCATACAATGTTCAGGCGCTGGATAATGTCGGTGCAAGCGATATTTCTAAAAGTGAATGGATAACAGTATTGATGAAAACTATACAATCTCTGGGCAATCTTCGCCAAGAAATCGCTAAGGGTCTAGATAGTGGCCTTCGAAACGACGCCCCTGATGCTGCTATAGCAATGCGGCAAAAGGTGAGACTACCTGCGTATTCTGTTAACCATTTCTCTCGGTTCGATAAAAACCCATTAGGTCGGTCGGTGATAGGATCCGTGTGATTGCAGTGGCGTCTATGTGAGATTGGACTTGAAGACTATTCATTTGTTCTTCTAAGCAGGTACTCTGCCCTTACAGCCATACTTAATCTCGCGTTTCCTCCCCAAATAAAAAGCTTGTTAATTGGTTCGGGTTTTGGGCTTTTCACAGGTTCATCAATGAACTTGAAGCTGTTGGTGGGGCCCACTGGCTCGCGGAGAATGTAGAGCAAAAGAACGCTGGTTCTTGGAGTGAGCCACTCGGAGCTCTAGTCGCCAGCATACATCAGTTGGGCCTATCAGGCTGGAAGCCCGGCGAGTGCAAAGCTATAGGAAACGAACTCATAGCTTGGCAAAACAGAGGTCTTCTCGAAACTGAAGGTGAATATTTTCCCGAGTGAGCGAGTGACTTCATAGTGCTGGTCATGTAGAACTACACTGATTTCTCACGAGTGGTAATAATTTCAAGGCAGCGAAAATGGTACGAGAATATGGGGTTTGAGGCTTAAAGCTACACTCGATAGAGCTAAGAGACTAACAGAAGATTACTCGGAGGCACTTCTTAATATATTCCCTGAAAGAGTTCAGGTAAACTAAGAAATCGAAAAAATTATCGTTTTAATATATGTTAATGCTTATAGTTCATTTGAAGATTGACTCGATTTTGGGCCGTGCAGATTTTAGGAAACGCCTTTGGGGTTCCTGATAACACCATTAGGACGTATGCTGAAGCTGAGATTCGTGCCGGGTATGATACTCCTGTTTTTTTTATTATTTCTACCGTGGATGATTCAGTAATCATTGTAGCCATCTAATTTTCGATGGGGAAAATACAGTGTGATTTTTCAGGTTTCAAAACTGTGCACTCTTCTTCTGAAAGGTGTTAGGAACGTTCTCGGGTCTGAGGGCTGGGATATTCTTGTACCGGGAGATGCTGTTGGAACCCTCATCCAGGTACTCCGTCTCGTTCCTTGTGGCGCAAATATAACTTGCATGCTTTTATAGAGAAATTATCGGTATCTTGGCCTACTGTTCATGCTTATAGCATATCTAACCAATACAGCTCGTATGCAAAGCTAAAGGTTAATTTGCTAAAAAGTACACAAACGTTGGGCCGTTTTTGGTTTCCCACATGAACTTAATTTTTTTCCTAAAATACACAAAATTTACTTTTTTTTTTCATTTCCGTTTCTCGCATATCCCATATCAAAACTTACATGGAAATCATCCGAAAATACACGGATTTTACTTGTTTTGGATTTTCTCGCAAACCCCAAACCCAAAAAGCAATCTTGATTTGCCACGTGGCTGTCATGTCAGTTTCGATTTGGAATTTTTGGAAAATCCAGAGTCCATGTATTTTTCGTGGCGATTATCCAAATATAAAAGAAATCGCATACTTCCATTTAGCAATGCTTTTACTCATCACCACCTTTTGTTTAACAATTATGCCACGAATACGATTTCTTGAACCATCACATGTCCTATTTCTGTGGCCTTATTCTATGATAGCCCGTCCCGTTCAGTCAACGTGATTTTCAGAAACTTTTTTATGTCCGAAAGTTGTTATATTGATTTCAAATGTCTTCATGCAACTCGTCTACAGGTGGATAGCATCGTTCCTGGGTCAATACCATCGTCTGTAACAGGACCGGTTATTCTAGTCGTGAACAGAGCTGATGGAGATGAAGAGGTTATTTTCCGTCTCTGAACTTTTTGATGATCGGCGTGCATTTTGTTGGTCAAGTGCTTAACGTTAACTTTAAATTCTGCCTCTTCCAGGTAACAGCGGCCGGAGATAATATTACTGGAGTCATCCTTTTGCAGGAGCTGCCCCATTTATCTCATCTTGGTGTCCGAGCGCGGCAAGCAAGTCCTATTCCATGTTTCTGTTGTTTCCTTTTTCGTTTCTTTGATGTTGAAACGACGTAGAATGTATCTGTGAACTGCAGGAAAGGGTTGTTTTTGTGACTTGCGAAGATGATGAAAAAGTTTCTGACATGAGAAATCTTAGTGGGAAGTTTGTGAGGTTCGCTTTCGATTGATTTTTGTCGGTTTCTCTTGTCAGTGTCTTTCCTCACCGGCTCGTTTCAGGTTGGAAGCATCACCTTCGGGGGTCTGCTTGGTTCAAACTTCAGCAGAAAGTAGCAATGGTAACATTCCGGTGGGAAATAAACCGACTGATGGTTCATCCAAGACCGGAGACTTGGAACAGAACAGCACGTCTTCGGAGACAGACATCAAAACGGTATGGAAATGTTTTGAGGCAATGGGATTATTTCGTTGCCAATCCAACGTTTATGAGTTTATAGTGATGCCTCTCAGGGTACGTCGTCTGGAGGTGTTATAGCGGTTGAGGATGCTAAAATTCACGATTCCGGTGCAAAGGCCGCATCGTGTGGTCGCCTAGCTTCGTTGGCTGCTGCTTCGAATAAAGGTGGAGTAAATCGAGTTGATCCAACTTGTTTATTATGTGTGTGTTGCGGTTTTCGACTACCGTATGGAGGCGTTTACGTAGAGTGATCGATTAGATAAATGCGGTTTTACTGATTCTTGAACCTTGAATGACAGTGTATAACGAAGGAGGAGTTCCGGCTTCGTTCAACGCCCCCAAGGGAGCAGTGATCCCGTTCCGTTCCATGGAACTAGCCTTAGAACGCAACGGGTCGTTGGAGACCTACGTCTCGCTTCTTGAGAGCATAGAAACAGCTGAAATTGACGGAGAGCTCGACCGGCTGTGTAACCGGCTTCAGGAGCTCATCTCTTCTCTGAGTCCTTCAAAAGAAACCATCGAAACCATATCGAAAATGTTCCCAGATACCGCGCGGCTGATAGTACGTTCGAGCGCTAATGTTGAGGACTTGGCTGGAATGTCCGCCGCGGGGCTGTACGAGTCGATCCCCAATGTCAGCCCGTCTAACCCGATCGTCTTCGGCCACGCCATCGCCCGCGTCTGGGCGTCCCTCTACACCCGCCGAGCCGTGCTGAGCCGCCGAGCGGCCGGGGTGCCGCAGGACCAGGCCGTGATGGCCGTGCTTGTGCAAGAGATGCTCTCTCCGGACCTCTCGTTCGTGCTCCACACGGTCAGCCCGACCGACAAAAACGAGGACGTGGTCGAGGCGGAGATCGCCCCGGGGCTCGGGGAAACCCTGGCTTCGGGCACGAGGGGCACGCCGTGGAGGCTCGCTGCCGGAAAATTCGACGGGACAGTGCGGTCGTTGGCGTTCGCCAACTTCAGTGAGGAGATGGTGGTGCGCGGGGGCGGCCCCGCGGACGGGGAGGTGATACAGCTGACGGTTGACTACAGCAAGAAGCCCTTGACCGTTGATGCCAGCTTCCGGCAGCAGCTCGGGCGGAAGCTCGGGGCGGTCGGGTTCTTCCTCGAGCAGAAGTTCGACGGCGCGCAGGACGTAGAAGGGTGCTTGGTCGGGAAAGATATCTACATTGTGCAGACTCGGCCGCAGCCGCTCTAAAGGCTGTTGGATCGGATGCTCTCTATCAACTTAGTAGAAATACTTCACTTTTAAAATATATTCCCGCGAAAAAATTGTCCCGATTTCCTCTTTGGCTCGTCATCATTAAAAAATTACTACTAAATGCTAATATTTGTACTAATAATATAGTTATACAACTTACAATACTTACTACCATCAAATATTTTATTAAAACTGGTGTGTACTACTATTATTCATAGTGTGACAATTTTTTGGCGGAGTAAATACGTATTGAGATCATATACTATGTGCTAAAAAAGAAGAATGTTCATATTTGTGCAAGGAATAATGTTAATCCAAAACACAAATATTGATATTTTGTGTCCTCAACATTATGAATTGATAAATTTACTGATTCAAAATTTAATGTTTGATATTTTTATTTTATGTCCCATGAATTGATAAATTTTAGTAGTAATTGTTAAATCCTAATGATCAACTTAATTTTGATTTAATTAAACAATTTAATTACTACTCGGTATTACATTAATTTTTATATTAAATTGTTCCTAAACATTTACGGCATAGTTTTGCTTTCTATTTTTATATCTATTTATTTTTTGCAGTGATTCATTTAACCAGCATATTTAATTAATTTTTGAAATTTAAATAAATTTATAAGTAATTAACACACCATAATACTATGTATGAGCATAAAATTTTCTCTAAATTATTCTAATCCTTTTGGATTTACAATTAATATATTGTAAAATTTAATTAAAAATTAATTAATTAATTTAAAAATAATAATTAAAGTTTGTTGAGTTAATTTATCCTCATAGTCAAATCATTTTATTTATTTACACAATCATGCACAGTATTGCACAATATTGCACTAAGATAATAATATGATACTCAACCATTCAAACCACACATGAAATATCTCGATCGAAAGTTATAGGATAATTTAACAGTATACAACTTTCAATAATCATTCAAATGAAAAAAAAAAAACTAATCAAAACAACAATAAAAAAAGAGAGTATTATTACTCCACCATTCTTCCCCTCACCCACATGAGCTCTCACCGCCCTCTCCGCCGCCACCACTCTCCCCATCCTCTCCGTCGTCGTCGTCACCAGCCATCTCAATCGTCTGCGCACAGCTGGAACGACGTAGCTCCCTGCACGCTTCCCTGGCATAATGTCCGACGAGCTCCCAATGCTCATCGCCGCCGACACAGAGATCAAATCCTGCTCCGCCTCATTTTTCACCACCGCCGCCGGTGGCTGCACTACGTTGTTCGCCGGCACCGGTGGCCGGACGTTGTTGTTCGCCGCCGCTGCCGCAGCCCGTCGCTGGAGGTTGCGGAACGCCACCGGAAGAGGGATGTTGTGGGCCGCCGCCTGCAGCTGGAGGTTGTGCAGCCCCGGCGGGTGGTGGACGCGGTTGAGCATCATCGCCGGCCGGATGTTGTTGTTCATCACCACCGGCTGGAAATTCTCTGGCGTGGTGGAGATATTGGAAATTTGGGCTTACACATGACTAATTTAATGTGTATGACTATCATTCAGTTGCCCAATTAAAGTGATCGATTAAAGTTTTGGCTAAAATGTATTTATTTGTTATGGAAATAAGTGTAGATACTATATGAGATTTTCTATTTGACGAGGGACTGAATAGAAAAAATAAAGGGACTTATATTTATATAAATATAAGATTAGGTTATGGTCTCGAAGAACATTCAATATATCTGTATTCTCTCGGCAGACTATTGTGAAGAATGTCTCTGATCGTTTGGATTCCTTCCTTTCTTCTCCATCGTTCTCGGTTAATCATCATAAAGATCTTTATGTAATTGTTCATTCAATTATTTCAACAAGTGGTATAGAGCCACTCTATTGATGATTATGTTCCAAAGGAGAATTAGGGTTTCTAATTCTTAATTGGTTTTACGAATAGAGAAAAATTAGGGTTTATGTGTTATGGATTTGTATAACTGTTTGGATGAGCCATTTCAATTCAAAGTTTATAATAATTATAGCATGTCGGGGAATTCTTTAGTCTTTGTGAATTGATTGGATTTGTGTATAATATTAATTTGGTTGTATTATGAAAATCAAATCACCGCCGCAGCGCCAAGATTGATTCTTTTGATTATTTGAGATATGGTTTCCTCTTTGTATCCATGTCATATATATATATATATCTTAATATATATACACGACAGTTTTGGGAAAATTGATTTCGGTGAATTTATAATTATGCACACTTATTGGATGATTGTCATTGTTGTATAATGTATAATCATGCTTGCATAATTCACGTTTTGTGTTTAGGAATTGATATTTCAATTCATATACACGCATATACTCGTTCTGTGGAAAATTAATATATGTACATATGTCGTGACTTTTGCTCGTGAATTCAGAATTAGTGGGAATTCCATTCATGTTTGTTGGCAATTGAAACTAGAAAAATAACATATAATTGTCCCACATCGGTGTTAAAAGAAAACTGAAACTAGTATATAAATCTCATGGGCCACTCCTCCTATCACCAATTGGTTTTAGGATGGAACCCATGAATTTCTATCAATGTTATATGTTTGGTTAGTTCTGTTCAAGTAAAGTACTTCGCTAATTCTATATTCTTGTTTGGAGTTTTAATTTTACGGGTGTTAATTTCAGACATTGCAAAACAACACATTAAAATGTATAGCTTTTTCTTATATAATATCTCTACATCCGCAATTCAATGTTACATATATTTTCATTTTAGAATGTTCATCATTCAATATTACATTCCATCATTATTATTTTGCTAAATGATTTTTATATTCAACTAATTTATTCTATTCAAATTTTATTGTGAAATTAATATATAGAATTTTGATCCATGTTAGCAAACTATTCTCTCCACTTTTACTAAAAGCATATTACTAGTATTTCGCTTTTTACAAAAATACATTGTGTGTTCATTTTCCCACTCATTTTCCTATAGGCCATGTTTGGTTGCCAGGATTCTGTCTGAGAAAGTAATTTGATTTCTTAAATTTTAAATTCCTGTGTTTGTTTCCGTTTTTAATCAAACTGGGAAAGTAATCAAAATCCTGAAACAAGGAAAATTAATACAACTTTCCAGGATTCTGAATCCTAACTTTTCTTAGGTATTCTTTTTCCCAGTTTTAGGATTCTTACATATTTAATGCAATATAGTACAGTTTATTATTATTATTATTATTATTATTATTATTGTTATTATTTATTACATGTTTTAAAAATAATTTAAAAGTACAAACAATACTTACTTTCAGGATAATAAATAACTATAATTCAAATTATCATAATTATAACTATATTATTAATATTTATTTTTATTTTATTATCATAATAATAATAATAATTTATTAAATAATTAAATATAATTATATTTATATAATAATATAATAATTATTAATATATAAATTAGTAATTAACAATAAAATTGTAGTGAAATTTTAAATTATAAAATTTATTCAATTAAAAATTAAGTAAATATAATGATAATAATAATAATAATCTTATTTATTATTATATTATTATATATTATGATGTATAATCCATATTTAAACTATCCATCGTAATAATAAATAAAATAATATAATTATTATCATTTGTAATTAATAATTTATTAAATAATATGTATTATTATTTTTTATAAATAAAAAATGATAAGTATATTTTTAGTTTAGTGTTTAAATCAAATACATACTTTCAAATCTTGATATTTTCCAAACACGGGAAAGTAAAGTTATTATAAATCATATTCCCGGAATTCATTTTCCCAGGAATCATTTTCCTTGCCAACTTTACTTTCTCGGCAACCAAACATGGTCATATAGTAATTTACAAGAATTTCACTAGAATTAAGCATTTTCGGATATTTGTGTGACTCGTGTAACAATGTAAATCTGGTTAATAAAGATATGATTTTTTATAGTAAAAGTAAAACAAGTCAAACCTATTTAATTAGGAAACTAATAGAGAAAAACGCCATTGGAATTTCTCACACTCAAGTTTCATCACAAAGAAATAGAAATAATTATCTCCAAACATGATTTGTTACATTATTAAATATATTGTATCAATGATGCTATTTTAATTTATTTCATGTTTCTATGTTATGAGTAAATGTCGTATGTTATGATTAATATTTGTAAGTTAATGAGTAGACAGCTCGTGTAAGGTTGGACTTTAAATTTGCTGTTGAGACACTCGTGTAAAATAAAGTTAAATGTACAACAATATCAATGCCAACGTACTTACACGAATGATTATTGAATGTCTAAATCAACCTAAATAACAAAAATTCCATTTAAATTTCATCAAAAAATCAAGCTAGAGAGTATTTATATCAATTTTCCTAAGATTCAACCTAATAAAAATCCATCTAAAATTCAATAAAAAACCAAACTAGAGAGCATTTATTTTAACTTTCATCAAATTCAATTGAAGTAAAAATTCCATCTAAGATCCAACCAGACTACAGAGTATTTATTTTAATTTCCCTCACAATCATTAAAAGGGGCAATTCAGTTGAATCATAAACTTTTGTTGACAGGAGATTTTTTGAAACTGAAAAAATAAAACCATCACTTTTATTTTTAAAATTATGTCAGATCAGTTTTGAATGTTACCTTCATTGGATAATAGGGAAAAATTGAGAGGTTAATACTCCCTCCGTCCCATTAAAGATGACTCACTTTCCATTTAGGTTTGTCCCAACTAAGATGACTCATTACTAAAAATGAAAACATCCTTATTTCTACTCTATTCTCTCTCTTACTTTACTAACTCCACTTCACACACAAAATAAAGTTGCATAAATTCTCGTGTCGCCCAAGGAAGGGGTCATCTTCCTTGGAACGGGGGAGAACTATTTTACATTCCATTTTAAAAAATTATAGACCAACCAGAAATAAATAACAACTATCCCTAATCAAATTAACAATCATCCCTACTCAAAATAACAATTGATGCGATTTCACTCAAGTAGTTGACGTTGACCTTTTCACTACGAAAAATCAAAATAAAACTATTCAAAAAAATCATATCTTTTGAATGGTATTGAAATCTATACTACACTTTTTCTGTTTAGTGATAAGAAATGAAACATGTTATATTTACACAGCTTCAGATTTCAAAATTATTTAGCATAGATATATGTCTGAAAAATGAAATTAAAATTACTATCTTTTCCTTTTATTTAATGCAATGGAAACTAAACTGACATCCCTTTACATTGATTATTTTTCCACTCAACCAACGATATTTATTAATATTAATCTCATCAATATCTGAAAGGCAGGAATATTCTTTTTCCAGATCATTTCAAACTGTCTGACTCTACCCAATATTCCAAAATAAAGTATTTGCTTTTTCAAATAATATTAGATAAAATTGTATTGATTTTTAAAAAAATAATGAAACCTAAGTATATCTTTCACAATAAAAAATTGTTGCAATGAAAATGTAGATAATATCCCCTTTTTATATTAGTCCAAGAAAATATAAATAATTTAAACCAAAATAGAAAAGGGTAGAATGGGGAATTAGAAAAGAATGCGTTTCTTAGAGCATCCGCAACGCGGTGCCGTCGCCGTTCCTATGCCGTTCCGGAGGAACGGTTTCGCGGCGGCACGCGTTGCAGCGTGCGTTCCGTCGCCATTCCGTGCCGCCACCGTTCCCATGCCGTGCCGCGTTTCGTTCCTCCGGAACGCGGAACGAAACGTTCCGCCACGCGCCGAGGCGACGTGGCGGACTCCCATTCGACGCGTGAAGCCCACTCGCTGCCCCGCGAGTGGGCTTCGTCCCGATGACGCAATAATTCATTTTTTTAAAAAAAAAATTCGAATTTAATAAAAAAAAAAAATTTTTTTTTTATTAACGGTAATGAGACCGTTAATTTTATAGCCGTTTTTTTTTTTTAAATTTATTTATTTACTCTATAAATACTCCTATTTCATACTCATTTCAATCACAAACACACATCTATTTCTCTCTATTTCCACCCCAATTTTCATCTCAAATCAACTCTATTTTCCTTCTCCCAAATTTAATCAAACTAATGGATCCTTATGAACAAATGCGTCAAATATTGGCCTACCTTCGTGAAGACGTGCAGTGGGTCTGCGAACCCAAAGCAGGCTCTTTTTGCGCAGAAGCAGGAGGCTGCTCGCAAGGATGTGGAGAGGGCGTTCGGGGTTCTCCAAGCGCGCTTCAACATCATCAAAGCCCCGGCTCGTACGTGGTTCATGGAGAACATGGTCGACATCATGTATACGTGCATAATCTTGCACAACATGATTGTCCAAGACGAAGGACCCGAGGCGGGTAATTGGTTCGACCCCGAATCCCCCGGAAGCTCAACCGCAAGTAGTCCGCCTCGAAGTGGAGCGCATCCGTCTATACAAGAACGGTTATCTATTCGTGCAAGGACACGCGACTCTAGCGCCCACACCCAACTCCAACATGATCTAATTGAGCACATTTGGGCAAACTTTGGCGGATGAAATTATTAAAATTGTGTACTTTTATTTTTTTATGATTTTAATTGTGTGCTTTTTATTTTTTTAAGTTTAAGTTGTAACTTTGTTTTAATGTTGTGTGTTTTTTAATAAAATGTGTTTGTTTTTTTAATTGAATTGAGTTGAAATTAAAAAAAAATGAAATTGAATGAATAGTAATTTAAGGAACGGTTAAGGAACGGTTAAGGAACGAGGGTTGCAGGTTCCGTTCCTTAGTTAAGGAATGGAGTAAAAAAGTACAGTGGGGCCCTCAAATAGTGGTTTAAGGAACGGTTTAGGAACGGTATAGGAACAGCGTTGTGGATGGCCTTAGCGTACAACCGGAAAAACAGAGGGTATGACAAAAAATTTGCACGGAGAAAGCGTCAGTTGCCTTTGACTGACTCAACACACGTTTTTCCTCGATAAACGTTTTCTCTTTTTTTCGTTTGGTTTTGAGACATGCCAAACGAGAGGTGGGTCTGTTATATCGACCAAATAGAAGAACTCATCCCAAAAAAATAATTTATTAGAAGAAATAGCACATTTAGTCTATATATTTCACATCAGTTGTTCTCATAATCGATGTAGGAATTGAGTCCATAATAGTGCGTGGTGGGATTATTACTTTTTCCTCTCTTTTTTCATTCCCTTTGCCTTTTTTGGTTACGCGATTCGTCTCGTTGTGATTAAAAGATTCAAAAAAAGTCAAATTTCGGGCTTATCACAGTTTCATGCCCATCCCATAATTTCCGTCAGTTTGGTTCATTTTTTTAAAATTAGTATCATGTTTTTAAAATATTTTTAGTCTATTTTCAAAATCAATTTTGACAAATTGGTATTGAGTGAATGTATATTCATCTCGATCAGAGACGAAGCCAGGATATTTTGCCTGGGGGTCCAAAAACTGTTTATAATTGTGAGCTATTTTTTACGTCGACTTCAATATACCTGTAAACAGTTGCAATATGAGTGGAAGGAATAGTGAGAAATAGAGATGGTAATGAAATAAATAGTAGTGTTAAAAACTAGAGATATATACAACTTTAGTAAAAATCGATACCGACATCAAAATTGCACAATGAAGTGAAAATGGCCGTATCTGCATCTTAAAATAACATTTCTTATTAACGATTATACATCGTAACATCAAATAAAGCACATAATATCATTTTTCACATATATTTATTATTCGAAAGCTTACAATATCCTTTCGGTAGAGCTCTTCATATTTTTCGATCAATTTATGTTTTAAATGAACCAAATATTTGTAATTTAAAAAAGTAGACTAGCAATGTATTTATGTTTTAAAATAATTACATATTTATCATTCAAAATAAATTAAAAAATAGACTAGAACAATAACCAATTACTATAGTTAAAGTATTAAAAATAAAAAATATAGTAGCCAGAATAATAACTACTATAAATAAAGTACTAAATTAAAAAATAGACTGTAAATAAAGTCTAGTAATTTAATAAATGATAAAGCTTTCGAAAGTCTATACAAATGGTATATATTAAGATTCAAGAGTAATTGAAATGAGTTCTCTTGAGGAAATAAAATACTACTCCTACTAAAAAAAAAAAAAAAAAGGAACAAAAGAATAAAAAAAAAGGAACAAAACTGCTGCTGTTGCCAAGACTCAAACATCCGACTTGGAAAGAAAAGGCAGAATATCAAACCAACTCAGCTACCAAATATGCTTGTATATCTTTGGAATGTATAATATATATAGTAATAATTTCAATAGCTGGGGGGCCCAGTGGCCCTCATGCCAATATGTGGCTTCGTCCCTGATCTCGATATAGTTATTTATTCAGAGAGTTTTATATGAGACTGTTTAATAAGTTCAAAAAATTAAAATGGAGAGAATGTATCATATTTTTTCAAATGGATGCTAACTAATTTTAAAGTGCTAACGTACGTCCAATCATGTGCTGCCACGTGGCATGAAAAATGCAATATTGTAAACACAAAAATGCAATATACATTTGTAGATGAATTTTGGCAGATTGTATTTTTTATTATTGAGTTTTGCATTTTAGATATTGACTGTTTAATTTACATTTTATATATAGAAGGATTGCATTTATATATAGCTTATTTTGCATTGTAGACAATTAATGTTAAAATACAAAACTTAACAATATAAAATGTAATTTGTTTATAACTAAAATGCAAACTGCGGAAATACATGTACAACTTCAGAAATGTATATTGCATTTTTTGTGTTTACAATATGTCATTTTTCGTACCACGTGGCAGCACGGGATTGGATGTATGTTAGCAGTCTAATTAAGGATACACACTAGTGCTCCCCTATTTTCAAATATAAAGCAACTATTGAAATTTAGCAAGATTTATATAACAAGGTATTGATAAATGTATCATTTAATAGCTTTTTTTCCACATCAAACCTAAATAATCTTGTGAGGAATCGTAACTGAAATGGTTGTAAGATCAGATAAAATGTTTGATTTCGTACATTTTTAAAGTAAAATTATAATCAAACAAAAATTAGAAATAAAACAAACAAGGCTATTTTAAGTAAATTAATGTATTATATTCTTTTAAAATACGAGAGTGTAATTTTATTGTCAACTATGAGTGTAGTTTTTCCATTTTAACTTTGAAGACGTGGCTCTTTATATTTTTTTGACCATTTAATCTAGAGTGCACTATGCAAATGATCCCTAAACTATGTGTGTAGTTTTGTACGTAAATGGTACTTAAACTTTAAAAATATCGTGGGTAGTCCCTGAATTAAGGTGTAATCACATTTTTGATATTTTCACTATTCATCATAATTTTGCACCAAAAATGCCCCCAAGGCATGAAGGGCATTTTTGGACTTTCATATGATATATTTTCTTTATCTTTCTCTCTAGTACTAAATATGATATTTTTTTATAGTTTAAGTACCTAAAATGATATTATTCACTTCTTTTTTTTCAACCACTTTATGTCATATCTTCTTTCTCTCTCTTTCTCTAAAAATTTTAGGAAGTAACAAATTAAAATAAAAGAATACACTATGAAATTCTTAAATATGGAATAAAATTTAAAATTATAAATTTAATTATCAAAATAAATTTTAGCTAAATTTAATTTGATTCTGGTTCAATAATTTTATAAATATTAAATATTATAATTAATTGAAAATTAAGAATGTAGTTTTAATTAAAAAATTAATGTTTAATATTAAAAAAATAATTGAATCACAATCAAAATGAAATTTTGCTACAAATTATTTTTATAAATTTATAAAGTTAATTTTTATAATTAATATACTATTTAAGAATTTCATACTATTTTTTATTTTAATTTTTTACTTCCTAAAATTTTTAGAGAAAGAGAGAGAAAGAAGATATGATATAAAGTGATTGAAAATGTGAAGTGAATAATAACATTTTAGATACTTAAACTGTAAGAAAATATCATATTTAGTACTAGAAAGAAAGATAGAGAAAATATCGAATCTAGTACCTAGATATGAAAGTCCAAAATTGTAATGAAAAGTGAAAAGTATAAAAATGTTATTATACCTTAGTTCAGAGACTACCCACGATATTTTTAAAGTTTAGGTACTATTTACGTACAAAACGCATAGTTCAAGTATCATTTGCGTAGTTCACTCTTTAATCTAAAAGAGGTTTAATTAAATAGAAGTATGTACCACTATCATTTACTTTAACTTTGGCCAGCAAACCACTAACCAATTCTATCTTTTTCTATTCAAATTACAATCTCTCAGTATCTTTCTTAAAATTTCAACTCAAAAATCTTGTCATCTAACATTTTCTTGTTTCAAATTCAATTCTTGCAAAAAATAATTCTTATTTTATAATTAATATTTTGTATAGATTCTGTATAAGTATTTTATTTGTAGAAGTTGTTCGAGATTGTATCCAAGGGTGGAACTGTTAAATGACTTATATTTGTAAGTTTTACGTGACGATTATCCCACGGATTAGTCCAAAATCAGACTATTTTAGTTTAAAAATTCAATTTTCTGACCCAAAAAATAATTCCAGCCAAAATAATACCCATGACCAAATATCCCATTGATCGAGTCCAAATTCGATTAGGGCTGGCCCGTAGAATAGACAAAACAATATAATATTGTGTAGCAACATAAATGAATTACTAATATTTATGTCTTTTTCAATTGAAGAAGATAATATTTATATTTTTTTCAACTGAAGAAGATAATATTTATATTGGATTTTAAAGCTCATTTTGTCAGAACAATTATTAATTTAAAATCCTCCTGTGTATATGTTATTGGGCTTCTGGTTGTGGCCATATATGCTTTTAAACTTATGGGTCTAATTTAAATTAGATAAATGTTTCCCTATAAACTTATTAAGATGATGGTCCATTTGACTAATATAAAAGACAACAATAAAAGAAGTATTAATCATTCAATTATAAAGTTTGATTCACTCCTGATCGATTTCATAAGCTTTGAAAACCGAATGTGTACATTGATTGATATATTTTTTTCTTTTGTGCGTTACTTTTTAGTTTCAAATTTATTTGATTATGTTTCCTAATTTTAAGCATCACAGTGTATAAGAATCGGACAATTACGAATGAGATCATTCTTTTATGTATTTTGTGCATTTTTCTTTAGTTTCAAAAGTCATTTGATTATGTTTTATAATTTTATTGAAACATCATTTTTATATACAAATCCGACAATTGCGAAAGACATAATTTTTATATACAAATCAGACAATTACGAAAGACATCATTCATATACAACTCTGACAATTGAATATTACGTATGTGATTTATATAGACAATTAGATGAGAAAAGAAATGCCAAATTGCCAAAGCATTCATGGAATCGAAAATACTAACAACCAACACCAAGAAAATGTCATTAATAATAGCAAACCAAACGCAACAGAAGCACTGAAGAGTATCTTAAAACTAGAAAGATAGAAACCTCACAGTATTCAACGACTTCGACGACAATAACTCAACAGCGTTGTACGGACAACACCGTTACGACACACACAGGGTAGAAAATATAATATATAAATCGGAAATTGAATTGCAGAAAATGCAAGGAAATAGTTACTCTTCTTCGGATTCAGACTCTGCGCTCTGGAGCCATTCAATGAATGGTTTGACATTCTTCCAAATTGGAGAGCTTTTGTTGCCACCAGCAATACCCTTCTCGAACCATTCCACGATGAACTCCTCCTCCAGCACATCGCTATCGTACAAGGCCTTCAATACCAGAGCAACCTCCTTCGCAGCCTCGGGGGATGCCTTCCCACAGAAGGCTTCAATGGCAAGGAGCAGCTGGCGCTGCGAGTCCTCATCCTGGAGTGCAGCAATGATGTAATTCTTCTTCTTCATGACATCTTTGGAGAAGCCTTTTCCAACTCCCTCAAATAAGGCTTCGAAGTAGGCATTCACAAGCTGCTGGCGAGAGCCAGCGAGAGACTCCAGGAATGATTTGATTTGGGACGCAGAAGAACCCCTGTTGACATACTCCTTGATCAAGACAAAGAGTTCATCTTTATCCGCAGCAGCTTTCCCATTTGTCTCTCCATTGGATTTGGATTTCCCTTCCCTCGCAGGGGAGCCCTTACCCGATTTAGGCTTATCCTCGTTGGCAGAGAGCATGACCATACTAGCAGTGACAGCATTCAGCTGTTCTTGAATAGTTTGTTGTGCAGCCACGGCAGAAGTGTCAGTCTGCCACTCAACATCATCATCACTGTCTTCAGCCGCTTCACGATCATCCTTCTGGCTAGCAGCTGGAGAATGGTCCTCGTCGGAGTGGGATTTCTTCTTTGAAGTTTTTGATACTGCATCCTTAGAACTACCAGAGGGAACCTTCTTCTTCGCAGCCTCTTTCTTTAGCTTCTTCAGTTCTTCATCAGCTGCCTCTCCTTCCTTGAGTCTCTCTTTCTCGGCCCTCCTCAACTTCTTGTCCTTCCCTCCTCCTTTCTTTGACTCGGGAGGGTTCTTGATAATGAATGTTGTGAGCTTGTCTCTCATATCAACCTCTGATATGAATCCGCAAGCAGCACATTTGAGATTGATCATCTGCGACTTAGTGATGATAATTTCAGTTTCAGGGTTACCACAACCATAACACTGAACAAATTTCTTGATGAAGTTCTCAAGAAGTCCAGCAAGCTTTGAAGTATCGTGAGATCCATTGACGTGGGAAGTTCCCGTCTTCTCATCAAACTTGGATTGAGCTCCAAGCTCACAGCCAAAATACTTGGTCGTGTAAGAGGCAGGCCTGCTCAAAGCTTTTGCAATGTCAACCATATTGACAATGTTGGTCTTGATGCCATTACCACGGCCCTCGATTTTTGTGATCATCCTGGGCATCTTGTACCTATAGAAGGCATCATCCTTGTTCCCAGCACCAATGTTTTGCAAAGCCATTTTGCAGGTGTTGAAAACAACAATCTATATCAGTAGGCAAGTGAGGCGTCTTGTTCGGTCAGAGTAACTCCTTCAAAATTGTATGAATTCCACAGAAAAGGAGCAGGACACAAAAACTGGCAGTCTTCACTACGTACTTTCTGACCTTGATATGACTTCAGAGGCATGCAACCAACTAGAGGTGCAGAATTTCTATCTTTTTTCCTCTGTGGAGGACAGTACTCTCCAAGCAACCCAATTGATAATAAAAAGAGAGATGCCTGCTCAGACATAAAAGAAGTTGCTGACTTGAGACGCTCCACTTTTGCTGACTGCAATCACTGCAAGCCCACAAGCCAAAGCCCTGCACACAAACATTATAGTTCAAAATAAGGTAACAGATGAATTGGCGTATCAATAGCAAAAAATTAACAAAAACAGACAAACATCCAAAACATGAACGTTACCATATTTTTCCATATCATGCAGTTATAATCAGAATAAAAAAACAAACTAACAAATTCAAAGCAGGCTCTAGAAAACAAATTACACATCAATTGCAGTGTTATCATCCATAAACATTGCCACAGTCAACAAAATTAAAACTTAAAACAGATTAAGCAAAACAGCATATAAGGATTTACATAATTTCCATATATACATATAAAATTACTAATAGAGTGTGAAGATCTAAAAAAGCTACTGGCAATTCACAACAAAACTCATTAGTACACCTAGGATCAGACAACAGCAACTCAAACATAATCTTTAATCTCAAATCTCAATCTCCGGATAATCCCATTCCAGTTACACACACAGCATAGGGATCCAATACACTTCAATAGACATTGCCACACCAAGCAATAAGACAGAATTTTCATGTAATCATAAACCAAATCAGAAATACAATCATCACACTAGCAGACCTAAGTTTTTTAAGCTTAAAATTACTAACAATGTGTGAAGATCTAAAAAAGCTATTCATAATCCACAACAAAACTAATCACTATACCTAGAAACAGACAACCCCAACCCAAACATAATCTCAATCCCAATCCCAATACCCAGAAAATCCAATTCTGGCTGCACAACCAAAAGGTCCAAATCGGAAAACCGACAAATTCAAATCAAAATCACCTAAAGCATGAAATTTCAGATTAGTTCTAAGCTCATAAACAAACACCAAGCTCAACAATCCGAACCTCAATCAAATCGAGCAGATTCAATATCCGAAACTCGAATTTCAAATCAAAAGCAAATCCAGATCGAAAGCCCCCGATTACACACAAACTAGAGAGAGCACAATACAAATCGACGATACCACCACTCATGACGAATCCAATCGAAAATACATAAAATCGAAAACAGCAATTACAAAAAGCGATAAACCCCGATTATGGAAGAAAAGGCAAAAGAAAAATACCTTAGTTATGCTGAGAGGAGGAGGATTATAGAGAGAGGATCGAAGAGAGGTGAGGAATTAGCGTAGAAGAGCGAGTGGTTGAGGAGAAAGGGTGGAGATGAAGTATATATAGAGAAGTATGAAACCCTAGTTTGTGAAGGATTAGGATTTTAGGGCTAAACCAAACACAGCCTATCTCATTCTCAAATCTCAAATAACTCTCTTTTTCTACTCCTATTTTATTGATTTTCTTATATCTTTCTATTGTGAATTATTATATAGGTCAAAATTAAGAGTTATTAAGATGGTGATGAATACATTAAATCAAATTCGTGGTATCGGATATATTGAGTAATTAGTACTAATATACAAAAAAATTATTGACTAATTAGAATGAAAAAACGTGATCAATTTTCACATATGGATATAGTATAGTAGTAGTAATATTTTCCATGTTGGGATACAAATTTGACTACTAAATTTCGATCAGTTAAATATAATCAAAGGCAAAATGCTTAAAAAATTGGAGTTTGGTCAATTTATAATCTGTTCCGAAACTTTTAAAATTAATTAGATGAATCATGTAATATAGATTTGTTCTCAACTAGTATCTCATATTTTTTGTGGCGAAAGTATAACTTATAGCCGAAAAATTGTACTCCATAAAGGTCATTGTTGATAAATTTAGCAATGTTGTCTATTTATAAAGAAAACGAGAATAATTTTTGGTTGAAAAATATGAACAATATTATACTTAGATGATCATAATTTTTTTAGTATGGTTAATCTAAACTTTATAATTTTTTTACTTATTTTAAAGATTATTAGTTGGACCAAAATTTGATAAAACTTTAATTTTTTTTACAGTACATTATAAATAATTATTAGGATTATTTGAATATAATAATTATTATGAACATCGTATTTAGATATAGTGCATAGAATTAGGGGTGAGAATACGGATATTGGGTATTGGGTTTACCCGTACCCAACCCGGTACCCGCCGGGTATTGGATACCCAATATCCAAGTTTACAGGATTGAGTATGGGATTGGGTATTGAAAATTAAGATAAATCGAGTATTGGGTAACTCGAATGGGTATCGGGTATTATCCGAATATCCAATTTATTATTTAAAGCATTTTTTAAAGTAGCCATTTTAGGCTTCAAGAGTTGCGCTAATTTATTTACTAATTACTGGTTGCTTCTACCGTTTAATTAGATGGGTAACTTTTATTTTACTTACATATTGCATAACCAATCCCATTACTTTAAAATAAAAGTGACTCATTTTTTTAGGTCTATACTATAAAATAAATGCAACATTAGAGATATTAGTTAATTTAAATATTTCTATATTTATATTAATATATAAAATTTTAAATTTTTATTAGTTATTAACACATTTAAAAAGTCGGGTATTTGGTACCCGATACGTCGGCCTCGGGTATGGATACCCGGGGTGGGTATTGGAGTACCCTAAAATATACCGGGTCCGGATTTGGATAAACATTTTAGATAATTTTTAGGTTTGGGTACCCGGTTTTTTTGGGTCGGGTATCCACGGATACCCGTATTCCCACCCCCACATAGAATTATTAAATATGAAAAGGTTTCAAAGGCACGCAAATGATCATAAATGTCATATTTTCCTTGTTGATCTTCTCAAACATGTTTTTTTTTTAATGGAAAATAATATTATAATATATTTGTACAATTTGAACCTGAAAAAATACTTAGGACAGACTGGATTTAAATGAGAAATGGACCATTAAAAAAAAGTGGCCCGCATTTGTGGCAATTGAAAATATTTTAAAAATCCTCAACATTCCAATTGAAGTTGAATAACAAATACAGTAATCAATATTGATTAGGTTCATTTAGCAATAAAAATAGTGATCAGTCTTACGAATTTTGTATTTAACAAAAGTTATACAGCGTTGTGAAATTAAGTTAATGTATGATGGTGGTGTTCGGTTTTCTAGATAAAATAATACTACTAACATATAATTTAAGATTGAGTTGTGAGAATATTTTAGTCCTAGGAGGTTGGTTAGCTATGACTAATTATCTCATGATTATCCATCTAGGATTGAGTTGAGGGACTAAATCTCATGAACCAAACACATTACTAATTTAATCCGGGATACAATATTGCAACAGAACACCCCAGATTGTTAGAGTTAGGAGAATCATTATGAAGATAATATTTGGTTATATAATTGCATAACTGATTGTAAATGTTGTGTCTTTATCAAATCAACATGGAGTGATACGAATATCAATAGTTTAATTACTAAATCATTTTGTATCATGAGTGTATCACACTTGCAATTAGAAATTTTTTTGCTAAGCTTATTGAAAGCATTATTCGGATAACCATGAAAAAAATTGTAATTTAAATATTATTGATGGCTTAATATTTGCTTTCCACGACATAGAAACTTAACTTTTCTTTTGTACAATTGGAAATAATGGAAACCACTATAGTATGATATTTGGTTGCATATTCTGATTTCTGATGGTATATGCTACGAACAACAATCTGAACAAAGTAAAAAATAATTTTTTATGAGCTAAATTGTTTGAAAACCCATCAAATTTAATTAACTTCTAATCAACTAAACGACTACGTTTTCATTATTGACGACAACGCTCAACCCACCAATTGCAATTTATCATATACAATTCGACCAACTTTTTTTGGCATGAGATCATTACGAACAAATCCAACATTCATATTTTTCGAATTGGTTTTTAGGGTTGCGAGACTAACCACAATTTGACCAAACTTTACGATTCTACGTTGCCTTAGGATGTCAAATCCATCAATGTAGAAGGCTTTGTTTGATATATGAGGATAACAAATCAAGGCAATGGAAATCAGTAGTAAAAAAGAGCATTACAAAAGCAAAGATCGAAGTAACAAGACAAGAACAATGAGAGAGAAACAAGATCAAAATAAGCAAATGTGACTGCTATAAAGAGGCCAATCACAGCAAAAATCGCAAGCAATCAACACACATAAACAAGCGGCAAGGGTGGAGACCATCAAATGGATCAGCAAGAGAATGAGATCAATGCAGGAAACGCGTTGATAGCTCAATTAGGACAGGGGAGCAAGAGTTTTCGGGCTGAAGTCTAAATTGCTATCCAATACTAGGATGCAATCCCTGCCTTTTACAACACACAGCCCCTCGCCATGGCATGGCAATATTACTATAGAAGAGGTTGCGAACTGATGGTTGGGCGAATTTTTGATAATAATAAATGCGGGTAAAAAATATATAGATCACGACACAAGGAATTACGTGGTTCGATTTACTGAGGTAAATCTACGTCCACGGGAAGAAATGAGAGCAAGATTGTATTGCTTGATCTGGTTTACAGCTTACAAATACAGACCTGCTATATGTTATTTGATGTCTAGAGCCCCTCCCTCCTTATCTGATCTAAGTTCTATTTATACATTGAACTAAGATCGTGGCTTGCATCACCACTAACTAGATCGTGGCTTACATCACCACTAACTAGGTTGTGGATGTCGTGGAGGTCATGAGATCCTGCATGGGTCCACTATCTCTTTGTTTGGTCCGCTATCCTGCATGAGATCCTGCATGAGTTGACACCACTAAATAGATCGTGTAGTGGAGGTCGTGGAGGTTCTGCATGAGTCCACTATCTCCCAGTTCGGTCGAATACTGAGACCGAACTGCTGAACTATTGCCGAGCAGCTTTTGCCGATCTGAGAGTAGAGCTTGATTGGTCGGCTTTTACCGAGCTGTAGGCTGGGGCCGAACTCTTTGGTAATGCCGAACTGATACTCTTCCTTGGGCTTTGGGCTGATGGGCCGTCACCGCTATTGGGCTTGTTTAGTACGTACCCCATCACTACCCCCCCGAAAAGCGAAGTGAATCACTTCGGCGAAGCGAGTCACTTCGGCATTCTGGATAAAGGTACGGGGGAGGCTGACGTCAGGGGACGTGCCTTGCGCGTGACTGCATTAAATGCGACAGTAAAATCCGGCCGTTGAATCCTGAAAAGGTGGGAGCCGAAACGGTGCGATGATTTTGAAATCTTCTCCGAATCTGATAAATACGTCCTTTCTTCATCATTTGAACACTTTTGCTATTGCTTCTTCTGCATTCTCTCTCTTTTGCGTAAAAATTTCCTTCCGCTTTCAAGAATTTCTTCAGAATTTCTTCAGACTTTCAAAGAGTAAGAACCATGTCTTCTTCTTCTTCTTCTGAGTCAGGTAGCGGTAGGAAAGGGGGTAAGGGGTCTTCTAGCCGGAAAGAATCCGGGGAGAAGACCGTAGAGTATTTTCATAGCATCTTGAGTAAGGATACTGTGATATCCTTACACGAAAAATATTTTTTTCCTGGGGGGAAGGTTGCGATTCCCGACGACCTTCATAGGGCTGACTCGCCGCCGGAGGGTTACGCCACCGTTTATGAAGCCGGCTTGGAATGCGGGCTTCGTTTCCCTCTTCCCCCTGCCTTTGTAGAGCTGCTAGATTTTTTTCAACTCCCTTTAGGTCAGGTGACTCCGAACTCTTGGAGGCACTTATCGGCCTTTGCTGCCGAACTGCGTAGGCTAGATAAGAATCTGTCTCTGAGGGCAATCCTTAATTTCTTCCAGTTTAAGAGGAAGGGATCTTGGTTTTACTTGATCCCTTTACAGCCCTTTAGAGCCTTTTGTAAAACCAAATGGCCGAAATGGCAAAATCGCTTCTTTTTTTATAATAGGACTTCGGCTTCGGACTTTTCCTGGAGAGGGCCGAAGTCCGTTATTCCTCATCCTCGGGTAGAACCGTTGGACGAGCTCGAGGCCGAGCTCAATAAGATTCCCATGATTAGGAAGCAGTACTCGGAGTCTGAGCTCGTCAAGGGCGACTTCGTGTTCGACTCCTCGTCTTCGGACGAAGAGACTGAGGGTGAGGATTTCTTTTTTATGCATTACTGCCTTGACGACGAAAACTAACCTTGTTTTCTTACTTTTTGGCAGTGAACTTGCTAAACAAGCTCGGTCGCAAATCCTCCGAATCTAAGGAACCGGAGAGGCCGAAAACCACCAGCTCGGCGTCTGATGCCGAGAAGAATCCGAAGAGGCAAAAGACCTCTTCGGATCCAAAGAAGCCGGAGTCGACTTCGGCAAGGGGGAAGGGGAGGATTCAGAAACCCCCAAGAGCGCCAGAGAAAGACGTGGTCTTGGCGCCTCCTTCGGAACATATCTGTGAGCCCTTTTTATGGCCCACGGACTTCGCCGAGGTGAATTCTCTTCTTGATTTTCTGGCCTTGCTTTTTTCCTGTATTTTTTGTGGCCCCTCGGTTGACTTTTTCCTTTTTCCATTTTCAGAGGAACGATATGCTCTCCAAGCTCGTCGCCGTTGAACTCTCCAAAGCGTCCAACGATTATGCTGAGATGCAGAGGAAGTTGGCGGCTGCTCGTCACCAGGCCGAACAGGCTAAGGCAGACTTTGAGAAGGCCAGAGCTGCTAGGATCTCGGCCCAGGATGAAGCCCAGTTTGCCAAAAACCAGCTCGTCATCCAGCGAGAGCAGACGAAACGGAGGGATGCTGCCGCCGTGGTTGCCCAAGGGGAGGTTCTCCGTGCTTTCGCGGAGAAACTCTTTCTGAGCAATCAATTTTCGGCCTTTGTCGGTGATCTGCTGAAACTGATGACCGATAATGCCGAGCAGGGGCCCGAAGTCGTCCTGCCGCTGTACGGCCGAGAGATAGCAGCTCGTCTCCAGAGTCTGCCGCTCCTTGAGGAGCTTGCTTCGTCCTCAGTCCTGCTTTCTGCTGACCGAGTTCGTAGTTGCCGAGCTGACCGGGACGAGAATATGGAGGCTATCTTTGCCTCCTTAGGGCCAGTTTCACCCGCTCCAATTTTCCACGGAGAGGGTGAGACCGAGCAGCTTGATCAGCAGACCGGAGACAGGCAGGCCGAGCAAGAGGTGCTGCTGATCGGTGATGGGGGCACCGAGCAGGCTGGGGGGAGCAGGGAGGCCGAGGCTGAAGCTGAGGCAGACAAGGAGAAGGAAGCTGAACCTCACCGAGGAGCCGGAGACGAAGCTGGCGGAGTATGATTTCGTCTCCCTTCTCTTAGTTTAGTTTCTTCCTTCTTGTAAAATGGCCTTGAAGCCCTCCTTGTGTAAAAAAAAAAAAATTTTCTTATGAATGAAAAAATTCTTCTTTCTACACTTGTGTCTTCGTATAGCTTTTCGTACTCTCTTTTACTCCTGTTGTGGTTTACTACCTACTCAGTAAAATGAAATGCCGAACTGACATAGCTGCTTTGTATTCTTAACTCTTAAGGAGCTGGAGGTACTTCACTGGAAGCGGCTGTACTCTTCCGCTTTAGACGAAGCTGAGAAAAAAGCCATAGCTGACCAGATGAAGAATGACGAACTCTTGGCTTGTTTAGTGAAGCTGGAGGCCGACAATAAGGACTTAGAGTCCGAAAAGAAAGATCTGGAGGCCGAGCTGAATACTGCCGTCGCTGAGAGGACTGCGTATGAGGATTTCATCTGCAGGCGCGGGGGAATGACCATCTCTGAAGTTCAGGAACGAGTTGACGAACTGTGGGAGGAATATCATGTACTCCGGAGGAACAATGCGCTGGAGAGCTCGGCTTGCCAACAAGTCGTGAAATCATTGCGGCGCTGGGCTTCTCGGTACGACATCATTCTTTCCCGGCGTCCCTCAATCGAGAGATTCCTTAGGCATTTCCCGCCAACAGATGGTCGCACTCCAGCTCAAACCTCTGATTCACTTGCTCAAAACCCTACTCCAAGTCAGCAACGAACTCAGGAACAACCGGAGACGTCAAGACGAGGACGGACTGAAGTTCGCAGAGGAGCGGTGACTATGAGTGAGCAAGATCGGCAAATGATTCGTGAAGAGACTCTTCGCCGCCGAGGTGCTAGAGCTTCCCGGGCTCAGGGAAGAGGCGGTAGGTCGATTAGAGCATCTCGTCGACCTGCTTATTCTTCAGCTGCCCGGAATGGCCGAACTCGGCTTCACGAGGATTTTGTGAATAGATGGCTCAACTTTAGCAACCATGGACAGTAGAATAGTCCTTTGTAATGGCGTAACGCCTTCTTGTAGGGCAGCAGAATTATATGCCGAACAAGATTTAATAAATGAAATTTTCATTTCGCTTCTATCACTGCGTATTTACAGCTCAGCGAAAAAATTTCATCGTGCTCGTCCTCGGTCTTATGAAGTAAACTTCTTTGACCGGACTCGTCCTCGGTCTTATGAAGTAAGCTTCTTTGACCGGACTCGTCTTTGGTCTTATGAAGTAAACTTCTTTGACCGGACTTGGTCCTTGGTCTTATGAAATAAACTTCTTTGACCGGACTCGTCTTTGGTCTTATGAAGTAAACTTCTTTGACCGGACTCGTCTTTGGTCTTATGAAGTAAATTTCTTTGACCGGACTAAGCTTGTGTCCTAATTTGGCGAGTTTTATCGCTCGGATCGGACTTTCCCTTGTCCTAATTTGGGGATCGGACTTTCCCTTGTCCTAATTCGGCGAGTTTTATCGCGTGGATCGGACTTTCCCTTGTCCTAATTCGGCGAGTTTTATCGCGTGGATCGGACTTTCCCTTTGTTGCAGTTCGTTTCAGACGAACTGCTTGTTTCTTAAGCTGAATTGTGGTCTTGTATCCTCCTTAGAAGCTTGGACTCACAATCGTTGGCTTATATATGTTCTAAAAAGGGGATCAGCCTTCGAAGAACAAGATACCTCAGTAACATTTGTAAGAGACGACACGCACATAGAGAGACAACGCACATAAAGACAAACATGAAAAACAAGTAAAAAACAAAGAAAGCACATACCCCTAGGACCGAACTAGACACAAGACTGACTGACCGGACTGTCTCTTACAAATGGAACTTCTTGAGGTTGGAAATGTGCCATGTTCGGGGTACTTGTTCTCCTGACATGTGAGTCAATTTGTAAGACCCTTTGCCGAGGACTTCTGACACCCGATATGGACCTTCCCATGTGGGTTCGAGTTTGCCCAGCTTTTCTGCTCGGCTTACTTCGTTGTTTCTCAAGACGAGATCTCCCACTTGAAATTGCAGCTTTTTCACCCTTTGGTTATAATACCGGGCTACTTGCTCCTTGTACTTGGCTGCTTTTATGCAGGCCAATTCTCTTCTTTCTTCGGCCAGATCTAGTTCGGCTCTCAGTCCGTCATCATTCATTTCTGAGGAGAAATTTAGAGTTCGGGGACTGGGTACGCCGATCTCAACCGGAATCACGGCTTCAGTGCCGTACACCAGACTGTACGGAGTTTCACCGTTGGAGGTTTTGGGTGTAGTTCGGTAGGACCATAGGACTTGAGGGAGATTTTCTACCCATTGTCCTTTGGCTTGTTCAATGGTACGAACTGAGCGGGCGGCTTCTCAGGATTGAGACGTGGCCCCAATCGGTCTTGCACCGGAGTCCTTTGAATCCTTTCAAAAGGAGTTCGGCGAGGATGTCCCTGATCGCTATGATCGGGCTTCCTCCTGTCTCCTCGGGATGAGCTGTCTAAAGACCGTTTGCGACGGTCTGCCTCATCGGCACGGGAGAACTGGTCCGCAATGTCCCACATCTCTTGAGCTGTTTGCGGACTGCATTCCACGAGCTTTCTGTAGAGAGCTCCGGGCAGGATTCCATTTTGGAATGCCGAAATGACAAGTAGATCATTGAGATCATCTACTTGTAGGCATTCCTTGTGGCTGATCTTTTCGTCGCGACCTTGACGTATAGAAAGCAGCTGAGCCGAAGTGATTCGGGCTTCCGCTTTCTGAAAGAACCTCCTGTGGAAAGCATCCATTAGATCTCGGTAAGATCTAATGCTGCCTTGGGGGAGGCTATCGAACCACCTTCTTGCGTTCCCGATAAGCAGCTCGGGAAACAGCTTGCACATATGGACCTCATTGAGACCCTGGTTCGCCATGTTATACTGATAGCGTCCCAGGAAGTCATGAGGATTCACTAACCCGTCATAAGTCATCGACGGAGTTCGGTAGTTCTGTGGCAAGGGAGTTCGGGTGATATCGTCCGAGAACGGAGTCTTCAATGCTCCGTACATGGCGAACCCGACATCTCTTCGGTATGGAGGAGATGGAGTTCTCCTGTGATTCCGGTACCGAGGAGGAACAGGAACATGTCGGGGTTGAGGATTCTTCTTCCTGGAAGACACGGCACTACTGCGGTAGTGACTTTCATGTCTGGATGAGGAGGGAGAATCCACCGTTTTCGTCTCCGGCTTTTGGCCCTTTTGCAGGAAAATTAAGAACTCTTCCTGCTTCTCGGCCAAAAACAACTTGACAGCCTCGTTCAAATCGGGCTGCTGGGAAGACTCGGTGCGATGAGTCTTTGAGCGGCTTGTTCCTTCTCTGTGAGAACTGGAAGTAGATTTCTCCCAGGCTGTTTTCCAGACCTGCGGGCTGGACTAGCTTCCTCATGGTTATCACGAACGGTATTATGGGTGTTACGTGATCTGGTATGCATTTTTTTGGTGGAAGAGGATCAAAAACTCGCTTTATCACAAATTTGGTTCTCTGGTTCCCACAGACGGCGCCAGTGATGGTTGGGCGAATTTTTGATAATAATAAATGCGGGTAAAAAATATATAGATCACGACACAAGGAATTACGTGGTTCGATTTACTGAGGTAAATCTACGTCCACGGGAAGAAATGAGAGCAAGATTGTATTGCTTGATCTGGTTTACAGCTTACAAATACAGACCTGCTATATGTTATTTGATGTCTAGAGCCCCTCCCTCCTTATCTGATCTAAGTTCTATTTATACATTGAACTAAGATCGTGGCTTGCATCACCACTAACTAGATCGTGGCTTACATCACCACTAACTAGGTTGTGGATGTCGTGGAGGTCATGAGATCCTGCATGGGTCCACTATCTCTTTGTTTGGTCCGCTATCCTGCATGAGATCCTGCATGAGTTGACACCACTAAATAGATCGTGTAGTGGAGGTCGTGGAGGTTCTGCATGAGTCCACTATCTCCCAGTTCGGTCGAATACTGAGACCGAACTGCTGAACTATTGCCGAGCAGCTTTTGCCGATCTGAGAGTAGAGCTTGATTGGTCGGCTTTTACCGAGCTGTAGGCTGGGGCCGAACTCTTTGGTAATGCCGAACTGATACTCTTCCTTGGGCTTTGGGCTGATGGGCCGTCACCGCTATTGGGCTTGTTTAGTACGTACCCCATCACGAACGTCACAGTGCAAAACTCAAGCACGGACAGGGGCCCTCTTCCTTTATACTAGTTCCACTCGAGCCCCCCTACCCCATGGCCAACAGCATAGTTTCCTGCTCATACCTTTTACTAGTTGCCATCATTTCCATGTTAAGTAAGAAAAATATAACAATGAATTTCATCCATGAATAACATTCAGAAAAACACCTTCAGATTTCGAATCTAAACACATGGCTTCTTCATATATGCAAAATTCTGGACAATTTGCAATACAAAATAGACTAACGAACAAAAAACATTTACTTTTTCTCAAAATCAACTTGTAAAATAAATAATGTAAGGAATATATACATTTTTAGCATTTTAAGCAGGCAATGAACTCACATCAACAACCACTTCTATCAGCTACACAACACTTTTCATAAAAAACAATCGATAATTCGATACACATAAAACACACGTCTATCAGCTAAACAATCAATACACATGAACAATCAAGTTACAATAAAAAAAAACTATTGAGAGGCAATAACACTCTCCTACAACGCATAAGGGTAGAGATCAATGAATGGATCAGCAAGATAATGAGATCAATGCAGGAAACATGTTGATGGCTCAATTAGGAGAGGGGAGCAAGATTTTTTCGGGCTGAAGTCTAAATTGCTATCCAATACTAGGACGCAATCCCTGCTTTTTCATACAGCCCCTTGCCATGCCTAAGTTAGGAATGGCGTTGTTAATATATAAGAGGTTGCGAAAGTCACAATGCAATATTCAAGCACGGACAGGGGCCCTCTTCCTTTTTATGAGTTTCATTCTAGCCCCCTACCCCATGACCACCAACATTGTTTCCTACTCATACCTTTTACTTAGTTGCCATCATTTCCATGTTAATTCATGAACAATATTTTCAAAAAAATCCTTCAGATTTCAAATTCAAACATTGGGCTTCTCTGTATATGCAAAATTCTAGATAAATTGCAATGGAAAATAGATGAACAAAAACATTTCTTTTTTCTCAAAACCAATGATGTAAGGCATATGAACATTTAGCATTTTAAGCATGCAATGAACTCACATCCTAATATTTTAAACCACATATCAAACACTCTACTACCTAAACAAAAAGGGTAACGAGGGAACAAATCAATGTAATCAAAATCAAAACTTGGAACGACCAACATCAGCGAGCTATACACATAAGCTTATTCAAAACTTTTAATTCAAAAAAAAGGTAAATTTGCCTCAAAACCCAAGCAATTCTAGCATCCGATGAATTTGCAGACCTAGACTTGCATTGGAGTTTGGGCGTAAATGTTATCGAAATCGAAATGCCGTTTAACAAAGATGTGTTCTTTAGGGTGTCCACTATAAGGTGGACACGCCCAATAGCCCCGCCCCAGTTTTTTGTCCATAGCCCCGGATTTTTGTCCATAGCCCCAAAATTCTATTTCCGCCACTATAGTGGACACCTCCAATAGCCCCCAAATTTTATAATCAATTTTCATTTTATTAATGTTTCAAGTAATTACGAACAAATTTATCGGGATATACGTACGTAGAAGAAGTCGACTATACGAATTAAAAATAAAAATAAAATTTCACTTTAAATTAAAATACAAATTAAAATAAAAATTTGTATTTAAACACACTAATTTCAAAATTAAAATTAAAATTACACACTACATTGAATCTAATACAAATCACTACCAAGTTTACACAACGCCACCACCTCCCCTACGTGCCCACACTTCTTCAATCAAATCCGCCTGCAGTGTGTTATGTGATGTGGTCCTGCGCATATCCGCGAAGCGTTGGATCAAATATTCATTGCTCCGTGGTACGCCCATCTGGATGGGCGCGGAGGCGACACCGTGACTTGTACTTGCGCCCTCTTCCGGTGCCCATCGCTCTGCCGCAAATCCTTCATCTTCTATTATCATATTATGCAATATGATACAAGCTAACATAATATTGGCGACATCATCTTCGTGCCAAACTCGTGCCGGACACCGTATAATAGCCCACCGCGATTGGAGGACACCAAAAGCCCGCTCAACGTCCTTCCTAGCACTCTCTTGTTTGTGCGCGAAATATTGTTTCTTCGGTCCTACTGGCTGGCGGACAGTCTTCACGAATACGGGCCACCGAGGATATATTCCATCTGCCAAATAGTAGCCCCTACTGTACTGCGTACCGTTGGCTACGAAGCTGATATCTGGTCCCTCACCCCGGCACTCCTCGTTGAAGAGCGGCGACGACTGAAGAACATTGATGTCGTTGTTCGAACCCGCCACGCCGAAATACGCATGCCAGATCTTCATACGGTAGTCCGCAATGGCTTCCAGTATCATCGTTGGATGTTTGCTTTTGAATCCAGTAGTGAACTGGCCTTTCCATGCCACGGGGCAGTTCCTCCACTCCCAATGCATGCAATCGATACTTCCTAACATTCCTGGGAAGCCGTGCACCGCCCCGTGCATATCCAGTAGGCGCTGACACTCATCCGGTTTGGGCTTCCGTAGAAACTCCCCACCGAAAATTTCCCGGATCCCCTTACAGAACTGCCTAAGCACTGTGAGGCTAGTCGTCTCACCCATCTGTAGGTATTCATCGAACATGTCCGCTGGTCCGGCGTAGGCAAGCTGTCGGATTGCAGCGGTGCACTTCTGTTGTGTGGACAGCCCGATCCGGCCAGCCGCATCACGCCGGAGAGTGAAGCATCGGTAATGCTCAGCCAAATTCGTCGCTATATAGTTGAACAGCCGCTGTGACATCCTGAATCTCCGGCGGAATATCTCGGGTGGATAACGGGGGTTATCCACAAAGTAATCATCCATTAAACGTTGGTGAGCACCGACGTGGTCTCGTGGGATTGTCCGCCGCTGAGTAATGGTGCGAGGGATCGGATCCTCCGCAGCCTCCGCCTCGTCTGCAAAATCGGCCGCTACCTGCTGGGCGGCCTGGTGTTGCATCTGTTGAAGCAGAGCATTCCAGTTGTCTCTCCACATATTGTTCATTTCCGTCCCAAATTTGTAGTGAGAGAAATTTGTATAGATGTTGTATTGGAATGGTGTGAAAATAATGAATGGAGTGGGGTGTATTTATAGGTGAATTGAAGTGTAAAAAAAAAAAAATTAAAAAATCGGAAAATCGCCAGCCGCGGCGGTTGTCCTCCGCTATAGGAGGCGCGCCTATAGGCGCGGCTATAGGGACGCCCGCCGCGTCCTCGCCCCGCACGCGGCTATCCCGCATCCGCCGCCTCCCTCCCCCCTCGCCGCGTCCACCTCCGAGGCGGACACCCCCTTCACTATGATAGCCGCGCCTTCCTTCTCCCTCCGCCCTCCTTCACGCCGACCGCCCCGCCTTACCCATAGTGGACACCCTTAGGAAATGTGGCGGAGCTGCGGAGGCGCACGGCTGCCCATTTCGCAAATGAGATCCTGAATAAGAGGAATGGATCGAATTAGGGTTTAGTCCTGGCATTTTATACTGTAAAATGAAGTTTTTTTTTTATGTACTTTAAATCAAGATCACATTTTTATTTGAAATTAACTCCATTAGTCGACCCAAAATAAATTTAGAAATTTTTAGATGTGTAAGTGTAACAATGCTTATAAAAACTTTTAAGAGGTCGTGGGATTTTTTCTGAATTGAAAAATATTAGTAGTGTTTTTCTAATTATAATACACCATTAAATTTTAACAATAAGCCTTTTTTTTTTACTAGCCATCCAAAAATATGAATTTCATATATTATCGGGCCATGAAAACGTTAACAAATCTTCAGGTAAAAAAAAATGTTATTTGTATCGTTAGTAAACGAAATTGTTTTATTGGGACTGAAGAAAAGACTCGACTTCATAGATTGTACTTATTGTATAGACTATATAGTGATTAGTATATGGAGTAACAATTTGTGGTAGATTAGTGTGGGAAAAAATGTGTTTTTATGGAATGGACAAAATAATCGTTTATGTTTTTAATGGGGTTAAGAATGCTATTGTAACGATTGGTAGATTAGTGGGGAAAAAAACGTTTGTGTCTCATGGGATGGACAAAAGAATCGTTTATGTTTTGATTTTGAATGGGATGAGGAAAGTATGTATCTTTAAATAAACTCTACTTGTTATGTGCCAACCCTCGTAATCTTGAATTTCTTAAACTAAAAGTTGGTTAACATGACAAAATAGAGGATAAAATTTAAAAAGGAGAAACTTTTGAAAGCAAAGATATTTACATTTTGAAAAACATGTCTAACACTAAAAGTTTATATCCATCAAATTTCATGCACAGCTCGTATTAAAAAGACAGTATTCATATTATAGCATAATTTGCTAGAAACTGTAGTCACAATCACAAATGTAACTAAAGACTTTACAGGCAATTTATTTGACCAAACCAAACACATAATAATAACATAGTCGAAATCTGCTGCATCAGCAAATGCAGTTCTTATTACATGACACTAAACTGTTCCCAACACAGTCTGGAAGTAAAGTTCAAACAAGACAGACACTCAATTTAAAACAACCCGAGCATTAAACATCAACATAGGAAATGTTCGATCAAAACATCGTCTCCATAACGCATATATATAATAATACGACTCCAGCATAAGACCACCTCATGCAACAGAGAAATACGGCCCTCACAGACAAAGCACATAGGGCATCCCTATATTACCTCGCCCATGCGGCCAAAGCACTTAGCCAATCATATTATATCTTCCTCAAGCACCATCTCTCTTCCCTTCCACATATGCTTGACCATGATCCTGCACCGGGGAGACATGGAGAAAATAAATTAGAACATTTTTATTTTGCAGATCATCAATTTTATGGTTGATCTCCTACATATACATAATGTTAAGAAAATGCAGGCACTAGACCTCATCTTGCTTCGCTCCATCTTTTTCTTTCAATATAGTCCGAGCGGCATAGTCAGAGGGGCGAGCCCCCCCGCTCCAGTGCAGTGCCTCCGCTCCATCCCTGAAGCCTGCACTGGGATTAGAAAAGTTGATTGATTGCTATTCAGAATCTTCATAAGCTTCTCCATCATCGGAAAGTTCATCAAAAGCTCGAACATCCAACTGATAGCGCAGGATTCCTCCTATTCCTCCAAAACCACGGCAGAATTGCGACCCTTCTTGTGATTTGTTGGTGACAAACTCAAGAGTGCAGCCAAAACGTCTATACTCATTGGCAAACCATTCAAGCAGCGACATCTTTTCCTGTACCTCTAGTTCAGCATTTGTAGCTGGATCACGGAAGTTACTTTGCACAGACTCCTGCTCCTTGTTGAAGTGTTTTATGAGAACTTCACCGGTTACAGTGTTCTTCAGCGTGTATCTGGTCATGTCCAGATTTTCCCAAACAATAAGCGTCTCAACAGCACCCATTTCAAGAACTTTCAATGTGTCTTCAACACCAAAGACATACTTTCCAGTATCCTGACTAATCTCCTCAAAGTACTTGCCAATTAAACGCTTCTCTTGTATGAACTTCACATTGGAAAGGATCTCCGCAGACAGCTCAATTGCCTGATTGAAACCATTTTCCCCTCCATATGAAACATCCACCACATTCAGAATTTTCGCCTGTAAACGAGGGTCAAACATATCAGACTGACTGAGCTCGGTCTTGAAGTCGGCAGAACCAGCCAGAATGAGTCCAGAAACATTGGGTTGGCTTGTCTGAGAATTGATGTAAAATTGGGTGGCAAGCTCTGCGGTTTTCCGAACATAGTTATGGCGCTTCTCCATGCGGAGTCGAGCAAAACGCAGTGCAGATTGCCCTCCTCTTCCATGCTTCTTAGGGAGGTCCACAGTAAATTTGTGAAGAATCTCCCTAGTATTACCGCTCAGTGTTCCAAAGAGAGTCCCATTACCATCCATAACAATAAAGCCAAACTTATCATCTGATTCTAAAAGTTCATTCAGAGCCTCGGTGTGGAATTTGTTGTCACATAGATAAAGAGACGCATTTATGGGCCTGAATGGCTCAAAGTCAATTGTTACCTTCTTTTCCTTCCCGTCATCAGTAACAATGGTTCCAGTGTAGAGAACGAGACCATTCGGAGGAACCTTGTTGTACAATTTCAGCCTCTGCTGAGCTGATGTAATTGCACCGAGAACAGATTGGCGATTGACTCTGCTTTTGATGTTAGATGCAGTTCCGAATTCATCTCCAAGCATCTTGGTGACACGAGAGACTTGATCGCGAGGAGGCATGATAAGAGAAATCATGCTGGTTCCATTACCTCGAGCTGCTTCCAGAGCCTTGATGAGTTTCTTGATTTTCCATATCTCAATATTCTTATCAGTTTCATGACCATCAGCCATTGTTCTCAAATGGAAAATTAAAGCAGCAGAAGAGTTCTGCAATTGATCCAAAAAGAACAACGGTTAAACAACCAACAGAATTCTGGTGGTAAAACGTGTAGTAAATAAAGCTAATAAAATAGCATAGCCTGTTTGAGCTGAAAACTGAGACATGAGATTTGTGTTATGAAAGTACAAGCCAATCATAATACAAATGTCAACACAAAATTTGATAATGAGGAAAAAAACAATGGATCGCCAAATTTGGTGAGAGAAAAATATATTAAAAATAATATAAAATAACACAACCATCAGCCATCCCTTAAAATAATTCTTCGAACCCATAAACTCTTAAAATATGAATGTAACGACTACAATTATACAAGAACGTACAACCAAGGTTCATATGCCAAGCCGTCCAATAATAACAAGTAAATCAATCGTAGAAGTTAGTCTCGTGAAATAAATGGTGGAAGGAAATCATCTAAACATGTGCATAGAAATTGTTGGCCCAGAGTAATTGGCACAGCGAAAATACATGTATACCATGTGCATATGGTAGTGAAAACAAACACATAGTAGTATAGCCTGATCTCCAAAATAGGTACAGCAACTGATGAGAAAGTAGTGTCTTATTCCATATGTTTCACAGCAAGGCAAACCATGCATCTAACATACAGTTTCATTTGAACAAATAATTCTGACATCAGAAATTTTCAACAAATTCAAGTTCAGCACAACCAAGGTACAAGAAACAAAACAAAATAAAAATAAAAATAAAATAAAAATTGAAGGATCCTGAGATTACTCCAAGTGGATTAACAATTCTAATGAACTTCGCTTATTTCTGGAAAATAACTATACATGATAAATTACTGTGCATGACAAACATCTCAAATATGCCAGAATTCTACGGATATAGGGCTTTGAATCAGCTAAAGTTAAATAGATTCATGCAAAGCATATCACAAAAAATCGTGATTCCTTTGAATTATACATAGCTCTGCTGTGATCTAAATCCACGAAAAATAATCGAACAGCTCAACAAAAAGCAAAAACTATATGTCGATCAAACGTGTATGGAGCAATCATCGGATATATATTAAAAATAAAAACACACTCAAAACCGAAACACATCAATCAGAAACCAAAAATCGGATACACGGATATTCAATCAAATATGTAAAAACAAAAAAAAGGGGCAAAAATCAGAGAATTACCTCGGACGATGAGAGCAAAAGCGTAATGGATACGCGGCAGCAGCGGTGCTAGATAGCGAAAACAATCTACCAAATATATATAGTGTGAAAAAAGGGAGAAAAAATGTAAATGAAAAACCCTCCTTCAATTAAAATTGTACACGGAACCTCAAAAATGCAAAAAAAAAAAAAAAAAAATTTGGAAAATGAACTTTACTTTTAAAATCCAATTTTTATTTGTTAGGATTTTGTCTTTAATTTTTAAAATTCAATTTTTAGCTG
Organism: Salvia splendens; assembly: GCF_004379255.2. Lineage (NCBI taxonomy): Eukaryota > Viridiplantae > Streptophyta > Magnoliopsida > Lamiales > Lamiaceae > Salvia > Salvia splendens. The sequence goes on along the minus strand of NC_056037.1, from coordinate 1,372,478 downwards.
TTAGGATTTTGCCTGTAAAAAAATCTGATTCTTTAATTTTTAAATTTCTTTAGGATATTAAAAATACACTTACTTTTAAATCTAGAGTTTATTTGTTAGGATTTTGTTTATGAAAAGTAAAATTCAATGTTTGTTTTAATTTTTTAATTAAACTGGGAAATTAATTAGAATTCTAAAAATTAATTAGACATTTGATACTATAATTTTATTACTTTATGCAATAATAATAATAATAATAATAATAATAATAATAATAATAATAATAATGACTGTAAATATAATATGAAAGTAACATTATATATTTCTATTATTATTTATAATAATAATTATTAGTATAATTATACCAATATAATAGTAATGAATATTACATAATTATCTATATTAAGAGAACATTACGGCCCCAAAGCCCATCTTCCAACCTATTGGGCTGAGGTCGGACAGATGTTTATGATTCTGTGTTATTTTCAAATTCAATCTATTAGCATGGTTCAAAAAAGTGTATCACTATAAAATACTTTTATTTTGGGTACACTGAAATTGAAATGCAATTATTAGGGTTTAAGACGTAAAAGAAAGCGTTCCTAATAATTAGAGTTTGATTTTTTGTAATAACAATAATTAAAGATGTAAAAGAAAGTGTCTCTAAGTTGAAAGCAAATTATCTTAATCTTTTGTTTTTTAAGACGTTTCTATTTGTGTCTCCTAATTTTAGCTGGGACACTAATAATAAGAACAATTTATGAAGCGTTGATGGTATAATTTAAACATACGAATTAACGTCCTTAATAGCATTAAAAAGTGTCTTTATCAGATTTTTTCTTATAGTGCATGTGATTTCTCATAATTCTATAAGTTGTTTTTTACTGTTGTATCATAACTAGCTATGAATTTGCGAAGAGAACGTGCAGCGTTTCATTTTAACAAGTTTTGATTCTCACTTTGTATAATGTGTGATTCACAAACCCAAAAATTTTAAATATACCAATGGAGAAATATTACCTAAAGAGCTTGATTTTAATTATATTTATTATCGCATAAAAACTGTTTCACCTTCATTTTTTGCTGAAATGAAATTATTTTGGCTGAGATGTGTTAGGTTAATAAATAGTACTCCATTATCAAGCTAATAAATGGACCATTAAACAATCTTCCCTCTTATTTAAGTGCCTAGTAACTCATACTATAACTAACCACTAATAAAAATATAAATATGAAACTGCATCTTCATTAAATGTAATTAACATTCCATTTATGGAACTTTGATTTAAATTACCTTACAACTCATATTTTACGGGAAATTATGTTTTTAGCACTTAAATAACCACAAACTACACTATATCATGATATAGATTATAGTTACATCAAATAACCCATTAGGATGAAATTAAATAGTTACAACACAATAAATTAATATTAAATTAACTAATTTGACAAATCGTGCCTCTAGCATATGACACATGACCCACCTAATATCTTGCCAAACATACCTAGTTTCGTTAGAAATTATTGACAATTCTTCTTTTCTTTTGATATCGTCCATAAAAAAAAGTAGTTGGTCTTTTGAATAGTTAGATCCAATTTTTCACTTATAATATTTTAATTATTTATTTGTTTTTTATTTCTTTTAAATTTCATTAATTTAGTATTAAATTAGCATTGTCCACAATCAAAATTATTGACACTGGACGAAAGTAGCATCAGTAGCATAGTAAGTGAAATTAAATGAGCAAATTGCCAAAATAATATTCCTAATAATGTATTGCCAAATATAGGTTCATTATGCAATTTTTTAGATCAATAAAAAAATCATAAAATCTGAATTTGTTATGAATTGTTCTATAAACAATATATTCACGCATATATAGTATCCCTATTACATTATAAATTGTTCAACAAACTGATATTGTTTTCTTTATAAATATAGTATATCGTTTTATTTACACATATAGACGACTACCTATGATTTCAAATGTACGTAATTATATGAATTTTCGACTATCACATCTATTACTATTACTATAATTATGATATGAACCAAAATTTGAAGAAAATTGATAATTTTGGTGGCAATTTGGCAAGTACTCTCGGGGTGTTCGGTTTGCAAGATTGTTTATATGCTTGGTTCATGAGATTTAATCCCATAATTCAATTCTAGATGGATTACTAACATCTATAATTAAAATAATCGCACGACTCAATCTTAGATTATATCTTCATATTATTTTATCTTGGCAACCAAACATCGCCTTAATAAAAACAAGAATTCGAATTTTCAAATTAGACAAGTATTTCACTTCACTATAATTTATGTTGTGATTTTATCCCGAATTTCAATAGACATTCTTCCTCCATCTTCTCCCAGCTCAATCTCCATCTCCATCTCCATCTCCATCTCCATCTCCGAGTGGATTCATCCCAGATTTCGGACAAATAATCCAGTTCGAATTCTGGATTTTGCCTCTTCTCTTTCTCCTTCGCGATTCCGTCTACCGAATCGAAGAAGGGGAAGAAGAGAAGAAGCGATGAAGGGTAAAAATGCCAAGGTTTCAGCGAAATGGATTCCCATTTTCTCCATTTCCTTCTTCCTGATTGGCATGGTCTTCACCAACAAGTGCGTGTTTGCTTCGAAAATTCGTGATTTTCTATTGTCAATTTTGGGGATTTAGCTGTAATTATTGATTCCGCGTGGTTGATTTTGCAGATTTTGGGGTTCGTTGGAATCGAAACGTCAGCTCATAACTCAGCAAAGAAGGGATCAGGAGCTGCAGATCGTTTCCGAGGATTGCAATACTAAGAAAAAGGTTGGATTTTTATTTATTTTTGGGTTAGAGATTCAGTTTTTTGGATTAGATCAGCTAAAGTTATCTTACTTTTCCCAATCTGATTGCTATCACTCTCATTTTTGCTCTAGATTCTAAAGCCCTTTTTGATTCAAATCTCTCTAGTTTTTTTTGAGGCATTTATTAATTGCAAAAATTGTCATTTAAATCACATTTTTCGTTGAGTTCTAATTAGTCCCGTAGCTTTTGAAACCGTAAATATAAGATCATAACTTTTCAAAAGTCGTGGATTTGACCAGAAATTAACGGTTATCCTTATAAATTTATATGTATTCAATTAATTGTATATTTGTATGCACATCTGTAGAAGGCAGAAGATACGAATTAATTGTATATTTGTATAATTGTATGTACATCTGTAGAAGGCAGAAGATAGGAATGATGTAATGAAGGAGGTTTATAAAACACATGAAGCAATCCAGTGAGTTTTCTACCCATATATAAAAGTACCAAAGCTAAACGATGGTAAAATCTAATTGTGGTGTTGATTCAGAGGATTGGACAAATCGATTTCGATGCTCCAGATGGAGCTCTCTGCATCTAGAAGTGTTCAAGAGAAGAGTAGAGACGATGTCCCTTTGCCAACTGCTAATCAAGAGCCTGTCAGGAAGAAGGCATTCATGGTCATTGGTATAAACACAGCTTTCAGTAGTCGAAAGAGGCGTGATTCTGTCCGGGAAACATGGATGCCTCAAGGTAACACGTCTGAATGGAAGCATATTCTTGTATGCTTAGGAGAAACTGATCTGTGATTGTTTGTATTTTCAGGTGATAAACTCCGCAGATTGGAGGACGAGAAGGGGATTGTTGTGAGGTTTATGATTGGCCACAGGTATATGCTACTGCTAATAGTAAAGTTGGAAATTTTGTGCCATTGAATTTTTTTTCCTTTATATATGCTTCCTTAAAATATTGTAGAATTTATAGAATTTCCTCCCATTGATTTCATTGGCTTGAATATTTCCTCTTTATCTTGATTCGTACCTTAAACTGTGAAGTTTGGATAAGAATAAGATTTGGAATTAGTCCTGGTAGGTTGTGGCCTAGATTGTGAGATTCGAGTACTCTTTAAGGGACTATGTTGATGTGAATCGAGGACATTATAAAAAAAGTTGACGTGGATAGGCATTATGTGACAGGAGGGTATTGTTGCTAGTTGCTGAATAGTTCTTCGCGATTAAATGGACGAATTTTACCATTCGATGATTTTCTGAATATTTTTTTTTTCAAATGTTTACTGCATGAAGTGAAATGAACTAACAAGGTAGCTTCTTGATTGATCAGTGCAACGTCGAACAGCATATTGGATAGAGCTCTCGACTCTGAAGAAGCTCAACATAAGGACTTTCTTAGGCTGGTACAAACATTTCTGCCCAACACCCTTCTTTTGTCTTCTCCCTCATTGAAAACCTTCACCGCGGCATAAAATATTGCAGGAACACGTTGAGGGATATCATGAATTGTCGGCAAAAACAAAGATTTTCTTTGCCACTGCGGTTGCGAAGTGGGATGCTGATTTTTACGTGAAGGTGGATGATGATGTTTATGTTAATTTGGGTAATTCCCCCTGCCATTAATGCCTCACCTTCATATAGTTCAGTCTAAATATTTATCTTGCAATTGAACTGTGAGTGATTCTACAGGTACTTTTGCTGCAACTCTTGCTCGTCATCGATCAAAACCCAGAGTCTACATCGGTTGTATGAAATCCGGACCCGTTCTTGCTCAGAAGTAATCGTCAAGACTCAATGAACTGATACCCTTTCATGTCCCTTAATTTTGGATTTTTACTAACTGGATATGTTCTTTCTTTAGGTCTGTTAAGTACCACGAGCCCGAGTACTGGAAATTCGGAGAAGACGGAAATAAATATTTCCGACATGCAACTGGGCAGATTTATGCCATTTCGAAGGATCTGGCAACTTACATCTCGATTAACCAGTAAGAATCTCCTGCTTTTGGTCTTACACACTCGTGCTTCTTTTGTTTTGTGCATCAACTGGTGTATGTTGTGAAGTTGGAGAAACAAAACTCTTTTCTCATGAACACAAACTCGAACAAAAAAAAAAGAAAAGAAGCAAGACCTCTTTGAAAGCTATTGATGAAGCTAAAAAGACCTAAAACAAAGTTGATTTTTTTATATTTTTCCTATATTTGGTTTATAGTTGCCATGATAGGTACATATGAAGTGGCGTGGTGTATGAAGTGGCGTGGTGTGTAGTCGAGCTCAATTTTGCTGTCTATGCAATTGCAATATAATGTGTAGTCGAACTCGATTTTGCTTTCTGTCTATGCAATTGCAATATAACACACAATAACGACAATTGCAATCTGTAGGCACATACTGCACAAGTATGCCAATGAAGATGTGTCGCTTGGTTCTTGGCTTATTGGTCTTGAAGTCGAGCACATTGACGAGCGTAATATGTGTTGTGGTACTCCGCCAGGTATACGAGAACTTAATAGAAACAGAAAAACGACAAAAAACTAATAGTGGGACGTAGAAAACTATGATAGAGGATCCGTGTGTAATTTCAGACGAGGATAAGCTTCTCCACTATAATGCCTCGAGATTTATACTCCGTGTTGCCAATTTGCAGATTGTGAATGGAAGGCACAAGCAGGCAATGTGTGCATCGCCTCATTCGATTGGAGCTGCAGTGGAATCTGCAAATCAGTAGAAAAGATCAAATTCGTACACGAACAATGTGGTGAAGGAGAAGAGGCCCTTTGGCATGCTTTATTGTAGGATCTCACGCGAGAAAAGAAAGAAAGAAAAAGAAATACACGCAGTACACTGCACAAGGATCGTAGATCATCAACACCATCATCACACAGCAAGACTTGTATGCGTATAAACAGGTTAGATACCTTACTCAAGATATCTCTTCAAAAAACGAAGAGACGAGGAGCTATATTGAGTAGACTACGTTTCTCCTAGCCGGGTTCTTTTTTATGAAATGGGAGGTCGGATACATGTATACATTGTTTAGATACTTGAGAGAAACACGAACTTGGCACGCGTTTAGTAGGAGTAGGGCTGGTGGTTTTCGCCATTCGAGTTTGTTGTAGTGGAGGTGGTGGTGTTTCTGCATTTGTTTGTGGAAGCACCATTGTTTGATTTTTGTTGCTTGTATGGACTACTATAAGTTTTGTGCGTACCTGTTCATCTCTTCATCTATGTTCCCTCCTCTTTTATGGAGGAACGGGGCCGAAGTCCATCCTTGGCCCCGAGCTAACCAATACATTTCTTTTTTGTCGTAGAAAAAAAAGTTTATTTTCTCTCCTACTTTATTCTTCATTATATTTTCTTTATATTTTTTTGTACTTTATTATTTTCTATGCTATTTATTTATTTAATTTTTTAAATTTTAATTTTCTGAAATGTATTACTTAAGGGCTGGATGGGGAAGAATTATTTTTTCGGTATCTGCGCGATTATAAATGTTTCACGTTCACTTGTCTGCTAATTAATTGGATCGCAGACTAACAGTAACATATTTTTTTTTCATTTATTGAAAATTAAAGAAAAATGACAAAATAATCTTGTTCGTTTGATTTGATTTGATTAGATTAGATTAGATTAGATTAGATTAATCTCATTGGATCTGCAAACAGAAATGTATTAGACAATACGATGACAACCTGCAAACACAAGCAACTCTAGCTTTAATTATTTTAAATTTGTGTCAGTTTTGGCCTCTTCATAACCAGGCATCACATAGTAGTATTTCTTTTATTCATAGTAAACGAAGACAATTTTTTTTAGTTTTTCTATACTGTCGTAGACTCGTGGTAACAATTAGATCTACATTTATGGGTAAGGGTAAAGCTATTTGGCTGGCCATAAATGGCATTTCAGTAAATATATGTATTTTTGGATATTAATAATTTAATTGTCTCGTTTAATGCTTAATTTAGTTAACAATACTACCCTTAGTCTTTAATTGTAGTTTCTTTTTAATTTATTTATTTCATTCTTTTCTAGAGTAATTTGTTACAAAAATCAATAATAATATTTATATACCATAAATTATATTATAAATTTATATACTATAAATTATGAATATTATACATATGTAATAAATTAATTCATAGTATCAAAATATGATATTAAATTTTTAATATTGAAGTACACATCTTCGAAAAATATTAAAATAATATTTTTATTAATACTAATATTTATACGTTACTTGAATATTATGATTAGATGTATTTTAAATACAAAATTAGTAATATTAAATTTTTAGTTATTAATTAAAAGAATTTATCCAGATATGGGAAGATTAAATAATTGTTGTTGTGTAAATTTCATTATCAATGCATGTCTTTAATTACGATAGATTATATTGTTAGAATTAAATATTACTAGTGTAGTTAAAATTGATTAAAATTATGAATTTATTTTTCGTAATTATCATTTGGGATTAATTCAGTTAATGTAACTTCAAACTGACTATAGCATAAGTTAACAAAGATAGTAAACTGAAAAAAGAGAATTTGAATTATATACTTAAATTGAGAATTTGTTTATAACATAAGACTCCTTGCAATTTTGTCGTACAAGTATATTGTGTCACTTAATAATATTTATAAATATAATATCCTTACAATTTATTTTACTTCTACATAAGTAGTATTTAATATTTAAGGGTATATTAGTCTTTAAAGAATTGCTACTCTCTAGATGCATAAATTTCATCTATTCTACATTAATTATACAAAATTTTAATAATTTTTTAATATTATGACTGACCATAATATGACCATTTAGCATTACTCTAATATTTAAGAGTATATTAGTCTTTAAAGAATTGATACTCTCTAGATGCATAAATTTCATCAATTCTACATTAATTACACAGAATTTTAATAATTTTTTAATATTATGGCTGGTCATAATATGACCATTTAGCACTACTCAATATTTATTTACCACGAGCAATCTAAGTATTACATACTTACATTAAAATGAAAAATATTTATTAAAGGATCACGTGTTTTCCACATGATGTCGGCTTTCAGGACGCGTGTCCACCGCCAACCATGTGCCAGAGTTGCACCATATAGCTTAATTTATGCAATTTATTTTGGAGGATTTGGAGTTAAAAATATTTAATGAATTGTATATTTATTTTGTTCATTTAACAATTTAAGTAATAAAATTGGCTAATTTAAGCAAAATTTGACTTACACCATTTAGGCTAGATTTGTGCAATTTATCTATTGGAATTAGAATTATTAAAGAACTGCGTATTTATTTTTGTTGTTCATTTAATCATTTAAGTACAAAAATTGGCTAATTTAAGCTAAATTTGTGTCAAGAGTCCGAGTAAAATTGATGACATGCGAATATTTTATACATGAATAATAAAAATAAGAGTGAATGGTTTGGAAAATCCATGAATTTTGGTCATCACCAGTCACCTAGTTTTAAAATTAGATTTACTATATATTTTTAAATTTTTCATGATGACATATTCTAATTTCTTATTGTAATATATTATTGATTAGTTGCACATATATTTTAAATTGATAATACAGTTAAATTATGTTGTGAGTAGATTGAGGAGAAAAAAGATCCTAGTGATATTTCCTTGTAGAATTTTTTAGACTCGGAGTAATATTCAATAAAATACAATTTCACCTAAATTAGATTCTACCATAAAATTAAAAATAATAATAAAATTTATAATCTTTAAAATAGATGAATTTTAAAGATTATATTTTTGTAGTTTATTGGTTGGAAGGTAATGATGATTCATACTTCTGGTGCCAAAAAAGACATGGTATTTTCCCTTCGAGACACGAGTCATATATTTAAATACAACTATATATCAACTCGATTCCAGCCCTTCACATTTGAATCTACCATTCTCAGAAACACACAATCACACACAAAGAGAGTAAAACAAAACATGGGGAGCATATACGACCGCCGCTGCCGCCAGCATCAGCAGCAGCAGCTCCTCCACTACAAAACCATCTTCCTCCCACTCTTCTGCCGCCTGTCCCTCAAAGACATAGCCCTCCCCCGCCGCCGCCGCGATGATCCATCCCCCTCCTCCCCCAGAGTCGGCTGCATGGGCCAACTCAAGAGAAACAACCGCCGCGATCCATCTCCCACCACCCGCACCTACTCCAAGCTCAGGAAACTCTTCTCCGGCAAAACCCTCCTCCCCACCACCACCGCCGCCGCAGCCGGAGGCGAGATTAATTGCGCGAGTAGGAAAGAATTGGTAGTGAGATCGAGGGTGGTGGACGTGGGGGAGCTTGATCCGCCGCTGCCGGTGGTGAAGAAGGCGGCGGAGGGGAATGCAAATCTGTGGAAGAGGAGATTTAACGGGGCGCCGATTGAGACATTGCAGATCCGAGGTGATAATCATATTGTTAGCTCTAATTAATGTGGATGTAAATGGATTCTTCAATTTTTAGATTCCTTTTATTTTTTCTTTTGATTATGATATTGTCCCATTTTTGCCGGTCATTATATTTTGTACTGCGAGTACAGTGTATTCTATAAGAGAAATAATTTTTAAAAAAATCATGAAATTATATTTAAACAAATTTTGGTTTAATTTGTTATAATTATATTGAAGTAATTTTTTTAGTGAAATTGTGTACGATGACAGTTAGTTTAATTCACAACTAGGAGTAATTTTTATGAATGACTAAAATTCTAAAAATGAAAAAAACTAGTACTCCTACTACTGATTAATTCTACCAATTGCGAAGAGAGGAAATATCAGTATGTTTTATTTTATTAGAAAGCTGAATTAATAAACAAATATGACAGTGAGTACTAAAAATATGTATAATTTGCTCTATGTATATTTTTATTTCAAATAAAAAAAATTGGTACTACTAGCATTTAAGGAAGTTGCAGAATTAAATAAAGTGATGACTGATACAGCATCAATATTATCCACAAAGATACTATGGTGGGTTGGATCTAGCTAATAAGTTTGTGTTTTTTAATTTAATATTACCACTCTTTTACTGACTTTACAATAAAATTTGTTTTTTACTTCAAACTGAATTATTGTGATTGCTTACAAACTAATTTTAAATCCAACTAAACGATAAATAACATGCGCTTATTGGTCTGGCCACGATCAGCAAAGTCGAATAGAAGTATATAATACCCCAAAATAATAAACTCAAGGATTTATATCTAATAGATATTATTTCAATATACATACATATCATAATTTTACAATATTAAAACAAAAAGTTACTAACATTTTACAACCAAAAAAATAGGTCAAGAGCCACTTTTTGACCATGTAAATGACCATTATTGTACAGTGTCACGCGTCCATTTACACGCTACAGTAATTGACCACAATATATAATTACACGAATTTCAAATTCGTCTCAAACTATGTAATCTAATAATTTATCCCTCAAAATCGCACTTTATCATTTTTTGGTCTATCGAAAGAGTAGATGTTCTCTTACTATAGTAAAAATATAATCGTAATTTATTTTTTATTTATCATGAAAAATCATGTATATTATTTTAATGGAAACAGAGATGAAAGATAAAAACCGACAGTAATGCATTTTTTTATAGGTATGTAAGTGAATGAAAGTATGCATGTTTATGTTTATATAGTAAAATAATGTAATCAAAATTTGAGTATTAAGTATTTATGATAAATATTAAACTAAAATATTCTTAACTTTTAAAAACTAATGATGAGAATTTCATAAAAAGATGATTAAATTAAGCGATATAACCAAACTTCCTCTATAACAAAAGAAAGATAATGAAAAAGTACTAATGAAAGTTTTTTTGTGAAAGGGTAAATCAAGTTAATATATAATGGAAATTAAAATTTGAGAAAATATAAAGGAAAGCGGTTAATACACAAATCCCAATCCCCACACCGCCGCTGCTGCCGCCGGCCTCCTCCGCCGCTTCCCGCGCGAAGGTGAGTCCGCCAATCACCGCCGGAAACCAACGCTTTTCTCAATACATGACAGAACAAAGCTTATTACGTTGTTTATTTACCGTCAGTAAATTGAAAGTTGACTTGAGTTGCATTAATTAATTGTTAATTACGTCAATCTAAGTCATTAATTTCGTCGTTTACTGCCATTTAATTGGAAGTTACCTTGAAGTCTGTGTGTTTTTTACTTGAAATCATTAACATAGGTTGAATTACAAACCATGAATTCTAGGGTTATCTGAAATTTTTCGTGCTTCTAATACTTTTATAATATGGTTAACATAAATTATTCAATAATAGTGTGTATGAACACATGATTATTGGCTGTGTTTGGTGGAATCTGTTGTGCTGCGACTCTTCTGCTGATATGTGAAAATGGCAGTGGCAAAATGGTGCTGCCTGAGGATGAGGTCAGGAGGTTGTTCAGAGCCATGAAAACGGTGCTGCAAATGCTGAGGGACAGGGGCTATGTGGTGACTGATGATGAGATTGCGATGACCATGGAAGGATTCACTGCCAAGTATGGTCACAATATGAAGAGAGAGGACCTTATGCTTGTCAAAGCCAAGCGTGACAGTGGAGAACAGGTATTCTTGTGATGATGTGATCTGTTAACTTTTGTTGAGTTCTTTGGAGCCCAATCTGCGGATGTCGATTTTATTGAGGCGTTGGATGTCTATTAAATGTAATAAGATGACTGAGATGTATTTTTGGTTTGGTTAATCCTCTTAACATGAGTCTGGTATATGCTATTCCAAAGTAATCTATTAATCTACCAATAAGTCGTTTCATGGCAGTTCCGTCAGCGAGCCCTCCTTTGAGTTGGCCTTATTCTGCACCGGGTGCATAATCTCCGTATGTGGGTAATTTTGTGACATAAGTGCAATAGACTGGATATTTGTCCAATAAATTTAGATTTTCACATCTTATTCCCAACTCTGTCCAATCTCTCAAATTGGATGTCACAAGCTTTGATAGTTATTAGACTGTTCGGCTTTCATGCTTGTAATCTCTAGTCTCTACTTGTGTCCAGTACACCTTTAAACCTTGCACAGACAATGGATTTCAGGGATATTTTGGTTTCTCTAAATGGATCAGTAGTGCTTGGTGTGCTTGTGCACATCAATATATCATTTCTCTTTCTTTCCCCAACTTATTTATAGTTTTTCTACTTATTTCCAGATATATGTGTTCTTTCCTGATGAGGCCAAGGTTGGAGCTAAGACAATAAGGACTTTGATTTGTCGAATGAACGATGACAATGTTACTCGGGCCATCCTAGTTTCACAGCAGAATTTGACTCCTTTTGCTAAAAAAATGATAAAGGAGGTAGCCAAGAAATTTCAGGTGGAAGTTTTCCAGGTAAAATGTTGTCCAGTTCTTTTGTTCTTTAATCACATTTGTGTCATGTTTTGGATAAACGTTTTAGGTCTACTTTTTACTGGTAGAGGACATGCCTTATACAGCTTCTTTTATTATGACTGAAGATTTCAATTTAGGGGCTTGATTTTTCCCAATATTTATAAAATGGTGGGTTGATTTGTTTTAAGATGTGATACACTAGAAGGCGGAGAAGAGTAAGTCATATCTCAACCTTTTTAGGTGGGATATATGCTCATAATCAATCAAATCGAAAATAAGCATGGGAACTTGATTCATGCCTTCGTTTATAATCAAGAAAAGTAAACGCTATGAACAATAGGATAAGTTCTAGAAACCCGGTGTGGCTATTATTTTTGGACCTAGGTGATACTAATGTCTAAATATTGCAATATGCAGGAGGCTGAGTTGCTAGTCAACATCCACCATCATGAGCTTGTTCCCCCGCATCAAGTCCTCACGGCTGAAGAAAAGACAACTCTGCTTGCAAGATACACTGTCAAAGAAACTCAGGTTTGTATATGCTAATTGTAGCACACATGTAAGCATCTGGAATAATTGTTTTCGAACTCTGCTATAGTTACAATATGGTGTACTCTCTCTTCCTGTCATCGTTCGGGTGCTGCATAAATGCCTTAAACGATCATAATCATGGAACTTCTGTTAAATTGAAAATCAAGTCATGACTCATGAGAGCTCTGTTTGGTTTTATTTAGCATCTCCATTTTCACATTATTTTAACGTTCTGTGTTGCGCCAGCTGCCTCGTATTCAGGTAACTGACCCTGTCGCCAGATATCACGGGCTGAAAAGTGGGGATGTCGTGAAGATCATCCGCCCGAGTGAAACTGCCGGAAGATACATCACTTACAGATACGCAGTTTGAACATTCTATGACTTTTTGTAGCGTAGCTTGTGAAAACATAGAAGTAGAAGAGAGTTTTGTAGGGACTTACTTGGGTGCATGACTTCATTCTCACTAGTGTTTATTTATCATTCTAGATCTGAGAATTCTACCTTGAGATAGATTGGGTCTTATCAATGGTTTTAGGTTTGATCATATTGGATGGTTATAAGCATATATGCAAATATAGTTGGACTAATTTCCTAAGTTTTTATTTGGTTTTTCTTTTTAATTTCAAGTTAAGTAGTGAAATGTAGGCAAACACATTCAAAGTTCTTGCACTAGGAGTATGTTTTTTTAATTATACCTCTTCACAATTTTTTTGTTTAAAAATCGACCACTACTGTTGACACGTGGGGTGCGGAAACTCTTCCCAGTCGTTCAAGGTCGGGGTTCATTTATGTTCTTCGTCCGACATCGATGGTCGTTGCACTACCTCTATTATGACGACCTTCTTCACTGTGTTCGTTTCCACGTGTTCCGTTTTCTGAATACGCCATTAATTATCACCATCGGTGGTGGGATTACGCGGAAGAAGCAAGCCGAAAAGGCAACATAACATAGCACATGTATAAGTAGTGAAAAAGTAATAGTAATGCAATTGTGATCATGTTCATAAAACCAAAATATACGTGGGAAACGAATAAGTTTGAGTTGGATTTCCATCATCATGCGTAAGAGATAACGATAAAAAGTGGTTGTAAAATCATATGAATTTTGCTCCACTACTAGTGACCTAAATTGTTAGCTTTTTTTATAGAGTAGTTATTAATCAACATTTGTTTTTCTTAATTATTTAATTCGGTATTAGTAAACACAAAATCCACAAGTACGTAATTTTATTGGTTCGTACTACATTTGAGTTGAACTCCAAACATACCTGCACCAAAATAAACTTAGTTGTTGATGAAGTGTATTTCCAACTAGGATTTTTCGATTAGGTAACATATTTTCAAGGTTATAAACTTCTTCTTTAAAGCATGAGTAACATATCACATTTTTATTCTAACATTGGTAATTAATATTTAAAATTAAACGCTTAAATATTATTCAAACACTTTTACAATTTTAGTCTGTTTTGATATTTTAACACCTCGTTCCTTGAGCAAACCATTTGGCCAGTACTATTTTAGTCTGTTTTGAATAACAACCTTTCACTTATATTTTGAGTGATAAATTATAGTACAGTATATACTAAAAATATAATTTGATAATGGGATATTGGGAAACAGCAAAAGCTCACTAGTAAGAGAAATCTGGAAGGTGTGATTGGTTAATGGACCACTCTCTCTCTGAGATTGGCTATAAATATGTGATCATGCATGCAGAGAATATCAACAAACATGGCTGCAAACAAATTTGTTTCTCTTCTTTTCTTTGTAATTTTGTTTGCGGCGATATGTTCCGCCGCGAGGCTCAGTGCGGGTGTCGATGCTGGTGTCTACGCAGGCGGTGGAGGCGGAGGCGGAGGTGAAGGAGGCGGCGGCGCTTATGCCGGAGGTGGATATGCCAGCGGCAGTGGGGCAGGGCATGGTGCTGGTGGGGGATACGGTGCCGGCGGCGGCGGCGGTGGTGGTGCTGGCGGGGGTGGAGGTGGTGGTAGTGCGGCTGCCGGAGGGGGGCATGCCGGTGGATACGGCGGAGGGGAAGGAGGTGGAAGTGGAGGAGGCGCTGCCGGTGGATACGGTGGTGGTGGAGCGCATGGCGGCGGCGGCGGAGGAGGTTCCGGTGGTGGTGGTGCGGCGGCCGGTGGGGGACATGCCGGTGGATACGGTGGAGGCGAAGGAGGTGGTGAAGGAGGCGGTGCCAGTTCCGGAGGATATGGCGGTGGCGGGGGTCATGGTGGCGGTGGAGGAGGTGCGTCGGCGGGAGGCGACGGGAGCGCCTCGGGATCGGGATATGGGAGCGGTGGAGGTGCAGGTGGCGGCGCGGGAGGGGCCCACGGTGGAGGATATGGTGGAGGTGCAGGAGGCGGTGGCGGCGGCGGCAGTGCGTCCGCTGGTGGGGGACATGCCAGCGGGTACGGTGGTGGCGAAGGTGGTGGTCATGGTGGCTATGCCCCTTGATTTACTTCTATGTTACTTTAAAATGCATTATCCAAAAATGGATGATTAATTATATATAGTTGCTATTAATATCAATGTGAAAACCAAGAACGAATAATTTTGTGTTGTTACTTATCAAAAATGAATATTCTTGGTATGATTTAATGGGCGAAGATGTGTTATTTCATTATTGATCATATTTAAAAATTTCACTAATTTAATTGTTTTATCATTATAGCTCATAACTAGAGATCATGTTTTATTAATATCTTTTGTTCGATTATTCATTATTTAAAAATTTTGGCCCGTATATTATATCATGATCCATCTCTTTAGTATTAAGGAGGTGTTCAGTTAGTCTGATATGACATGTTTTGGTTCCAATTCTGTCCAATTTTAGTTGTTCAGTTTGGATGATTTATATTCGACGGGCCGAAGAAATGGGGGGTTGGCCCGCACTATTCATCAGAAATACTCCAAAAATAAATCATCACAGATGTGTGGTTTACAAATCTGAGCTGACCAGATTTGAGACAAGTGGACATCAAAAAGACATATTTGCACTCGTCAAAATTGACGCGCCATGTCTTAGTGGATGGGTAGTCAATTTCAACTTTAAAATTGATGAGGGGTATTTTTGTGAGTTCACCTAATTCTTAATACCTGAATTGGAACAAAACTCACCCAAATCTGATATACTTGACAACATATTCCATTTCATCGATGGTGGGCCAGCCCTCACCAATTCTGGATCAGTTTTAATTACGGTGGAATACATTACTGAGTAACTGAACAAGTCCATTTATATGTGTCTCGAGATTATTCACCCCACTCCATTTATATGAGTATTTTTTTATTTATCCCATATTATACCTCAATAACATACAAATGGAGTATAACCATATGATATCGTGATTGTATTGACGCGTTTGATTTGAACTTTGAAGTATAAAGTAATGTTCATATTTCTTCTCCAAATTATAGCATAGCTGAAACTTGAAAATGCATTCAATAATTATTTTAATTTTTGCATGAGAGCAAAGTTGGTTAGTTAGTCGAAAATTATATATTTATATATAAGATCGAAGCCAAATTATGAACATGTACAATTTCAATAAAATAGTGCCCTTCAAACAAATGAATAAGGTAATAATAAAATTTTGATGGGAAAGTGCAAACCGTCGTGCTGACTCACAACCCGACCGAGCCAGCCTGCTCAACCCATTCGAACGGGACTTAATAATCCATTTCTATATTCGGGTTGCAAAACTACAACCTAACTCTCTAATTTTACCGGATTATTGGGCTCCTAATACAAGCCCAAAAATCAACAAAAATATTTATGCTTAATTGACTCACCTTAATTTTAATTATCTAATCCTACCTTGCCAAACTCTTCCTCCAAACTTCTTTCCCTATTCGATTTTACAAATCCTTCTGCAATCCACATATGTTTGAGTCTGGAGCCACTAATCTTATAGTCTTCAGGGAAAGCTCCCATGTATACGAAGCAGTGATTCGGCAAGTGCTTATAACTTAAACACAATATACTATAGCATTGCTCATCTAATCCTGAAATTGCTGCTATTACATTCTCCCCAAATTTCCTCCAAACATCTTCTCACCTTTCCATCTTCTGATTCAGTTTAAACGGGCATTAACATCACAACATTATTCGTAGAAGCATCAAAGGTTATTAACATCAACATTAGCGTTAGCATTAACATTAACAAAGCATTAAAACAATTCAAAATCTTCAAGTGGTTAATTAGCTTTATGCGAAGTTTGAGATGGGCGTTTCCATTTTCAGATTGGTGCAATCATCAAACTCAATTAATTTGAGTGTTGGGATTTCTCATTTCCTCTAGTTTAGGAGTACTTCCAGCTTATGTAGTTTGTGGGATTCTCCGCTTGTTCCATAACAGAACCAAGATTTCGTCTTACTTTCTTCAGACGCGGTTGGGATAAAGTAAATCTGACGCAATTAGATCCGGACAGCATGTGGGATTCAATTATGTCTGATGTGCTGCTTCTCTGATTTGACATAATTGAATCCCACATGGTTCGTCACATGCTCTCCGGATCTAATTGCGTCAGATTTACGTTATCCCAACCTCATCTAAAGAAAGTAACACGAAATATTGGTTCTGTTATGGAACAAAAAGAAGATGATCGACTCTAAAATAATTAAATAACTCAAACTTGATCTATCAATTGAAATTAGTGAAAGCCAAGCTCATTGCTGACCTTGAGCAAATACATGTAATATTATCTTATGCTTTTGGTTGTATTGAATTAGTTTAATTACTTAATCCATTTAGTTACTGTATTTGAGGACATAACATTTTGATGGTATTATGGTAGTAATGTGTTTGGATGTCAATAATGTTAGGGAGAAACAAGTTGAGGGTATAACAATGTTTATTTAATTTGAAAACTTTCTTTTTATGGTTAAATGACATAAATTTAAAAGTCGCGCTATTAACTTCACTACCGCTTGACCAACTCATAAATTTACAACTTGTAATGTGTATACATTTGTGGAATGGATGAAGTATGCATTACTGAAAAAAAAATTTAATCATAAATTTCTTGTTTTTAACATTTAAATAATATTCATTTATAATAAAATTCAAAAATCAATTTTAATAATAGTAGTACTATATTACAGTTTAATCAAGAAATAATAATTTATGACACTCACATAATCTTTGAATTAGATTCTAGCATACTTCAGTATTCAATTATAATAAGATTTGATCCATCTAAGATCTCTTTTTATTAAATAGATGAAAATTCTAGTATTGAATTAAGTCTATAATTTAGAATAGTTTCATTAAAAATATATAATTAGACAGAGAGAGAGAGTTGTGATCAAAGCAAAAAGTGGCAAAGAAACGATTTTTGTCGACTCGTTGAATCAAACCCCTAATTCAAAAATCCTCCAATTCTACAACCCCTCACATCCAATTAATCATAATCTGCCCCAATTCGAAGTATTTTCGATCCCATCCGACAATCGGCGGATCGAAAACGATCAAAATCACCCAACTCGGAATCAGTAGTTGCGTATAAATGGAGTTGTCTGAGCTTTTGGCAATATTCGGACCGGGAATCTCCGGCGCGGTGTTCGGCGCTGGGTGGTGGTTTTGGGTGGATGCCGTCGTCTGCAGCGCCGTACAAGTCCCTTTCCTCCACTACCTACCAGGTATTTGCGTGCGAATTATGCCTCAAATTCATTCTTTTTTGCTTAATTTAGTTTAATTATTTGTATTTATAGGAATTTTCGCTTCGTTGTCTGCTCTGATGTTCAATTGCGTGAGGAAAGAGGATATTGATTACTCGCCATACGATGAGGGTGAATGGAGGTTATTACCAGTTTTCTCATTTATTTTTGATAAATTTTTTCGTGAAAACTCTCTAATTAGGGTGTGGTGTGATGTAATATTATAAATAAGGGGAGGAAGTTTGGATAAAAGATTGATAATATTGTGTTTTTGATGATCATATTTCAATTTGCAACTTGATGGAGATGATTTGTTAGTTTTGGGTGGAGCTTTTACTCTATAATGTGATAAAAAAAACTTCGATTTTAGTTATATGTTTTCTCGATGACAGTTTTATGTATTCTTGACGAGTTCAATCAGTTGGACTTAGCTATAAGAATTGAGGACACCATGGTTTGATGGTATTAGTAGAAATGTGTTTGGATGTCAGTAATGTTAGGGGAGAAGAAGTTGAGGGAATAACGATGTTTGATGATGTCAAGATTCTTAATAAGTCAATGTTTTGGTATTGAATTTCATATGGCCAAGTAGCTTCGTTAGTACTATTGGTGGAGAAATCATTGCAGTGGTTTTCATAGATGAAGTCTTGATTGCATCTTCCTCCTACTTTTATACTGTGAAACGAGGAAATAACAAGGTTGATGATATTAAAATTCTTGTCAATGTTTTGGTATTGGATTTCATATTGCCAAGTAGCTTAGTAGAGTACTATTGTTGGAAAAATAATTGTAGTGGCTTTTCATACAAGTCTTAATTGCATCATCCTCCTACATTTATGCTGTGAAATGAGGAAGCACTGAGTTTACGAATAAAGGTTATGATGTTTCCCATCTTACCTCTGTGGTTGCTTCTTCACATCTGTTCTCAACAGGTTGAAACTCTGGCTTTTCATTGCATATGTTGTGTCGTTTGTCTCGTTAGCTGCTTCAGTTGGACTCTTGATACAAGATGCACTGGTGGAGACTGGTCCTTCAGCGTGGACTGGAATTGCAG
Source organism: Salvia splendens (assembly GCF_004379255.2). Taxonomy (NCBI): domain Eukaryota; kingdom Viridiplantae; phylum Streptophyta; class Magnoliopsida; order Lamiales; family Lamiaceae; genus Salvia; species Salvia splendens. Next base: position 1,353,075 of record NC_056037.1, on the reverse strand, counting down.
GTGTTCTTCAATGTGTCTTTGTGTTAATCAGGTGCGACTTTCTTGCCCCTATTTGCCCTTGTGCATGGGATATAAACTATAAAGGCATAAATGAACTACTACGTTTATTATGATCATTCCTGATCTTGGAAAATTCTTATTGCAGTGGCCTGATATATTGGATATCTCATTCCTCTGAATAACTTTCCTGTGCAAAGAGTTTCCACTGTTATTTAATCTGTGCTGAAATTACCCGAACGAGAGAGACTGGAGCTATTCACGTCGTCTGAGTCTTTAGCTGTTCGTTGGTTTGTGCCATTCGGCCATGTGCATAAACCTTGCTGAATTATTATTGTGTGAAAAACCCGGGTTGATATGTCATCGAAGAATGTTGTTCATTTACTGTTTTGCTGGTGCAGAAAATTTCAAATATTCATATCTTGTCTGTATATTAGTATCTTGTTACCACAGAATTTCACTTCACCAGCCCTTTGAACTCATTGTGCTCTGTGTGTTTGTAAGTGTTGTGTGTGGGAGAGATGATCCAAATCAAATCGAATCTTTTTTATATAGGCAAATAAACATAAATTTGAGGGCTGCGTGACGATGGATGATCGAATCTATTTTGCCTAGTTGGCATAGTGGTTCAGGAAGTTTTGTTTAGGTGGCATACATGAAATGATAAAACATAAAGAACGAATATACCAAAATTACAAGATATGAACCCTGTTTCATGTCCTTGGATTACCTAGTCACGTCATTCTTTTTCTTGACTCGCCAACTCCGGGTTCTCGTCTCTACTTCCCTCTTCCTTGTGTTGGCCTTGGCCGGGCTCATTGAGTTGCCGTGTGTCCAAACTTCGTGCTTGGTACCAATTTTCTCACTAGGAAGGTTTCCTGGGGGGAGGAGGGTGGAATTGCTAATGCACATTGAGCTAAGCCCTCTATGTAACATCATTTGCAGCGTGACATATTGTGTTTGCACATGTTGTTCTTGTTGCGATCGTCATAACTAGATAAAACTAACTTAAAAAATACTCCCTCCGTCCTAAGGAAGATGACTCCTTCCTGAGCGGCATGGGATGTCACGTAGCTTTATTTTGTATGTTAAATAGAAAGAATAAAGTAAGAGAGGGGAAGTAAAGTAGTGATAAAATTTTCAATTTTAATAGTAAGTCATCTTAATTGGGACAAATTAAAGGGAAAAATGAAAAATAGATCATCTTCGATTGCAGGAAGATAGTATATGGAGTAATTGAATAATATTGTATCCAATTGTTTAGGAACAAAGATATGTATGAACACACGCAATAAATTAATGGAGACATTCAAATTAGTTCAATTCATTGTCACTCAAGACAAACTGCATTGGCAAAAAGTTTACGTTGACCGAAACAAAGTCATAAATGTGAAAATGAATTTAAATTTTTATATTTCTTAATTTAATGTAGTATATGAGTAATAAATTAGGAATAATATTTTATAAGTTCAAATGCTCATATTTTTTTGGGACGGACGAAAATAGAAAGTGTAGATATGGAGTAGCAAAAGTGTAATTTTGCGATTAGTAGAAAAAATGAGAAAAATATGAGATGCCCCTTTTTTTCTCCAAATTAAAAAATAAAATAAAAAGATAATTATTGACTAATTGAAGAGAATGAAAATTCAGATTCCAATGTATACAAATAAAAATAAAAATCAGTTCTTTGATCCTTCGCTCTTTTCTCTGACACTCTGGCGCCGTTTTGCTTCCCTCTCCCTCTCCCTCTCCCTCACACACGCTGCTGCTTTTGGTCGGAGCCCAAAAAGTAGCTGAATTCCACGAATTTCGCGCAATTATTGAAGATCACAGACAAGGAATTAAGTTCGAAATCAAATCTAATTGCTAGAAAGGAGCTGAGATTTCTGCTTGCCCAATTGATGGATTTTGCTTCGGGTGATGAAAATGCATCGATTTCCGAAGCTCTTCTCCCATAGGCGCCCAGATTCCAGCTCCAGCCGCCGGCCGGCGAAGCCGAGGAAGCTTGAGCGGAGCAACGCACTCAGGAATGTCACCTACGAGTTCTCTCCGTCTACTTCTTCTTCGTCGTCGCCGGAGGAGTCCCAGCGCGCGAGCTCCTTGGATTCGTACGCCGCGAAGACGACGAGCTTCCGCGTGGATGGGACCGAGGGCGAATTTGAGGTTATCTGCGAAGCCTTTGGTTTTTCTGGAATAGACGATTTCGCTATTTCGCCGGAGGAATATGAGGCGATGAAGTTGGGGTCTTCTTCTTCTTCTTCCGGTAAGAAATTGGAGCCTTTGTATCGAGAAATTGAAGTTGATTGTGATGATGTTGTTCAGTATTCTTATGGTGATGGTTATATTGGGGCTCTTGATGTGATTCATCGGAGAATGGAGGGTTTGTGTGTTGGAAATTTAGATAATAGTTATGGTAAGAAATTGGGGGAAAGTGGGGTATCGAAGAGGTTAGAGGATGGTGTAAATTATAGTGATAAGCTCAGAGTGAGATCGAAAGCATCTCGAATGAATGATATTAAAGGGGCGCGGCCGACCATAGTGGTGCCCAATTGGGATACAACGACAGGTTTTTTGCAGGAGAGTGATCCGTGTATTCCAAAGTTCCAAAGCAGATTCTTTCCGAATAATGGAGAGACTGAGGGGGTTGGTTGGGATAGGACCGGACAAGAGACGGGTGCGAGAATAGGGGGGTTGACAATAGAAGAGAACCGTGCATTATCAGAGTCTTGCTCTTTCTCTTCAAATGAGGATGATTCCTCGAGTTCCATGACTGAGCCTTTGTCTAGCATTTCATCAAATGATAGATATGGGCGTGTCATTCATGACTGGCAGAAGGGTGAGCTTTTGGGGCGTGGAACATTTGGATCTGTTTATGAAGGAATTGCAGAGTAAGTTTTGAGTGTGCAGCTATTTGTTGCTTGCATTATTAAATTTCTAGGATTTAGAGTATATTGTCATGTTGTTGAATGTAGACTTTTGTATCCATTGACTGTAAAATTAGTTTTGGGCATAGTTTTGGGAGGATCTTGAAGTTGCTCTGTATTTACATAGAAAGAAACCTAAATAAAATTAGTGGTGAATTGTTAGCCTTTTGTTAGCAGAGAAGTAGTTGCCAGAAGTGTTTTCTTATAACAAGTCAGTCAACTATCTCAACAATCTCTGCCTGTTCTATGACATAATAATAACTGCTGATAATTCGGAGCTTTGTAATATGTACTGAGACTGAATTTCGGGAAGAAGTAATTTCATTATTTTCAATGATGCAGTGGTGGATTCTTTTTTGCTGTAAAGGAAGTGTCTTTGCTTGATCAAGGAGAGGACGGAAAGCAATGTGTCGTCCAACTTGAACAGGTCTAGCAGTTTTGTAATGAAGCTTGTTTGCTAACCATCTCTGTTTTTAAAACTAACCAATGAGGAAGTTGCTTCATATTCTGTTCCGACACTTCTAATCTCCTAATTCCTCTTAATCTGTTCAGGAAATTGCTCTTCTGAGTCAATTTGAACACGAGAACATCGTCCGGTATTATGGGACAGAGAAGGTACCACTTGTTGGAATATTTTTGTCCTTTCTTTCTGTAAATTTCATTTTAGATTCTCCACAGTATCATCATCTGCTACGTTCTTTGCCCATCATTGTAAGTTATCCTAACTTCTATTATTTTCCTGTTTCCGATAAAATAGAAGGGGTCGCATCTCTGTATTTTTCTTGAGCTGGTTACACAAGGCTCCCTTTTGAGACTTTACCAGAAATATGACCTTCGAGTTCCACAAGTGTCCAATTATTCAAGGCAGATTCTACATGGTTTGAAGTATCTGCATGACAGAGATGTCATCCATAGGTGATGAACCTAGACCTTTTGGGTGCTTAATCTTCAATTTCTTGTCATTACAGCATACACCATTTTCCGCATCATTGTATTACTTGCAGCATTAACTACATTCTTTGTGTAAATTACTTTTTCTTACAAAATGTTGGAATCCAACCTAGTCCCATTACTTGCATCCGAGGAAGTAAGGCTTCACAACAATTATATTAAGATTAATTCCTATGTTAAGGGAGCTTAATTTGATCTTAACTTTTTTTTGTAGAGATATAAACTGAGTTCTAAGTGGTCAATTTTCTTATCTTTCTGTCTTGCATATTGCAGAGATATAAAATGTGCAAATATATTGGTGCACACGAATGGATTGGTGAAGCTTGCTGATTTTGGTCTTGCTAAGGTACTCTCTTATTTTCCCCTTATAAATATATATGCAATGTATACGTATATGCATATTTGGCACAGTGCTTCTCATGGCATGCAAATGGTTTGATAAATAATATTTTCATGTCTCTTGTGATTATTTAATTATGCAGGCTGCCAAGTTGAATGATGTGAAGTCTTGCAAGGGGACTGCATTTTGGATGGCTCCTGAGGTCTCTATTATCTCGTTTGGATGTTGATTTGTTTGATATTCTGAGTGCTTACTTTGGGTGACACCTTAAATAGATAATAAAAGTAACACAAAGTAAACGCACCGTTTAATATATCACCCAAAGTAAACACTCCTTTATAAGATTTAGTTCCAGCATAAGGATAGGAGGGTGTTGTGTCTTTCAGAACAGTAAATTGCAATGTTATTAAAAAGCGGCCATGGCGCCGCCGTGGCGCCATTGCGTGGCGGGTTTCGGAAAAAACGCCATCGCCACGAGCTGCCACAAAACTTTTTTATGGCGACCGCCATTTGCCGCCATGAGTGAGGCGCCATGGCGGTGCCATGGCAGTTATGGCGTCACTTTTGGTTGGGCTGCCCCAAACCTCAGCCCAATTACCAAATAACACGGCCCAAATGATTTTTAACCCTTAACCCGGCCCAAACCCGGCCCAAATAATGAAATAAAATGCCAATTAAGTCAAAATCTAGGGTTTTTTTCATAGTATCTCTTTCCTTCTCAAACAAACCCAACCTGCTGCGCCCCCAGTCCCACTGCCCTAGTCACGTCGCCGCCGCCTGCCGGTCCGTCTAGAGCAGCCCACTGCCCAGAGATAACCGAAATTGTACCAGATTTTCTAATTTGCATGCCCTTTTAATTATCAATTTTCTAATTTGCATGCCATTTTAATTAGGAATTAGGGTCAGATTTTTAATTAGAATCACATTTTTAATTAAGGTGTAGCTGTGCAGATTTTTATCATACTTCTATGTTGGGGATGGTGATGATTGAGGATGGTTTTAATTTAGATTTGATATGTATTATGAATTTGTGATGATGACTTTATATTTTGATTGTTGAACTAAGACTTATCATGGTAGGCATATTATATAATTGCTTATGACTTTATGCTTTATTTATTGTTTTAATAGTTGATAACTTGATATATTATAATTTTTTATTATTTTCTAATTTTTTGAATTTATATATACATATATTATTAATATTTTATTAATTTATTTATCGACCGCCATATCCTGCCATACTGATACGCCATATCCCTGTGGCGGTTTTTGGGCTCACCGCCGTAAGCCGCCATACGCCATCCATAACATTGGTAAATTGTATCAAAGGAGTTACGTATGGAAAAACCAATCTAATGTAGTATGATGTGGTTGGGAAAGGGTATGTTGACGGAACTCTAATGGTCCTACATCTACTTAATAGCATCTCGTACTGCTGCAGGTTGTTCGGAGCAAGGGCTACGGGCTTGCTGCAGATATATGGAGTCTCGGATGTACAGTCTTGGAGATGTTGACCAGGCGTTTTCCATATTTCGGTTTGGAATATGTAAGTGAAAGCACCTTGCTATTTTGGAATTTTTATTTGACTCGAAAACTTCTTCTGGTGAGATATTTTGTCAGTTTTGTGTGATTTACGATAGTTCTGAACGTCTATCTTTGTCGAGTTTCTCATTATCGCAAAGTTTTGGATAGCCATCAACTGTCGAACTCAGCTTTATCACTCGAGGTTCAGTTTTCCGTCTTCTTCTTGCTATTCGCAGAACACTATTACGTTCGCAGTAATATATGCACGACGTTTGTTGGTATGGTCGTATTGATAATATCCCACTAACGAATTTAGATCTTGATAGTCATTCTCTCTGATGACAGATGACGGCTTTATTCCACATAGGACAGGGCGTGAGACCAGATGTCCCGAATACTCTTTCAAGTGATGCACGTGATTTCATACTTCAGTGCTTACAAGTCGACCCAACCTTACGCCCAACAGCTGCCCAGCTCCTAAACCACCCCTTTGTGAAGCAGCCACTTTCATCATCTTCTCACAGCGTTGGCTGGCAGTTTTGACAGTCGAGGTAAGCCTCACAACCCGTTAGCTCATACGAACAATGAATCCCTGTCTCCATCAATACCACAATACGAAATAATTGATGAGTAATGATAAACTACTAGAACACATGCTTCTCACTTCTAAACGAACTAAATGATCGTTTTTTATTTATTTCCGTCTTCTTTTTCTTCCTGTCACGCGGTTCTTTCTTATATCCGTAGGTTGATGGTGTTTACGTACTGAAAACCCCGGAGGAATTCACATTATTTTGTGATTATAAGGCTCAAGAGTTTCCACTCTTCAATTATTCAAGATTTTTAGATCTCTCTCCCTCTCTCTCTCTCTCTCTCTGTGTATGTTGATTTCTGTGTAGTGTTGTTGTAGTGTATGTGATTCTTGTAAAGTAAGTGTTGATAATAGTAACTGTAATTGATGCTTCTTTTATTCTATAGAATTTCTTGGTCTTGTGAAATTTATGTTCATTTCAGTGACATTTGTTGATGCAGACAATTATTCATATTATATTTATTGATACATAGAAAATGATTGAAAATTTTCAATTCTTGAAATTTCTGACAACTTTCGTGGAAGTGTGGATGAAGAAGACCAGCATAATTGGTTGATTTTCATACTAAATTATTTGTAATTTCTTTGCCTCCATTTGACTTTGAAAGTTCCATCACTTTTCTATTTGTTCAATATTATTAGTTGTTTGGTTTATTGAGCATTATCTGCTGAGTTTGACCTTTTTCAACATTAAATTCAATTCGAATCATCCCATCCATCATTAAAATGGTCTTACAAAATGGAAAAATGAATTAATTTGGTTGATTTGATTTAGGTTAACTGCTAGTTTTGAGTCATATAGTTGTTACGTTAACAAGATTATCATTTAAATTCTTTTTTCTGCATAGATATATATGTGTGGTAATTTTTTGTAGCACTATTATATAATGTATGTTAGAAATTGTTTTGAAAATTTTGGACATGTAAATAGCGGGTAAAAAATTATGTTACTTTGTCTTTGCTATTAGGAAACAAAATTAAATTAATGCATAAAGAAACAAGAGGCTTTGGGCTCAAGAAATGTTTTTCCTTTCTCTCTTTTTTGAAGCTTCATGTACATAATTTTGAATAAATTTTGTTACGATCAGTGGCATAATCTAATCATATATTTGAAATTGCTTTCAATTTCCCTTCTAACTTTTTAACTTGATATTTCCAATTCCTTTTATAATATCCATCTTTTTTTTTGTAGTTATATTTTTAGCTTTTGTGTATATTGTGGAAAAATGATTTGATCATATAAATTAGGCTAATTGCATTTTGAATATCTTATTGAGATTTACTTTATCTTTACGACGCAACAAATAGTACAGTTTAATTAGCTAATGATGATTATGTTTGGCGATAATAAAAATTAAAACTAGTTGGCGGAGAATAATAAAACGAACCCCCTTTTTTTAAATAATAGTACTAGTACTACTAGTACTAATACTCTATGAAATCAAATTCTAACAATACATTTTAAAATTATTTATTTAAATTGATAAATACGAATTAATACAAAAATCGGGTGAGCTACAATGCAAGTCACGATTGGTCATCCTTCCACGTACGCATGCACAAACCGAACCGGATCGGCGGTTAACCGCCGGTTCATAAATCGGAACCGGAACCGGAGCGGCGATTCCAAACCGCCGGACGGTTCGGCGGTTCACACGGTCCGATTCAGGTTCAACGAAATGTGAAAGCAACCGCCAGTTTCGAACCGCCAGTTCAACCGAAATTTTAAAAAATATATATTTTTTATTTATAAAAATTGATTTTTATATTTAAAAATAATTTTTACAAATAAATGAATACAAGAAATTCATAATAGCCCATATATATTTGATGGGCTTGCGAATTTATGAAACCATTCTAGGTTGTTTCTCTTTTATAGAGACATCCTTGAATATTTTTTGTTTCACTTTCAATGTGGGACAAAATATGTTGAAGTTTCTTTTATAACTTTTGATCATTCATTCATCTTTTTCCAATGTGGGATACAAAACTTTCTTTTGTTTTTTAGTTTTCTTTATTTTTTACTACATTTTATTATTCACTAACTTTATCTTTATTTTTGTTATGATTCTTTTTCTAAGACAAATTTATAGATAATAATAGCATCAACTATAATAGTTTAATTAAATTTGAATGTTGCATGTTGCTAATAATTTGTATATTTATAGAATGTGGACGTGTTCAAATAATTGGATTTAAATGTAAGTATGTTGCTAATTTTGTTCTCAATATATTGATTAAAATGTGAAAAAAACAACAATTAATATAATTGGAATAATAATGATAAAAATCGATAACTAAAGAATGATTTGTTTAGTGGTATAATATAGTTTATATATTTATATATTAGTAGTAGACTAATAGTATGATTTTGTATAATAGTTGTTATTCTAATAGATGTAGTATAATTTATATAAATAAAATTATTATTTGTGAATATATTCTTGATAGATAAGAATAAACACTTATTGAGTAATATGATTTGTATATAGATAAATAATTATTCATATTATAGTTATCGCCAGATTAATACAATTTGTATAATAATTATTCTCTTAATGTGTATAATGGTATTTATTAGTTAACATACACATAAACTTATACATAAACAAATCGATAATGATAAAGAATTAAAGAATAATACTTTATGCAATTATATTTGTTGTTAAGTTATAATAATAGAAGATAGTCAAGATATAAACTAATATACACAAAGATGATTGAGATGTATCATGTAGTTTATAAATAAGGAGTTTTATCTCACATTAAAAGAAAGAGCAACATATCCAATAACATGTAGCTATAAAAGGGAATAATCCAATACACTCTCTTTTCAATCCAAAGGCTCAAGTCCAACATTAAGGGTAAATTGTAACTTATAAGTTGTGACTTGTAGTCTCGTTGAAATAAACCCTAAAACAAGAAGAAAAAAAAAATTACGAACCGCCGCCGGAACTGCCGGTTTTTTGAACCGGAACTGCCGGGGACCTTGGCGGGCTGATTCAGGTTCAAGGAAATCTTGAACCGTGAACCGCCGGTTCCGACCTGAACCGGCGGTTTTCGAACCGTGTGCATGCTTACTTCCACGTGCTTTTGCAAACTTTGTCTTTGTCGCAGAATCGAAGTGTACACTCTCCGCCGCAGAATTCAGAACCGGCGGTTTTCGAACCACGTGCATGCTTACTTCCGTGTGCTTTTGCACACTTTGTCTCTGTCGCAGAATCGACGTGTACACTCTCCGCAGCAGAATTGAACGGTGCGCTCTCCGTCTCAACAACATGCTATTTTGTCAAGTATACCATAAATCCAAATTTACTTAACACAAAATCAAACCCATGATTAGTCACAAGATCCAGATCCAGATCCAAATCAACCTATGCGCATAAAATTATATATTTATAATACTCTCTCCGTCCCGCATCAACCTATGCGCATAAAATTATATATTTATAATACTCTCTCCGTCCCGCACTACTTGCACTTATTTCCTTTTTGGGCGTCCTAAGTTATTTGCACTCTTTCCATTTTTAGTAGCAATTTATACCTACAGCCGTAATTGTTGACTTTGTCTATCACTTATTCCTTAATCTCCGTGCCCAAAAGGAAATATGCGAGTAGTGCGGGAGGGAGGGAGTATTTAGCATTCCATTTTTATGAATTTTAATCTCTTTGGTAAATGAGGAGTACCATTTTAAATCTTCTTTGTTACATTTCGTGGTGAAATTCTATTCCCTCTCTCTCAGTATAAAAAAAGCTTTTGAAACTGTAACTTCTGCATCCATTTCTTCTACTGCGTCGGAGAAGATTCTGGTAAACTTCAATTTGCAATTTACTTTTTCGATTTACGATTTTTATACGAATTTTGAAAATGGATTATAGTTGAACTGAAAGAGGTGATGCGGCGCTTATCGCGAATTTTTGTTTTTTTAATGGGCTGTTGTTGTTGGTGACTTTTTTCCCTCCTTGAAATTTATGAATATATGCTCTACATAAGCGTGCTGCTAAATCGGTGATGTGAGATTTGAGGGGATAACTTTTTTTGTGGTCTTCTTCTTGTCGAATTCGTGAAAATGGAGTTACCTAGGGCTCGCTGACGAGTGATGAATAACGGCAGCTGAAAATAATTAGGTGTTTAAAATTAATCCAAAACGCTTTTAAGAGTGATGAATAACGGCAGCTGAAAATAATTAGGTCTTTTTTTGCCTAAATTCGTCGATGAGCTTTGAGATTTAAGGTTTCTGGACAACAATATTGCGATTCTGGTGACCTATATAACACCGATACGCCACCCTGTTGCCGTATCGCGTATCGGATACGTATCCGATACCGATACGCGACGGATACACCGTCGATACGTATCCTGGGCGTATCCGCGAGCTGGGCCGTATTGGGCCGGGAAACCTCAGATTCGATACGTATCCTTCGGCGTATCCGCGAGCTGGGCCGTATTGGGCCTTCATCCTCCTCTATCTGCAAAGATCTGAGGTTCTCCTCTTCGAAATCAACGTCCATCTCTGTCGAAGAACTTCGCAACTTTCAATTTACGAACTTCAATCCGATTTGGGAACAAAATCGACAGTTAATCGGATATGAAGAAGAAGAAGAAGAAAGGGGAGGCGCCGCTATTGCCTCAACTAGGGATTGAAGAAAATTGGAAATGAGAGAATGAATTGGGCAAGAAGTAGTCACGATGGAAAAGGAGTATATTTGGGGCTCATTTTTTGGGCCAATTTATTACTCCATTAACTTTGTCTAATTTTGTAACTATAAATAAATATTTTGATCAATATTATTGGTAATATGGATAAGTATAACCAAAAAATCGATGTGGTGTAATCGACCATAAAAGAAATTGACTTTAGCTTTTAATATTTTGTAATTTTATTATTTTTATTTGTATAATAACATTAGAATATCTATTTTGTAATTTATTATGCACTATTATTATTTATTAAAAACATAGTTAAAACGTATCCGCGTATCGGGTTGTTTGGGAAAGAGCCGTATCCGCGTATCCGTATCCTTCGGATACTGATACGCGTATCCGTATCCGTGCCGCATAGCTGGTGACTTTTTTCATCAAGTGCACAGATGAACTTCAAATAAGTGAGCTACATTTATTAAATTTAAGTTTTTTCTAGAAGCTTTCTCGAAAATAAAGTTTTAGTAGGGGTAAATCTCATTAAATTGGTGCTGAAAACCCCAAATTCATGTGCGAAGGACTAGATTGCGTTTGTTTATTGGAACTTGGAAGTGTTTTTATGTTTATTTGGCATTTGCCCCTTTACGAACCAAAAAGATATTTTCTTGCTGACATTCTTTTCTTGTTTTAATGATAACTATTTATGATTTGAACATGTTAGTTAAATGAGAATGTTATTTTGGTCATATATTGCTTGTGTACATTGGAATCGCATGAAGAATTCATGAAGCTGTCTATATGCAATCATATGGTTGTTAATTGTGGTATTCTTTGTTCAGATTTCCAGTAAAATTTTAACAATCGAGTAACTTCATGAGTCATGACACTAGGTGTGTTACTTGATAACATGTTAGCAAAAACTGCTTATCCTTTTTGCTTAGCATTAAAATTGTCTTTATGGAGTATTGTTAATCATGCATAATCAACTGTCTCTCTGTAATCTTATGAAATCTTTTCATCTTTTGTTTTATCTTTATATTAACTCTGGAAATTAGTCTTTGGAAAGAAAGCTTGCGGATAGTGGATACAGAGGTTATGTACATATATACAGCTCTATTTTACTTGTAGAGTACTGTTGCCTGATTTAAAATCTTATGCTTTGATTGGATACTATCTTTTTCTGTTGCCTCTCTATCGTTGTTGGGTTGTATAATTGTATTACAGTTTACTGTGATCTTTATTACGGCACATTAATAGGACCAATGGCTTTTTCTTTAAAATCTCACAATTCAGAAGATGGAAAATTGATGATAGTTTGTGTTTTGCTAATATATGAGGAAATTTTCTCTTTCTATTGGAGTATTAGTCTATATATTGTATCTTTTATTATTGCTGCTATGACTTACCAGGATAATTTTTTGAGTTGTGATTTATGAACAAAGATATCTTGGTATGATGATGCAAAGGCTATAAGGAATCCAACAAATGAATCATCCCTATGTGTGCAGATGTAGGTCTTTTATGGATTTATTCATTTTTCCTAGTCTGGCTGGAGTTGTATCTTGTTCAGTTCCGTTACTTAGGGGATAGATATATAAAAAAACCACCCATTCCAGTGTTTGAAATCATTGTGGTCTTAATGACATTATGTATGTTTTTCTGTAGTAGTTTTAGGTATTATTGTATGCCCAAATAGGGTCGATATCTCTGAAACCATCATTGATTGATGAACTGCCATGTATCTTAGTCTTTTTGATTGATGAGTCGATGCTTACTTAAATATGTTCATATTATTGGAAAGTCATGGGTCACCAAACAAGCTTTATTACAGTGACGTAGAAGATATTTGGAACTTTTTTCTATTTCTTAAATGAAATATAACAATAAAAGGGTGATGCTGATTGATATCTGAGTTGCTCTCAAAAGCTTTTTCCTTCCGGGTTTCTGTTTATTTATTATGTTTCTTGGTGGTCAGGCAGGAGTGTGATAGCTGGTCCAATTGTTTAAATGGCGAAATCCAAGAAGATGCGGTCGGAAGTTGGCTCCCACTGCCAAGGAGCTATCCTGCATAAGTTATCATCTCGACATAAGAAGGTTTGCGGAGACACGCACCATGAAAAGCTACAACTGAGTGCATCAGAAAAGAAAGAGTTGGACATCGCTGTATGTTCCATCTGCTTAGAGTCTCCTCACAATGCGGTCCTCCTGCTTTGTTCCTCGTATGAAAAGGGTTGCCGTCCCTATATGTGCGCTACAAGCAACCGATACTCCAACTGTCTTGAGCAGTACAGTAAGGCCTCTGCCAAGGTAACCTCGAACCCCGAAACACAATCCTGGCAAGGGTCAATTGCTAGTTTTAATTTCTCAGAAGAATCCGGTTGTCCCGATATGAAGAGTAAATTATCCGAGCTTCTGTGCCCCCTTTGTCGTTCGGAGGTGAAAGGTTGGACTGTTCTGGAGCCTGCTCGCCGGTACCTGAATTCCAAGAAACGAGCCTGCGCACAAGAGAATTGCTCGTTTGCTGGAACTTACAAGGAGATCAAGAAACATGTAAAGGTGGAGCACCCAAAGGCATGCCCCCGGGACGTAGATCCTTCGCTGGCGGAGAAGTGGAAAAAGCTCGAGAGGGAGCAAGATCTCAGTGACGTGTTCAGTACAATCAGAGCTAATATGCCCGGGGCAGTCGTCTTTGGCGACTACGTGATAGAGGGGAACCACGGCATCGCCAGTGGTGGTGACGATGATGACGGGCTCTTCGAGGGAACATTCTTCAGGTTTCCAACTCGCGGTGGTGGTGGGTGGAACGACTCCCCATTCGCTCCCGAGGGCGATTACGACTCTCTCGGCGAGGGGTTCTTCCGCAGGCTACAGGCTAGACTTGCCTCAAGAACCACCGGCCGTAACATCTCCCAGATCGCGCGTCCACACGCCCGACTCTTGTTCACGAGGCAGGCGAGGAGGTCGAGAGACCGCAGATAAAGCTCAGCTCAGCTCGGCTCGTACATCAAACTCGGACCGTTTTGAGATTGTTTTAAAATTATAATGTGGGTACAGCTATGCCTGGGGGAACTTGCTTTATGTTGTTGAACAAAATTTGACAATGTAGTTCCAGAAATAGTTAGCACAGGATTTGGCATAAATTAAGAAATACTCAGCACAACTTTTGTGATCAATGTTTGTGCTTGTGCTCTTGCTCCTCATTTGTACTGTACTACTACTTTCTACTCCATTTTCTTACTCTCTTGCAGTTTGAGTTTTTTCCTGATTTTCCATGGTTTTTCCAGCATAATTGATATGCCGGTTCTCCAAATATTTTAGTGGTTTAGGATTTAAGTGTAATTATTTATCCAATAAATATATGAGCTTAGGACTATTTAACTATTTGAGTACTTGCATTGCATTGGTTGAAATAAGTGGGAATCAACATCAAACACTTGATTATTTGGAGCGTCATAGACTTCCTTTAATTATAACCCTAACACACTTTAGCCTTAATTATGGATTAAAACCCCCAATAATTCGCTCTTTCATTCAAACAACTAATTATGAATTCAGATATCTGTAACAAAATCGTCTTAAACTGTAACTTACATCTTATTTCATGTTCAAAGATTGAATTCATATTTCACTGACACTATGTAATAGTAACTCTTTACTACACAAAATTTGATCAAATTCTGATTAATTCCGTAACGTGTGAATACAAAATATTAAATCACGAAGGTTCATTTTTTCTCGATTGTATACAAAACCAGTCTTGGTCATGTTAGAAACGACGTTGTTCACTGAAACAAGTTTTACTTTTTTTTTCAATTTTAGAATTAAATAACATTGTTTTAAGCATCATTGAATACATTATTTTATAATAACTGAAAAAAAGTTGAAATTTCATGATTATTAAAATAGAAAGAAAAAATAATTGAATGAAAGAGCAATTTTCCATAAATTAAATTAAATTTTATGAACAAATCAAAATGAAAAAAATAGAACTATAAATAAAAAAAAGACTATACAAAATAAAACAACGTTGACATCGTTAAAAAAATATTGTCATCCGTTCATATTATTTGAGTTTTCAAGTTACTTGAATATTTTTTTATAATAACAAATTTATTCTTTTTCTTATCACACTTCATTCTATATTTGCATAATCATTAATTACAATTTTCTCAAATTTTATGACCTAAAAAACTAGGGATGAAAAAAATACTATAAGAAGGACATAGGTATGTATAATGTATATACATACACATTTTATATTTCTACTTGAGAAGCAGACATTCATTTTCTTGTTTCCCTTTTTCAGTAGCATCTTTTTTTTTCCTCTTCAGCAACTGACAATACACTCACAAAATGGTGGACGGGAATCACCCCGCCGACGACGAGATGTCGGAGGCGGAGCCGCAGCACCATCCTCCGCCGGCGCCGACGCCAGATCAAATACCCGCGGCGCTCAGCCACGGCGGCCGCTTCATCCAGTACAACATCTTCGGCAACGTCTTCGAGGTCACCTCCAGATACAAACCCCCAATCATGCCAATCGGAAAAGGCGCATACGGCATCGTTTGGTAACCTTAAATCCTCGATTTTTCCGGCGAGCAACTGAGATTATTTTTATTTTTGTTTTTATTTTGTGGATTTTTTTTTGTGTTTTTTGGTAGCTCGGCTGTGAATTCGGAGACGGGTGAGCATGTTGCTATTAAGAAGATAGCGAATGCTTTCGATAATAAAATCGATGCGAAGAGGACTCTGCGTGAAATCAAGCTTCTGCGTCACATGGATCATGAAAATGTTAGTGCTTTTTTCTTCATTTTGGGAGCTTCTGATGTAATTGTTACTTTTCTATGAGCTTTATTTGATTTCTGATTGTTATGAGCTGTGGAAGCTGGTTTACAAGGTACATTTTGTTTTTGATTTATGATTTGGGTGATTATGCTACAGATTCAATTTATGAGTTTGATTTAGTAGCTAGTGGTTGATTTTAGGTTTTCCTTGATGAAAGGTTGAGAGTTGTTTTTTTTCCAGAAAGGAACATAATTTGATTCTAATTTGTGTTCAATGATTATGCCTAGCCTTCCTAATTTGATGGCTATGGATCTGTGGTTAGCACAAGGAGACAAGTTTTTTTTCTTTTAATGTGTGAAAAAGTTGGAATATGAACTATAAATGTAAGTCTTATATGTGTGTAGTAAGTTTTTGGCATTTCTTTTGATTCATGATGAGAGATACAGTTAAGCTTTAGTGTCCTTTTTAGAAAGACTAGCCCTTTTTAGCAACTCTTTACCCCTTTGTTTTCTTTCTGTATAGTTTGTGCAATTATGCTATGATATACTAACAAATGATCTTATTTCAAATGGGGGAAGTCATTAGGTATAGTATTTTTGTTGTTATTGTCATTGACATGGAGGGAAATGTGGTGGTACCGAAAGCATTCAATAAGATGATGTCAACATAAGAAGCATATCGCACCATCAGCGTGATAATAATGGTGGATTGATGCATATGAAAGGAAGATAACAAAAAGGAACAAGTCTTAACCAAGAAAGGATTACAAAGTCATAACCACACTCAGGGCACTTGCCGGATACAACAATAGACACAAACACCTCCTTCTCTAACATCAAAGGAGCTTAAATAGATATTGAAATAGACTCCTACAGTCCTACTACAACTCAGACTTCTAAAAGATAAACACACATCAACTAAAGACTCCTACTTGAAATATAAAACCTAATGTCTCCTGCACTCAGTCGCTCTCTTCCTTGCACTTCGATCTCTATCTTCCCATTCTGTCGATCACGCCTTCAATAACCATGCACACACAATTCCTTTTAATCGGCCACATCCCATGTGTATACGAGCAACATGCGGTCACTATGAGCTGTAGCTAGAGATTAAAACTACACCCATTTTGCATACTCTCTATTTGGTGCCAATTTAAATAGGGGAGTTCATTCTCAATTAGTAGTGTTACTAAATAGTAAATACTAACATGATTACGTTTGCATTAATGATGAACGGGTAGGAGTGTGAGAGGACTATTTTTCTAAACTACCAGTTGTTGGTAAATTTTTTGTATCTTGCAGTTGGAGTTAATGGTATTTATTGAACTTTTCATTTTTAAAATTTTTCGAGGGTTTTGTAGGTAAGGCCATAAGGGAAGGAGATGTGGCTTTTTACGTTCTTGTGCATGTTTACTGATGTGCTGCTTTGATTGAGCCATGTGTTACTACTTTCTTTTCTTATATTAGTATTTACTGTATAATAAGGAATTTAAGAGAGTTACATCAGAAATAACCAATCTTATTTTCCATTTCAATCATTCTTCTGAAATTTGAAATTAGGGTGTTCAGTAAATTAATTCCTACAAAGGACTGTGCATTAAGTACTATCCTTATCCATATTTGCCACATGTATACGCCTTAAAGCTTACTTCTCTGTGTCTTCTTGTTACCTCAAAACGACCCTTTGGAGAAAGGCTCATGCTTTTACATTTACAGTCTGAGCAGGCCTGAAGTAAACCCTTAAAAAGCCAAATTTGCTAGCAAATAAAAAATCGCAGAAATAAGTAACCTAATCTTGTTTGAGTATGCTGTTAATTATGAGGTTTCTATTACCTCGGGCAAATTTGTCACACATATACTGTTAATGCTGCTGTATTAGTTTCCATGATGGCATGTTATCCAGTAACATCATGTCTACTGATTCTTATAAAAATTTAAACTTCCTAGGATGGTATCTGCCTTCTAGAGAAATCCCAATTCTTTTCCTTCATTCGGTTGTCATGTAACTACTTGTTCTACTTTTGCTGCTTCAAAACGCAACTACAGTTATCTATTACCATTGCTGAGCATCTCTTGGTGTTCACGAAGTCCTTTTGATCCTCACTTTGTGCAACATGTGTTCCTAACTCTTAACTTTTTTGTCTATCCACTTTTTGTCGTTTAGTGGTAGACTTTAAATTACTAAGCTATTTGGCAACTTCCATCTATCATACTTTCCCGTGCTTGATTTCATCTGTTAATACATTTAATAAAGGTATCGTGTATGGTGCCGATTATTTAATACACTTTTTGAAGCACTTTTTGTTGCCATAATTTCATTCATTTAATGAGAGAATGAAATTTTTGTATGGTGCAGATTATTTCAATCAGAGATGTAATTCCACCGCCACAAAGGGAAGTGTTTAACGATGTTTACATTGCATATGAGCTTATGGATACTGATCTCCATCAAATTATCCGGTCTAATCAACCTTTGTCAGAGGAGCATTGTCAGGTTCGATTTTAGCATTATTCATGCCATGATTGGCTGTTTTACTGGATCTTTATTATCCTCATTTAGCCATACAATTTATTGACATGGCGCCAATTTTTTGTCTTATTTATGATGCAATCGGTTAACAAGGCAGCACGAGTTTAACTTTCTTTAGACTACTTTTACCTACTCATTGGCTTGACCTTAGCTAGACTGATATGGAAGGGTACTTTTAAATTACTTAATCTAGACATCTAGTTGGACCAAAAAGTGTGAATAATCTTGAGTTTGATTACAATTATAGAAGATTCTCATTTTCTTACTGATTTCAGAGCCTTTTCCAAAGTTTCGTCTTTAAGAGATCAACCTCAACTTGTCACACTGTGACAAATGATAAATAAGGTTCCTCCGTCTTGTTCTCTGTGGTAGTATTGGGTGAGCATACATACCAAAATTGCTAGAAATCTCTCTCCCTCTAATGTGTGAGTTTGTTTATGTTATTATAATCCTCCCTCAAATGGGTGGAAAATATTTCACATTCACCTTCCACTTTCCAGTTCATAAATTTTCCTTTCTTCTACTATCAAATTGTGGTTGATCTTCTCGTAATCATCTTGCAGTTCATAGTGTTTGTACTTAAAAAAAAACAGATGATTTTAATGTGTGTGTGTGTGTCAATAATTTTGTGTATGAGCATTTTCTTATACTTAAATCCAAGATGTTATTTTTGTTTACATTGTCTTTATCAATTTCGCACTTTTCTGTAGAAGAAGTTTCTGCATTCTATGTTATAAATTTGATGGCAAAATAACTCATATTGTCATTTTTGCAGTATTTTTTGTA
The DNA here is from genome assembly GCF_004379255.2 of Salvia splendens. Taxonomy (NCBI): domain Eukaryota; kingdom Viridiplantae; phylum Streptophyta; class Magnoliopsida; order Lamiales; family Lamiaceae; genus Salvia; species Salvia splendens. The sequence goes on along the minus strand of NC_056037.1, from coordinate 1,334,002 downwards.
TCAAATCCTCCGAGGGCTGAAATACATACATTCAGCAAATGTCCTACACCGGGATTTAAAGCCAAGCAATCTTCTTCTGAATGCAAATTGTGACCTAAAGATCTGTGATTTTGGACTGGCACGAGTCACATCTGAAACTGATTTTATGACTGAATATGTCGTCACAAGGTGGTATCGGCCGCCAGAACTTTTGTTAAATTCATCCGATTACACTGCAGCTATCGATATATGGTCAGTCGGGTGCATATTTATGGAATTGATGGACCGGAAACCACTGTTTCCAGGTAGAGATCACGTGCACCAGTTACGCCTGCTCATAGAGGTATCTCTGTGTATCTATCATCTAGTTTCAGATAAAGTCAAAATTACTTCAGTCGCTATCGATGCTTGCTTATTTCTGCTTTCACGATGTATTCATAAATTTTGTTTCAAGCTAAATACTGATCGTTAGTGTGACTACTTGCTTGCTTGCAGCTGATTGGTACACCAACAGAGGCTGAGTTAGGTCTTTTGAATGAAAATGCAAAACGATACATCAGGCAACTCCCACATTATCGTCGACAGTCATTCACTGAAAAGTTCCCTCAGGTGCACCCTCTTGCTGTTGATCTCGTCGAGAAGATGCTGACATTTGATCCCAGGCAACGGCTCACAGGTTAGAATCGTCACTTTCCTATAATCTACGCGTCATGGAAACTATATTAGTCATCCTATGGTCCACACAGCCTTCATCTGATCTCTTTCTTGTCTGTCGTGGCTTTCTAGTCGAAGGTGCGTTGGCCCACCCATACTTGAACTCGCTCCACGACATCAGCGACGAGCCAAGTTGTTCGGTTCCTTTCAGCTTCGACTTCGAGCAGCACGCTCTCACGGAGGATCAGATGAGGGAGCTGATCTACCAGGAGGCGCTCGCGTTCAATCCGGATCATCGGCGCATGTGAAGAATCTGCTGTCCTGAGATTCTCTGTTTAAGTAATGAATGTTGTATGTGTTTTTGCTATTTAAAGTATCTGTGGTGTAGTGTACATTTATCGTCCATCCTAAACATGGATGGCTTCCATTTTTAGAAATATTTAACGATGACATAAAACTACCATTTGATGTACTGCTTCAGACATTAATAAACTGATCGTGAGTTGCTTTCTATCTTCATTGTTACCGATATCGTTTTCTTCACTTAGTTTTTATAATCTTATTAAATTCCATAGTATATCTTGTTTATTTAAGTGGAGTCAATTAAACTGATTAGCTCATAAATTAAATGAAGCCGATTAATTAAGTGAAGGGAATTAATTAATTAATTCCATTAGGCAAGCCAATTTAAGCTAATTAATCTATACATCGGGCCAATTGTTAAACCCAATTTAGGCTAATAAAACCCAATTAACCCTTTTAGTAAGCTAATCAACCCATTTATTTAACCAAAACAAAACAAATGTGAGGAAAAAAATGAACACTTTCAAAAAAAGTGAACACTCAGACAAATTATCGGCTATAATTAAACAATTCATAATAAACCCTAGCCAATGCAACCAAAACCCCATCCCAAAACCACACCATGTCTGAGCCATCTCCCACGCCGGTCGACGTCGACTCGCTCAACCACATCCTCGGGGTAATCGAGGCCTTCCGCGCCTTCGACTCCGACAACGACGGCTCGATCAACGCGCAGGAGCTCGGCGGGATCATGGCCTCGCTCGGGTACAACGTGACCGAGCGCGAGGTACAATCCCTCACGCACGGCGACGGCCTGATGAGCCTGGCCGAGTTCGTGGAGATGAACACGCAGAGTCTTCAATTGAGCGGCCTCGGACCGCTCAAGGCGGCCATCCGAGGCCTCAATATGCAGGAGAACGACGTCGTGACGGCGGAGGAGCTCCATCGAGGCGTTTGTGAGTTGGGGGTGGAGTTGTCGTTGGATGATTGTAGGGAGATTGTGGGAGCGATGGATGGGGATGGAGATGGAGATGGAGATGGAGATGGAGATGGAGCTGTGAGTGTGGAGGACCTTAATCTTATTCTTCATTCTCTTCTTTAGGTTTTTCATTTTTTGTTGTTATCAACGAAATTAACTAGTGTGAGAGGCATAGCTTTATTTATTTGTGTCACGTTCTTCACATATGTGTTTATTATATTTGGTTCGCTATATTTTTCGGTTTAGTTTCTTACTCTGTTTTTTTGGTTTGGTTCGGTTCGATTTTTGTTATGTATACTGAAAAGTAATATTGTTTTTTGAAAGTAAGGTAATCAATAAATATAAGTGTAGTAATTTTAAACTTAACAGTCAAAAATTTGTTGTTTCTAAAAAGTACCGATAGTAAATAACAAAAAATATTAATTCTCATTTTGTTTGGATTATTTTATTTTTTTACTTTTTGTGCTAGTTCGATTTTTCGGTTCGGGTTAACTTTCACGATTCAAGTTAGAAGTTTTTTGATAATTCAATTTGGTGAAAAATCGACTCGAAAACCAAATAGCCATCCATGATTGTATCTTAAGATACCCACAAGGCCCACTAGGCAGCTGCGTTTCTATCAACATGGGCCGTGTTATTTATATAACGAGCAGGCCCAATTTGGCCATGGTGAATTACTCGGCCCATCATTTGTAAGTTCAATTATGTAAAAATGAATATAATTATAAATCCAAGGACACGAATGATTATTCGTGCTGTGCTACACATATATGTGTGTGATATACTGATACTCACTCAACGTAACAACATTCAAAACCTTCACTAATTTGCCATTAACATTTTGATATCCACCCTTTAGATAATGGTACAAAAATATCTTTAAAAAGGGGACAAATAACAGTTTGATTTCTCGAGAAAAGAGACACTATCTAATTATGTTCTAAACGCCATAATTATACTATTAAAAATTTTAGACATTTTGAAATATGTCTTGCATTTGGGTCAATATCTTATAATTTCAATTAGTTTGATAAATAAATATGGAATGTGCATATATGCATGCATGTCTAGCAACAAACAAGTCCCACTTTAGATCTAAAAACATTACCATGTTACTTTTTCATGTGTAAATTTCGTATGGTGGTTGTACAGTTGAATGTGTTGCACCTACTCCTAACACGACATGTCTTAAATTTTAACTCATTTAAGACATAAGCTTATGACATTGTTGCATTGTCAATTACATTAATCAAGTGATGGCGCAACTATATATTCTTGCTCACACTTTTCTTAATAAAACAAATAACTAGGGATAAATTGTCAAACAAACATGAAATTCAGTTAAATTTTAGTCCGTCCCACAACTTAAAAAATCAGACGGAAAAAGTCATGAAGTGCGGATTTGTTCTCAGCCTATCCCACGACTAACAAATCTAGTTGGCTACGTTTAGTATATTGTTGAAAAATTGCATGTCCGTAATCGTAATTTCTTTTTCAAAAAGTATCAACGAGAATAATAAGCAAAACATGAATAGGTTGTCCAGTTCAATAATAACATAACTATCCAACATAAGTAAGATACAAGAAGCTAGATAACAACTATCTATAGGTGTGAACATAACTCGTTCACCACACCTAATTCCTAGTTCTTGGTGAGATATTTCATGCCAATGATATCTCCTTAAATAATGGTATCAAATAAACAAATATTTATGTTTAATCAACTTTTAATATGGAGGTCCCAAAGAATTATGGTTATACCTTTAGTGGTTGACATATAATGGGCAATTCCAAGAGTGCACATCCACACACAAAAGACTTGGTACACCATTTTATAATCCTGAAACATTTTTTATACTATCAATTATGAATTATTGTTATGGTGTGTGTTTGGGATACCTTGTTGTGAATTTAAATTAAAAGAAGTTAAAGGACTATTGGCCCAAAGTCACCATAAATTAAAGGTTATTGGTCCAAAGATATTCATTGTGTTTGTCAAAATCCATTACTTACTAAACAGGACCAAAATCTGCACCATCCCTAATCCCATCATGTTGGACCCATAAACAATAATTTTTTGAAGTAAATCAACAAAATAATTATTCAAATACAACAAATTACTTTATATTATTATAAACATATATTAGACATGTATCTTATATAATAAGCGAGCATCATTTAAAAATTAGTACCACAATTTTTTATTTTCTATTTACTAGCATGACAAATCCAAACTCGACTATCAAACGGAAGTGGTATTGCAACTTTTAACAAAATCAGTTCGGTATCTATTACTCCCCCGTCCTTCACGAATATGCACTATTTCATTTTTAGTCCGTCCCATAAGAATATGCACTTTCTATTTTGGAAAGTCATTTCTCTCTAATGAGGTGAGACCAAATTTACACTAATAATATTTTATTTACTTTTTCTCTCTACCTCTCTCTTACTTTACCAATTTTATATTAAAATCCGTGCCGACCCCAAAGTGCATATTCTTTGGGGACGGAGAGAGTAGTATTTATTAAGGTCATTATACAAAACCAATAGGCCCAATAATTAGGTACATGGGCACAAACTTATTTTGTTTTTTTTGTTTTTATAAGTTATAGTAGTTTTTATAAAATCTTAAGATGAAATTAAAAATTATTGAAATTGTCATCAAGTATTGAAAGTGCCCTTGTCGGCCTTTGGACAAGCCTTATGTTGGAAATACTCAGTATTCTAATTTCTACCCCAACATATTGTCTCACCTAATTTAATGATATACAATACCACTTTACTAAGTCCATGGAAATAAATTGATAGATGATGGGAAATTTATTGAATTTGTTGAGACCATAAATTTGTGACACGAATGGAATTTCAATGAATTTGTTTATTTGTATCAAAATGATTATATTTGGTATAGTTTCATCATGAATAGGAGTGCATGTTTTTTAGGCGGAATTTTTTTTTATTGTTTTGTGAGTCAAACAATTATATAATTAGTGAACTTTTAATTATCTTTTTTGTTAAAAGGTATTTTTCTTCTGCGTATATATCCAAGTTTTTTGCCCATTGTTTTGTGACTATTATTGTAGAAAACCATGTTTAATTAGCAATTTATTTCCTTCACCTCTTTATTGGAAAATGACTTTACCTTTTTATGGGTTATAAAACGCTCAAGCCACAATAAATATAGCATATGCTACATCTTTAAATTTCAACCTAGAATTTTTGACGCCGAAAGTTTAAAACCGATATAGATATTTAATTTTAATTTGTAAATTACATAAAATAATATATTTTCAAAATGATGTAAAAACGAACTTGTTTTGATGTTTGAAGAGCATCATTTAATTATAATGTTGAAAAATATAATTGCAACATCAAGACGACATCATTCTATCACTCAAATGAAAAGTATATCTTCATGTAGCTATTCACGATTAATATCTTTCATGAATCATGATATAATTTCGAACTCGAACATATATATGTACGAAACAAACTGATTAACTCTATTATATAATCAAATTTTACGATATACTATGGTAAAGTAAATGGATTTTGTATTTTATTGACAATAATGGCACCAGAGATTCAGCATCTTGTCACGCTCGAAGGATGAGAAATAATTGGCTAAGTACATGTTTAAAATAATAGACAAGATTTTTCGACAAATGTGTAGATTTATTAAAATAAACTAAAATTTCAGGTAAAGATTAATAAAATATTGAATGTCAAAACTCAAATGTTGTTGACCTAAGCAAGGAAGTGCATGGCACGTTACTAAGCACTCAGACTTAATACTATGTTATCATAATTCAACAATTTATGAATGTAAAATATTGACTTTGCCTAAATAAATTAATTAATTACTGAAAAGCTAAAGGTAGTAGTAGTATAATTATAAAACCTTACAAAGAGATGACTACTTTGATGTCTCGATAAACAGACTAGAAGTTGGTGTCCGAATTTTCCTTTATTACTGAAGTAGATGGCAAATGCTTTGAGTGAGGCCGGGACTGAATTGGTAGTACAAATCACGAGTGATGTCGACATTGGCGGACACACATATGCTCAAGGGGAGGGGCTTAAGCCCTTCCCAAACTATTTTATTTTAAGTAATAGTATAACATTATGATATTTTCAGTATTTTATGTAAATTAATGTGCAAAAGACTTATTAAAATAACAAAATATAACAAAACTATTGTATCTCTTACAAAATTTAGAATATACACCCCTTATTATTACAATTTTATGCATATGCCCTGCTATATCCCTTACTACAAGTCGTTTTGAAACCAGATTTTTGATATCGCCCAAAGCATCCAATCACTACAATAATATTTTTTTTCTAATTCTTAATCATGCACAAAATTTTGAAAAATCATTTTATTTTAAATATCTCAAATTAATCACGAAACAATATAGCATAAATTGTCCAGAGTTTCTTATCGGACTTACCGAATGGGCAACCCGACCACGAGACAGGGCACACCAACGGAGCTCACTGCCACAATATATTCAAATTGTTATCAATAAAAATTAATACCAAACAAACAAACCGATATTTATTTTTCTTGATTTAAAAAATAAAATAAATAATAACATAATTCTATTTTCTTTATTTTTCCAATGAACCATCATTTTCAGGTGATATTACCTTACCGTATATGTCCGAAAACCATATAATATTTCACATGGGAATATCAAATTATATAAACCTCAAAACACAGAGACAATAACGTAACGCCATTATATGTGGTCACTAACTTATATATTCCCACTTTTTCGATTTTGGCCGGTGATATTTATATTTACATATGAAACAATTTTTTACTTTTGTTATGGTTCATAAATTATAGTAGTAGTCTCACTATTTTCACATTTGTAGATATTTTGGTTAAATAGATGGATGGGAGCATATTAGGATAATTACCAAATGATTGATTGCCTAGTTGCTACGATTTTCTTGAAAAAGAATTCAATCTAAAGTAGACCACAAGTTGATGTAATTTCAGCTATGAGGTCATAGATATTGTATCGATATTTTGTTTTTACTATATATCTATTTGATGATTTATATAGGATAGTTTATTTTGTTTCAATATATTAAACCTTATGGAAAAAATAAAAATTGTAGCTAGTCTCAAGATGTACTATAATTATTTTTTTATGAAAATAAGATGAGTTATAGGATAACACCAAATCTAACAATCTGTTCTTTTTCGGTTATAATTTCTCGATTTCATAAAGTGTGCGTTACCGATTATATAAGTTAGGTTCAAGAGTAAGAAGGATTCATTTTCTTTATAAGATAAACTAGTAATGTACTATGTATTTGTATATATAAATTTTATATAGTAGTATTTGATACAATTCATATAAGCTTCTTTTTGTGTTTAATTTTTTCAAAATTGTTATAAAAATCATAGTGTCGTACAATCTCATTATCATGTAAAATTGCAATCTATTTTGCGACAAAAGTTCAACTCTTAGGAAAAGAGGATAACATTTAACCTTATCTATCATCATACACATTAACATTGCAAAAATTATTGCAAAAAACTAGCTTCTTTAGGTGTGTTGGGTGAGGAAGTGATAAAAAGAGAAGAAAAATTTTAAGAATAGTGAGAGAAATTATTTTTTATAAGGGAAGATCCTATGAAAAAAGAGAACAAGGTCAAAAAGAGGAGACAAACTCTAGTCCCCACTCTCAAAATCTTTGACCCACTTATAATAAAGGTATGAAACCCTATCATTATTCATTTCTATTCTATATATCATTGCATCAAATTGACCATAATGCCTACCACGTTCCCAAGAAACAACCATGTCATGTGTTATGGACTCCAATAATGTTCCACATAGGTTTTGTCAAGAAATATAGGTGAAATTTAATAACCAATCCACCTCTCTTCTCTCTTTTTTTTAAAAAAATAGTTCTCATGTTTTGTCTGTAATATTGATTTTTATTGAGAGACTCAAACGACTCAAAGTAGTGGCCCACCTAATATTGGCTTGGGAAATGAACGAGTCTTGGCCGACGATGATGTTAGTACCGTGGAATTAGTTCTATTTTATTTAACATCATGCTTCATGAATTAAGTTTGATCGAGTTCTGGTCAATCCCGCAATTTTAAAAATCAGCCAAAAAGGTCATGAAATTTAGTTTGTTTGCAATTATCTTACGACGACGTGTAATATATTATTACGTGTAATATATTATTGATGTTTCTCAACCAAACAACAATGATGTACTCATATAGTTTCCCAACTCTTATATCAAATATACAATTTCACCAAAATAGATGATTTTCCAACTAATTTTTATATTGCGAAACGACCTGAAATTTAACCAAAATTCATAGATTTTTCAGCAACCTTTTATTAAATTATTATATATTTCACTGGGTGCAGTAAATACAATTGTGGTGTCATGTTAGTTTGTTCCTTCATTGTTTTTTACTACTCCTTTTCTTGATAGAGGGGGGACCAGATTGTGGGTCAAAATGTTGTGGCAATTTCTTGGTGAATAGATCGAAATTTATATTTTTCCTGTTTTAAACAATATAGGGATTAGAAAGGAAATTAGTGATAAACAAAAGTGCTACAAACACATCTTTTTCTCCCTTTGCTTTCTCTCCTTTTCATGTATTATTATACTATCTACTTCATCTGTCCAAAGGCCCCTCCCCTCTCTCTTTCACTGCAGCAATCAAAAGAAAAAGCAAATGCCCTCTCTCTCTCTCTCACACACACACACACACACACACACATAATATGAAAGAGAGAAGCTTTGAAATCTCAACAAAATTTTCTTCAATAATTTAATAACTCCTTTTCCTGTATATGCTGTACAATGCCATTATTCAAAATCCCATCTCCCATATTTGAATCTTTTTCGTGGGGAAACACTAATTTCCCCTTTTTCCTATTCCCCAAATCTTACATTCACTAACAAAAAATTAACCCAAAAAAGCCCACATTTGAATGTACAAACAAACTTACAAGTTACCAACTCGGTTTGTGCGCGCGATCCGCCATTCCCTTGGCTCGGCTGGACCCGTCGTTGGGTGCCCTGGCCGTGCTTATAGATACTTCTTGTAGCCTCGATTCAAGGCATGGCATGTTGGCATATCCTACGTGGCAATGCTCGTCCCGTAGAATTGAAGGCTCGCCTAAGAACACAACACTCGACAATTGGCACCAGTTCACCTGTCTTCCATAAATATTCGTCCGACAAAATCCCGGAATCTTTTGGAATACAGTTTCGGGTCTACGGCTGAGATTGAGGTCGAATCCACCTGCAATGATTTGTACGCGTGTTCGAGCTTCTTGCTGATGTCGTAATCTTGTAGAATGTCAATGATCCCGAAGTAGAGAACTACTTCGTACACTTCACCACTGCGTGAGGGTCTCAAATTGCTAAATCCTCCGCTAGAATAATTGTCAAAGTCGCTCCTCCGACCCACGCGCTCGGCTCGGGCCGGCATGTTGGCACCTAGCCTGATCAGTGGTTTCCTGATGATGAACAAAAGAATCAAATATTACTATAAGAAGGTGTGTACACCTGTATGCATCTAGAGAGATGCAATTGGATTTCATGAAAACCCACAGATTTCATTTTGCTAAGAGAGGAAACAAAACCAGCATGTCAACTTTGTCATTAAATGATATAGATTGGCAAATTATGTTAAGAACACAGCATTGCAAGAAAGGTACAATAAAAGCTAGCTATACCCCACAAACAACTGTCTTCTAATCAACTGCCTAAACTACATAGCCACCCCCATCCAAAAGGCTCTTTGAATTATTCAACTACCACATTCAAATTCTATATAAATACTAAAAAGTAATTAATCAAAACCTAACCAGAAATTAAAGATCACATGCTGAAATTTATGGAAATGTCCGAAAAAAGAGAGCATAATCGGTGGGGTTGGAAAATTTACCTGCCAGCTAGAACTCGATCCATGTCTTGCAGCTCAGCTTCGAGGAAACGACAGCCGCGCATGAACTTCTCATTTCGAAATGAATCGCTCTTTCCTGAGAAGAAAGAGTTTAATGTGAGCAATCTCTACCGAGTGCCACAAACTAATTACCAAGCACTTGACGTGATATTAATCATTACCTGTGCGCAATAGAAAAGGTGACAACCCCATTTTGTCTCGAGTGCTATCATCGCGGAAATGAAGACCTACTAAGAGACTGTAATCCATGATTCTCTCTGCCTCCAAGAACTCACAGTCGCGATCAATTTGCCTGTAAAGATGCTTAAGCATATTAGAACAAAGCCATCATCTAAAATTGAAAAATCTAAAGGTAAACAGGAGGGATCCAGGCACTAACTTAATAAGTTCTTGATACCAATTTGTCTGCAGGCGAAATACAAAGTTCAAGTCAAGGTCCTTGAGAGTTGTGGTTTCATCAATCTCTCCCTCAGGCTTATCAGTTCTGCGGCCATGGGAAGATCCTTTCAGATCAAACCTTCGATGAATTCGATAGTCTGAGCAGAACATGTTTCCCATCACAATGAAACGTGTCTATTGTTCAAGAAAATGTTTCTAAATTAGCTACCTCTTACAAACTCATAAAATTATCAGGGAACCGAAATAATAGCAATAATTATTTTTTACCTTGACCCCCCCAACTGGTTTGACACAATGGACACCATAGAACTTAGTCACAAGGGTATTTTCATAACGGCAAACGTGCTGGTAATAACTTGGAAGCATCTTAGTAAGCACCTGAACAAAATAATTCATCAAACTTCAAATCTTTAATATTAGTGACAATTATCAAGAGCAAGGTGGTCCAAGCCAAGTTGAACAAGTCCACCAATGCAGAAAGATGATAACACGATATTTGCACAATCATAGATATAATCGTTATCTTCTTTTTTTCTTTTCTAACATAAACAAGTCAAAGAATTAGACAACAAACCTTGACTTCTGATTTCTTGACTGTCTTGATCATGAACCTATCATCTTGTGTCAGGTAAAAGAAACTTCCACTCTTCCCAGGAGACGAAAGCTCTCTCAGAGCATCGCTCCCACAAATGGCTAGCATATAATCCGCAGGATCAACATGAAATAGCTCCCTTAAATGTCTGAACATGGAGATATATATATCAGCATCTAAGCGAAATCCAGCAGTAAATATGCTCAAGAGTTTCTATAATCTTTCTCATATGTCATAATATAGCACTCATTGGCAAAGGAACAGCTGCACACACTAAAATTAATTCATTCAACAAGACCAATTACCTAAAAACCACAGGGCAATAGTCCTTCCAACGAAAGTCGATGGATTGATGAGGCGGCGTAAGCTTAGATCCCTCGGGTGGAAACCTTGTCCAAAACTTTTCTTTAGGATCAAAATCACTGAGCTTAAGAGTAGGCGACACGGAAGCATGCTTCCCTATTGAATACCTAATTAACAAACACAAGAAACAGAAACATCTCAATACACAAAGATTAACACCAAAATATCTTCAGAATCAAAACTAGGATCCCCATTATTACCTGATTCCCAGCTGGAGATTGAGCATCAGCTCATAATTCTTATGCCCTTTGGAAATCGTCTCCCCGGGCTTCTTGGCCTCCCCACTGAGGAAGCAAGGGTTCTTCCTGAACTGCTTAATAGCATCCCTATCAATCACAAAACCATCTCTATACAACATAGACGCCTCCACATTATCAATAATGTCACACGTTATATCCCCTTCCTCACCATCCGACTCCCATATGCATAGCCGCGGAAACGTCCTGTCCACCCCAACAGACGACCTCTTCTTCCCTGCGCCGCCCGCCACCATCATATCCACACTCTCCTCCCCCACAACCAGCAAGGGCGACGACAATTTACACCCAAAATTGGCGTTAAAACCCCCATTCTTCACTTCCCCATTGGCAACAACGCCATTCTTCCCATTGTGAGCTGGGTAAAACGTCCCATTCAATGTCTGATTCAGATTCCGATTCCCATTCTTGGAAGAATCACTGGACCAACATCCCATGTAACAACTGCCATCTGGCCAAGTGAAAACCCCTTGCCCTTTAGGGCTCCCATTCTCCCAATTCCCATCATACCTATTCCCATTGCTCCACACCAAAACCCCCCTCCCGTGAATCACCCCACTCTTCCACTCCCCAATATACTCATTCCCGTTCCTCCACAGATACCTCCCCTGCCCGTCCTGCAAATTCCTCTTCCACTGCCCCTCGTAGTAATCGCCATTGCTGTAATGCTTAACCCCGTAGCCGTGCTTCCGATCCCCGGACCACGAGCCGCGGTACATATCCCCATCCGACCCGATGAAAGTGCCGGTTCCCTCCATCCGACCCGACTTGAATTCGCCCTCAAACGTAGCCCCCGACGGCCAGGAGAACTTCCCCTTGCCGCTTGCCTTCCCCTTCTTCCAATCCCCTTCATACATGCACCCATCCTTCCACAGATACTTCCCGGATCCATGAGGCGTGTTGCTCGAGAACGTTCCGATGTACAGATCGCCGTTGGGGAGGCGCTTCTCTACAACGTCAGGAATCGCCGCCGGCGTCACTCTACGGCACGTCGCCTGAGATTTACTCCTTGGAACGATTATCACTGATCTCGGCGTAGTCGTGGTGGTGGTGGTAGAGCTATCTAGCGATTTCTCGTCGCAATTCCCAGCTGGCTTCACGCGTAGGAGCGTCTCAGGCATTTTACCCCTCTTTTTTCAGATGATAGACGAATTTCTCACTCAATCGAAGGAAGCTTTTATTAGGTTTGCTGAATTCGGCTACGGCCGCGGAAATTGTCGCGATGCAGGTGGGAAATCCAGCTTCTGTAGCATTTTCCGGTGTGTGAGAGCGGCAGATTGGTTTTCCGATGGGAGTAGTTAAGAGAGAACGTGTAGAGAGAGAGAGAGAGGGGATGAGGTGAGAAAAGAAGAGAACTGAAAAAGCAGATATGGAAAAGAAGAGAAGAGAAAAGAAAGATGGGTGAGAGAGAGAGATGTTTGGATTGTAATAAACCTATACATACAAAGACACTGGATCGTCTCTGTACGTATGTGTGTTTGTCTGCAGGTAATATGACAAAAGTACCCCTCATCAAATAGCTGGAAATGGAATTCATACAAATTTATTTCATTTATTTAAGGTTTTCTTGTGAATGTATATTCCTTCTATATAAATTTGGACAAATTGCAGAAAAAATTCATGAATTTTGGTCAAATTAGTGATTGTCCGACAAATTTAAACATCGGTTGTGAAACTTTAAAATCATGAATTTTAAACTTGTTAAATTTAGATGAAATTTATCTAATGTGGTTTTCCCAAAATTCTACGAAAATGATATCGCCCATGAATTTTTAGGGATATTTGAAGTTTGAGAAGTAATTACATAAAGTTGTGAGTTTGGTACTTAGAATGTAACATTACAATAGCTCGTGTATTAATTTTTTAATCACTTTACTAATTATTATGGAGAAATTTTCTTAGATAGGAAAAGGGTGTAAAATTGAAAAGAAATAGTGCTTAGAAAAAATACTAGAAAAAATATTATTTTTCTAAATACCTCTCGTGATATTTATTTTTAGGATACTGCAAATATGCTACATTTATACGTGGCCAATTTTGTAGTTAGCTCTTATTAAGATAAGTTTGTATGGCATATGACTATATAATTTTCTTAATTTTAGATGTATGGCAGTTAAGATTCAAATTTATATAAATTTTATCAATTCTCTTAAAATATTCAAAAAAATTCGTGTATTTTAACCCCTAACAACTTCCTTTATAATCTCATGTTCTTCAAAAAAACCTGACCCTTTGAAAAACATTGGAAGTTTGATAACTTTGCCAAAATAAATAATAACAAAACTAGAAAAATAACAAAAATGAAATTAAAATTATTTTAGTGTACAATAATAGGTTCACAACAAATGGGAAAATTGACATTAACAAAGCAAAAGGGCAGACTGTCATGTGAATATACAATAATACCCTATTTATATGCCTTAAATTACCATAATTCCATCAACGTAAATCGCGGGAATTTTTTATACGGTGGTTCACGTGTAGGTGAACCATCCAAGGATTCTAACAGCTTCGATTTTAAATCAATTTTTAATTATGTGACCCTAATTATGGTAATTAGCAATAATTATGTCTTATTATACTCTGTATTTGTATCATATCTCAGTCTATCTAACATTCTAACTACATCACATTGAAAATTAGCCTTTAATTATGGGCATAAGTAGAAAAATTATTGGTCAAAACTCTCATTAAATCAATTTTTTTGTAGTGATAGTAGGATAGATAAAACAACACAATTAATCCAATTTTACTTAAGTCGTTTTTAGCATAGAATTTAAGAAGCTAATGATTAATGAATTACATAGAGAGAAATTAGGAGAAAAGATCAACAAATATGTTTAGAAAGAAAATAAAGTTCGAATAATAGTAATAAAATGTAAATAATTGGAGACAGGGTATATTATGAGATAATAACTAGAAATTAAATATGTTGACGTTTGATATAAAATTGACAGAAATAGTATAGAATTGAAGACTTTTTTATTTCTGAGGTAATATATAGAGATTAAATGAGATAGCAGAAGCTTTTTACCATTGGTAGTAAATAGAGATTAATATGTTGATTTTTGACATAGAAATGACTGAATAGTGTGGGTCTGAAGATCCTTTTTTTTTATCTTGAGATAATAAGTAGAGATTAAATGCTATAGCTGAAGACTTTTTAACATTTTATTTTCTTTTCTCAAGCCTATATTTTTTCATGCAAAGTTTATTTATTCTTCTTAATTATTTTTAAGCAACTTGTGCCCTTAATCCTTTAATTTCTAGTAATTTTGGGTTCAATAGCCACACCTTAGTTAGTAATTTACTAATTTTTAGCAATTTCGACAAATTCAAGAGTAAAAAATAAAGAGATGGGCAAATATTACACATGTGTCCGCTTATGCTCAATTTTTGGACGATTTTATCGTGAACTTAGATTATAATATAACCATACAATTATTGTTTCATTTGTATATATTTTGTTGGTCAAAATTTTTATTGGTTGGTGGGCTATGAGGTAATGCAATCAAATCCCTATCACTATTATAAAAAAAAACAGAGGGATTAATTAGCAATCTGACATCTGTGATCAAAATTTGTCAACTTAGGAACAATTTATTATTAACACAAATTTGATATTAAAATAAAGCTCTTAAATGCTGTCAAAATGATTTAATTTGTTGAGGCATGGTTGCAACGTCTTCCAAATTCCTAATCATCAGTCGTTCAAGGTATTATTTTATTTTGTTTGTAATTAATTGGTATGAATAGTTTTTGAAACTCTTCGCTTATTGTTGATTTAAATAATTGAAGTAGGTACATACATTGTTAGAAGGGATAGGTGCATTTTGAATTTTTTAATAGGGTTATCAATTGACGAATGTTGACTAGACATAAAAATGACATAGGCGTAACATATGTGTGTTTAGGTTTAATTATGACTATATCGGTATAGAAATTTTCATGTGATTTGCTTAAATTTGTTACCTATGTTGAAAACTAACAAACTAGATAATAATACATTATTGCAAATTAAAGGCACGTGTGATAATGATCATGGGTGGCGAACGAAAAATAAAAAAGATTTGTAGTTACTATAATTTTCAAATTGTATTCTAAAATATATTTTAAATTGAGTGATGCTAAATGGCCATATTATGGCCAGTCATAATATTAAAAAATTATTAAAATTATGTATAGTTAATGCCAAATTGTTGAAATTTATGCATCTAGAGAGTAACAGTTTTTTAAAGACTAATATACCCTCAAATATAAAATACTTATGTAGAATATCTATTTAGTAGTAGTAGTAGTAGTAGCATCTATTTGTATCCAGCCATTAATACGAATTACGACAATTTGAACTTCAAATTCCATTCTCCATTTTTTATTTGATGGGAAATTTAATAGATACAACTATAATGCATGATGGAAAAAAAATACTTTCTCCTAGTTATTTCCCAATACCAGCATTTGAAAAACATTGAAACATACACTTTAGTTATGTAATTTAATTATTTTGTCAGTTTTAACTATACTAATCTTTAATTATTATAAAATTATTTAGTAATCAAACATGCACTTATTTGTAATCAAACACGTATTTTAATAATTCAAAATGAGGTAATAAATTATTCAAATTATTCCATATGTACTGTATGATTTTGAAGTCTAAATAAATATGCTCCTGATATTTCAATTCTATTACTATTGATTATTTATGTTTAGCTTCCCCTTTCCCTTCACCTTCACCTTCACTTGTTTAAACTAATTTAAACTATAAAATAACTTGCTAATAAAATACATATAAATATAACAGTATATTGATATAAAAACAATTCAATTTTAATTATACTACAGATTAATTTAGTGTTTAGTTATAGTGAATAATTTAATTTTAATCATAACACATACTATAATATAATATTAATAATTTGTATTCTATAAAACAAATTTTCTTTTTTCAATTTACTATTCTTTATTGAATTATGCTACAATCAATTTGAACTTATATTAACTGAATTAATCCCAAATGATAATTACGAAAAATAGTTTTATGATTTTAATCTATTTTAACTATACTACTACTACTACCACTACAATTTAATTCTGATAACAGAATTTATCGTAATTACAGACATGCATTAATAATGAAAATTTAAGCAGCACCAATTATTTAATCTGCCCATAATTGGCAAAGTACGTCTAAAAAATGGAATAAGTGAGTTATAAAGAAAGGATAATATTGTCAACTGAATTAAGCATTAAATGAGACGATTATTTTATTAATATCTAAAACACATATATTTACTGAAATGTTGTTTATGGTCAGCCACATTATGGCCACATAGACTTACCTTTAAAAAAATACAACATTGCAAGGTATTTTATGAAAATATTCCAACAAATTACAGGCTGTTAGCCATCATTAATCTACCACTTTATATGGGTTAGGAGCAAACTTAACTTCCAAATCGAGTCAATCAAATATAGTTCCTCTCAACCCCATTTTCTTTCTTGATTTACAATAAATACAAAAATAATTTCATTGTTCCATTAAAAAAATATTCAAACCTTGGAAATGGTGGTGGATAATGAATTGTAAAGTCAATAAAACCTAGGTAAAAACCTATTTGTGGGCCACCTTTCTTGCCCATTCACATAGTGGTTTGCCTAGTAAGAATCCCACCAATTAAATTACAATTATCTCACAAGAGTAATTGTCTTGTCATTATCATAATTTTAATTTCCCATTTAAAGATTGATAATTAAACATCTTAATCCTAGGTGTTTTCTTGGAATAGTAGTCATTGTTCATCCACAAATGTCCTAACCTAGTAAATAATTGAGGGTTAACAGAAACTAATCATATCTTATAATATTAGAAAATTATGAAAATGGCAATGACAATTTATCATTCTGAACTATGGTGTTTGGCTAAATAACAATATGTTCGGGCAATATGTTGACTATTCAATAATAATATAAAAAAGGTAACTTGACAAGATAAATATATATTAGACGTTATTCGTATTAAAGTAAATATAATTATATTAAATTACTATTCAAAAAATCATGGCTGATTACTTCATGATAGATTAAGTATTTCATATTCTCGTGGTTTATTTTTGTTACTGGCTTTTTGTCGCTTTTATTAAAAAAAAGTTATATAGTCATATCTAATGATGTCCAAATGTGTTGTTTAAATGTGGACAAAAGAGTAGAGTATGCAAAATGCATTATGCAATTAGGGGAAACAAATTTCTTAAACAACATTGTATGAGTTGGCAAAGAGAAAATATACACATGACTATATGGTAGATAAGGTGCAATGGAAGTGATTGATATGATTTGGATAATACGAAGATACATGTGTGTGTATTAATATCTTAATTAGGAAATAAAATAAAAACAATTACTATTAATTATACAATTACGAATTTACGCATAACTATTTAGGCTTGAAAGAAGAATATCATGAAAAAGATCAAATACCACGGGGTAAGACTGCGATTAGCACTGTGATTTGTAACACCTCTATCGTTTAGTCCATATTTTGCGTTAATTATTTGTTTTAATGATATTTTACCAATTACTCCATACGTCCCCCATTAACTGTCCACTTTTGCAATTTTCGTTTGTCTCATATTAATTGTCCACTTTTACTTTTTACCATAAATGTTAAGTAGGCCTACATTCCAATAACTCATTTCACTCACATTTTATTATAAAAGTGAATTCACTTTACTTTACATTTTTTAAAATCCTTGCCAGAACCAACGTAGACAATTGTTGAGAGACATAGGGAGGAGAAAGCAAGTGAAATGCTAGGGACGGTCACAATAGACACAAATAAGGGTGATAACAAAGAACGAACCAAAAGGGATATTATATTCTTTATTTTTCGTGCTCATCTTTGATGTACGTTAATTTTTATACTACTTTATAAAACTAATAATACCAATAAAAAGAGTATTTTTCGCATTTTCATGTGGATTATAATCTATGGTTTTTTCATTTAAAAGAGAACATTGTCAAACCTATATAAACTACATGTTGTGTCATTGTTTGCTTAAAAAATTTAAGCATCTCGATAAATAATAATCCAAATTCATAACATGAACCGTTTAATATAGGTCGAGTTATTAAATGACCAAGGGCGGCGCTACACACAATTTATTTTCCTAGCTAGATGTGTTCTTATTTAATAGCACACATTTATAACATGGGTCAGCACATATCTAATCTTTTTTCATTGCAGCAAAAAAGGCGATTCCGTCGCCTTGGCGGCCCCCACACTCCGGCCCGACATCATGTGAGTGGGTTCAATCAGAGTACGCAGTAGCCCGTTAAGGGGGAGGCCCTAACCCACTGGCTGCCAGAAGCCCATCTCTCAAGGCCTCACACTTGTGCCTGAGAGATGGAAGCAACTACACGACAGCAGTGTGATTCGAACCCAGACTCATTGCAGCAAGATCTGCCCCTCCGTTGCCAACTGCGCTACGCCCTGCGGGCATATCTAATCTTTTTTCCATAAAATTAGAAGTTGATGGATATACGTCATAGTATACCACAAAGAGAAAGTGCTTAATTACGATTTAATTATGTTTCCGATTTTTGGATCATTTTTAAAAATGACATATTGACCTTTAAAATGTTAAAAGTAAAGGTTGCTTTTTTGAAGGGCTATTGTCATTTAAATCATACTGTAATTTTTTTTATAGTTGTTGGTCAATTTCATCATTTTTTGAAGGTTAACTGCAGAAAAATTGAAAAATTGTGATTAATTCACTTTCAAAAGTTTTGGGACATACAAGATCACAAGAAGTTAATAAAAAGATGATCGAAATTTCATCTTTTGCCATATTTTCATATTTATGAAATTTTTTCCGATCATGCTATTTTTACTTGATCAAAATAATCAAAACACGTGACAGATTAAAGAAATAATATTTGTGAGGTTGACAACGATTTGAAAGACTGAATGAATATAATCCTTAAAAAATAGATAAATTTATAGTTATCATAAGTTTTAATGTGAAATAAGAAAAAATAAGAGAGAAGGTAGTGATAATAGTGTTAATGGATTGTGTCCATAATATTAGTGACATGTGTAATTGGTTAAAAACTTTCTATATTTAGATTTGGTCAAATTTTAGTAAACGGCCCAAACTGATAATTAAAACTAATCTATTTTTTTAAGGCCGGGCAAATAGATTTTTTCGATACTCATAAACCAACGATGGAGTCAACCGACCCCACTTGACTTCACCTTAGTCCACGTCTTTAGAGCATCCCCATCCATACTCTTGCCAAATAGCATGCAAATTTTATTCATTTTTTACTCTCTGCTCTTTGGCAAGAGCACAACACCCACATTCATGCTCTTCCGCAAGGACATGCTCAATGGTCCAACCATTCTATTATTCAATTTAAATAAAAATATTTCTACAATATTAAAATGCATTAAAAATACCCAAAATACTATTACTAAAAAATTAAAAATTACATAATTAAAATCCTAAAAATAAAAAATTTCATAATTAAAGTCCTAAAAATTAAAATTTTCATAATTTAAATCCTAAAAATTAAAATTACATAATTAAATTTATAAAATTAAAAAAACCCACTACTCGTGGCCGAATTTCGCCCAAATGTGTTTGATTAGGTCTTCTTGTAGCTCAATGTGAGTTTTGGAATCGCGCATTGTGTGTCTTGTTTCGATCCTCTCGCGCACCGTCGTATGCACACCTCGGCATTGGGGAGACCTCGCGGTTGAGCTTCCAGCTTCATCCTCGTCGTAAAAGTTAGCCGCCCTCGGTCCTTCGTCAACTATAATCATGTTGTGCAAGATAATATACGTGTACATGATGTCGGCAATATTCTTAACGTACCACAGCCGAGACAGGGCCTTCACAATGTTGAATCGGCCTTGAAGGACCCCAAAAGCTCTTTCGACATCTTTCCGAGCAGGCTCTTGACGCTGCGAATAAAGAACCCGTCTCGGTTCTTGCGGATTGCTGAGCGTCTTCACGAAAGTCGACCACCTTGGGTAGATACCATCGGCGAGATAGTAACCCATGTGGTGTGAATTTCCGTTGACGGTGAAGTCGATCACCGGTACTATACCATTCAAAACATCATTGAAGAGTGGTGAAGAATAGAGCACGTTCAAGTCGTTGTTGGATCCGGCAACACCGAAATATGCATGCCAAATCCATAGACGGTAGTCGGCGGCCGCTTCAAGGATAAGCGTTGGGTCGCCGCCTTTGTGGCCGCTTAAGTGTTGCCCCCTTCAAGCATTCCGGCTATTCTTCCACTTCCAATGCATGCAGTCAATGCTGCCAAGTATACCGGGAAAACCGTGGACTGTTTCGTGAAGACCGTTGACAATCTTCGGTGGTGGGTGCCCGAAGGAATTCCTCACCCTCATGCAAATACTCGTCGAAGAGGTCAGCAGTTTGCCTAGTAGCAAGTTGTCGGAGGGCACAAGTACACTTCTGCAATGCTGAGATAATTTGCCGACCGGTTACGTCTCTATGTGATTGAAAGGATTTAATACGGGCGGACAATGTGTTGACAATACGCATAAGTACACTTTTATTTTCCTTTTATTCTTTTTGCATTTCTTATTCTAATGGTTACTAAATGGAGTAGTACATAGTTCTAAATATAAACGTAAATAAAAAAATAACAAAATAATAATTTAATAATATATTTTTAATTATTATTATACAAATTAATTAGAATTTGAGCGAACTTTAATTTGCTCGACGATGACCTATATTAATTCTATAAATTCTGATTTTGGCTGTGTTAATATATAACTCTAGTACTTTTAAGTTTTAGCATAGCTGATAATATAAATATACTCTATAACTTCTGGTTTTGGCTGTATTAATTATTTAATACTCCTGTATACTAGCATAGCTGATAATATAAATAGACAGATAAATCTATCGATTCAGACACATTATTCATTGTTTTTCTATTTATCGCTTTGCTTTTTAGCTAATGCTGTTGGCGGTAGAAATTACGACAGGCTTTCACATTCAATTTTCAGCTGTTTAATTGTATTATTAAAATTTGTTGATAAAACAGCCGACTAAATTAATTCCAACTTAAATATTCTTTACGAGTCTACTCAGGGTCTACATTGACATATGTCCTCATTTAATACAGAATTGAATTCATTCAGTTGTAATTTATTACTACTAGCTAAGTTTTCTTATTATTATTTGAGATTTGATTACATTTCTAGTCTAATATATGCTACTATTCGATTACAAAACAAGAAAATAATATTTTTTAAATTAAAAAGAATAATTATCAATTAAGGTGTTTACCGTGACTACCCATCCAAATCGACAGCACCACATAAAATATGATGATTCATTTTATTATAATGTACAACTAAAGAATACTATGGTGGTTTATCATGTGGTTGTAACTGAATCGAATTCAACCACAAGTTTGCGTCAACTCTATCATATTATCGTACTAGTTATATTAAAAATGTTATCTTCATGTTAGAAAACATTAAATATCTCATACAGTATATTTGAACCTTAACATATAATAATACCACATCACTATGATAATAACCTCAAACCAAATTAATCAATTCAAACATGTGCTGATGTTGTAGCAATAGATAGAGGCTTTTGCACAACAATTCATATAAAATATCAAAAATTAAAAGAAAAAAGCAATAGGTCAACAATTAGCCACAAACTCCTCCTGCCATATCATCAGGACAAGCAACTGGACAAGCAATAGGCTAGCCATAGGCTAACCACAATAAACAAAATTATAAAAAATAAATAATTAACACTCACACAAAATACGGAATTAAATTTACGACACAAACACGGGAAAATTCAATAATAATATTTAATTTTAAAAAAGTACATTAATTAAAAAAAATTTACATAATTAAAAAAAAGGTAGATTAAAAAAAATTACATAATTAAAAAAAATAACGTCGTGCAGTCCTCCGCGCCCACAACTCTTCAATTAAATCCTTTTGGAGTCGAATATATGAGCATCCACTTGGCGCATGTCAGCATGTGCTTGGAGGCGACCGGCTTCATCGTGAGGTACCCCGCTTCGTACGTTGGGGGCGGCCACGCCGTGGCTTGGACCGGCTTCATTGTCGTCGTTGGCCCAACTAGTCAGTTGTACACCTACATCTTCGACAATCATGTTGTGCATGATAATGCAAGCGTACATTATATCAGCAATGCAGTCGACATGCCACAAACGCGTTGGACCCCTAATTGCCGCTCATCGAGACTGGAGCACACCAAATGCACGTTCCACGTACTTGCTCGCCGACTCCTGCCGTTCTGCAAAGTAGGCCTTACTCTCATCTGATGCGCATCTGATAGTCTTCACAAAGACGGGCCACCTAGGGTATATCCCATCCGCCAAGTAGTAGCCCATATCATGCCGGTTGCCGTTGGCGACAAAACTGATGGCCGGACCGACGCCCTGGCACTGCTCGTTGAAAAGGGGCGACGAGTTGAGGACGTTGAGGTCGTTGTTCGACCCAGCTACCCCAAAATACGCATATGCCAAATCCACAGCCAGTAAACAGCTACGGCCTCAATGATCATTGTGGGATTCTTTCCCTTGTAGCCGGTCGTGTAGACCCCTTCCAGGCAGCGGGACAGTTCTTCCACTCCCAAGTGGTGCAAATTTCGTATATATAGTGTTTCGAAAATTAAATAAATAAATAAATAAATGGGCTGGCCGATCGCTCGCCGATCGGGAGCCTGCAATGGCGGCCAGCCAACCGGCGAGCGGATCGGCCAACGCCCGAAAATCGGCGTGCGCTCGCCGATTTTCTCGCCAAATTGCCGCTCGCCGCCTGCAATGGTTCGGCGAGCGGACCGGCTAGCGGTGAGCGAACCGGCCAGCGCCGGAAATCGGCTAGCCGGTCCGCTCGCCGCCATTGTGGATGCTCTAAGTCTCTACTTGCTTCTGCATGTGTCCTTACATTTTCTAAGAAGCGACCGGAAATGAAGAACTACGATAGTGAAACATGGGATGAAACGAATTATGTACCTTATATTTGAAAGGAATGGTTTGTCTACAAAGGAAATCTCAGAGTTTCAAGAATGTAAATCTTCAAATTTCGAAACAACCATTCACATCTACCATGAATCATCAGCTGTTTTTTCAATGTTTACCTACAGACTATCATGAAAATCGGGAAAAAAATGAGGTGCCTTACTCGTTCGGAATCTGATCCGGAGGCACTTGACCAAAAATATCCGGGCATCCTTCCCAGTTGCTTTGTTCCCTAGCTTCCCAGTACCCGCCAATGTAGCGATAAGAATTGGAGTCTTTGGCGAACCAACGAGGTTTCCAGCCTTGTTCTTGCATCTTCCTCGCCTGGTTTCCATCGAACAGTTTGTAGTTAGAAATTAAGTCAGTGTTGAGAGGCTGACCAGCAATGCTAGGCAATTCAAAGCATTGAAGGGAACAAGCATGATATGTTTACCTGACGTTGCCTCTGCTCAAGCCTCAGTTTTTCGGCATTTGCATTCTCGTATTCCCCATTTTCCAAGCACCTTTGATCAGGTCTCAGTCTTGAATCTGTTGGAGGCAGCTTTTCCTGCAAAAAAAAATGTGATAGCTTAATAACCCATACAGCAAGAAAGAGGCCAGATTCAAAAATAATATTTGGCGCGTGTTATTATTGGCTCCAACAAATGGCTTTCAGTGGAGGGAATCTTAACAAAACTAATACAGTAACTTATTGAACACGACTCATCTAGACCACGATATGACATTAACTCATCACTCATCACTGGGACTAGTGTTGAAGCAGAGGCAGATTTGCTTCTTAACTTAGGTGAAAGGCACATAAAAACTTCGTAAATTTACCTCCATTCCTGGAACTAGCTCATTGAGTGTAATGGCAAAACGTGTCAAATTGTAACGTGTAGGGAACTCCGGAGGCTTGCTTCGTCTCCAGAGCAAGTGAGCTTCTGATGAATCATGGCCTTTTCCTTTGAATTCACCATTGACATAATGCATGCTTGTGTCCCACTTCCCAATCAATGTTGCGGCAGTCTTACCACTCTTGTCTTGGACTAGCCCCTGAACCTGAAATTTTAAATTTGGTTTAATGCAATGCCTCTAGAGTAATGTAAAGTAAAGAGCTTATATCTTTATATAAATTGGATGGATATGTTTTCTAGACAAGGGTACGAGCTTATATCCTAGTTTTTTTCCTTCCCCATCTGCTACAAACTAGCACACAGAAAAAGAAAACAGACTTTACTCATAGCAAGACCTTTTGGTTGTTATCCTAGTTTTGTTTACAGCTACATGTTACCAACCAATAAAAACATGAGAAACACCAAATGATCATTTGTTAAAATGCAAACTCGTCTAGGTTAGATACACAATTTACCTGGTGGGGATTTCTATCCATTAAAGACTGCTCCTTAAATTTCAGCTTGCACGAGTAACCACAGTTTCCTTGTATCCGCATGGTACCGTAGTGGTCACAATATAGTTTTCCCAGAATAAGGTTGTATATAGATGTTTTCACCTGTAAAACACCAAGGAACCAGGTTACTAACTAAACCGGTGGGTGGGGGTGGGGGTGGGGGGGGTTTGCTGCAGGTTCTCTGACTGATACCTTGCTCCATTGGAAAACTTCACCATCATCAAATTCGAGAGTTAAGGTACCCTCTGGATCAAGCTGAATGGAGCGACCCCAAAATTTGCTTCTCAGATTGCTGTCACCATAGAATCTCCAGCCAGTACCCTCGCAATGGCAAGCAACAACCATTGGGTGGTGACTAACCTAATGAAAAAGAAAATGATGTTAGCTATTTGTTTGGTTGCAACAAATGCAAACCCAAAATATTTTTTCAATGGCAGTGACTACATCAATCTCCTTTCCCATTTCCTTCATATTTGTACATTTCATGATCTCTCTTAGCAACAATGCAAGATATGAGCAAAAAATCATAAGCAAACAGAAATAATTTGATCCAGGTACTAAGCAGAGACCTTCTCTGAGAAAAACCGGAGGCCTTTATCTGGATAATCTGCTTCATAAGTCTCCCCCAGCAATGGGTTAAATGGTTTGCAGATTCTTCCCTCTGTGGAGGAATACCCAGACACGGCAAATGCAGCTACATTTAGAATCCTCATAAGGCTGTTGCCCTACACAGAATTAAAAAGCCTAGATTAGATGCTAAGGGTGCGAACCTTTGGATCACATATATGAATAAAAGTGACAACTGCTAATCATGCAAAGAACATTTCTTTTATAAAATATCTGAAAATCTTGTGAATATGCACTGGCATTTTATATAAAAAACTGAATTCCAGATATGGTAGGATGCATTAGGAACAAGTAAATGAAAATGAGTCAAATCAGTCAATGCAAGAACATAGGAAGCTGAATCAACTAATTTTCTTAGGACCAACTTGCCTTTTCCCCCCATTCATTGGCCCGATCTAGTAGATATGAATATTCCATGTCTTCAAAACATTTCTGCAGAGAAGAGAGAGGCTCATTGAAGTAGACTGGGAGACATACTTTTGTAAGATCCTTCCCAATGTTATCCTTGATCATTGACCACAAGCTCACCCCTTTCTCTTTCTCATCAGGGTCTGGCAATTTCTTCCGACGTTTAACATGAGCAAAGTTTGTTCCAGCAGACTTAATGCCAGGTTCAGGATTATCCCCGGCTTCATTGAGCTCGTCATCATCATCAGATGAAAAAGACGATGTCCTCAAGTCAGACCCATTGCTTTTAAAAGAGCTGGAAGATAGAAAATCCTTGGTGTCAAAGAAAGTACTCTCTTCTTCATCAGTGTCCTCATCGACCACATCCACTCTTTCATTTTCATCTTCAGATTCAGTAGCACTTCCTAGTAGAAAAAAAAAACTGCAGTAGGTATGTAAAAGCTCATCCAACTGGAAAATACACATAAAAGAAACAAAAAGTTCAGACTACTTATACTATTACAATAGCACCAACTATTAATGAATAATATCCCAATTCCCAAGACATAAGTTCACATATTAAGGGCAGACACAACATATCAGTATACTCTTTTATCATCTCATAGATCACACAGGAAAGAAGAAGAAGCTTCTTACTTGGGGCACTAACTTGAACCCAACAGCCATAACATTAACAAATCATCTCAAATTCATATTCAAATTTGTGCAAAAACATTTATCATATGCCGAAGAAACCTTACCACTATACTTATCTTTTTCTCTGGCAGATGCTTCTACATCCTTGAACTGTCTTTGGCTTTCGTCAACAACCGTATTCTCCAGATCCACCTTTTCTGTCTACATATAAGTACCAGCCAATTTTAGCCTAACAATTTGACAGCACAAGAAGTTTTGTATGCAGATACTTTCAGTACAATGAATTACTTCACTTATTAATTCTCAAGAATGTATATCAGAATTTGATCAACAAAAATCACAATTACCCATAACACCAACCAATGCAAAGGAGAAAGTGTGAGAACATTTTCCATTCGGATAACATGAAGAAATTGCAAACAAGAAACTAACAAAAGGAAAAACACACACCAAGGAATAGAGGATCCTCTTCGTGAAACATGACTGTATAAGGAAATATACTTTACATACTGCAGAATGCAATTAACCGTTGTTCCTTGAGAATAGAGACCATCACTTCTTACATTTTTTTGCTTTACTTGAATCAAGATTTTATCTACAGGAATAAACCACTCTCAACTTCAACCCCAGCATAATGTAGAATCACTAATCTTAAAAGAATTCTAATTGGATCAACAAAATTAAGTTTCAATCACTGGACGTCACACTATATAGTAATACAC
Organism: Salvia splendens; assembly: GCF_004379255.2. Taxonomy (NCBI): domain Eukaryota; kingdom Viridiplantae; phylum Streptophyta; class Magnoliopsida; order Lamiales; family Lamiaceae; genus Salvia; species Salvia splendens. Next base: position 1,306,670 of record NC_056037.1, on the reverse strand, counting down.
AAGATATCCTAATTCCTAACCATTTTACGAAAAGCATTTCTCATAAACTCCAGAGAATGGAACGCTAAAACCCCAATGTTTGCAGCCACTCAAATAAGCATAAGGTAAGAGAAAAATGGATCACAAGCCCAGGCTCTTAAAATGGATCATAAGGACACTAAAGTCATTTTCCAAATTCCCATGCACAATACGTCGAAGAAACTGAAGAAAAATCTGAAATTGGTTTATCAGAGTTTGTATCCATAATTAACACATACCTCTAGCTGTCGGAGTGTATCAGTAAGGAGCCAATACTTCTGGCTCAAGAGTCTGAACTGATTTTGCAGTGATGCAAATTCACTCCTCATTATCTGCTCACTCTCCTCGATCGCAGGCTCACTCAAACCTTCTTCCAACAATTTCTGCCTCAGACCTTCTGTTGAGACAGCTAAAGTTTCAATAGGAGCCATAAACTCACTATTTGACATCCTTGGGAACATGTCCTTCACAGCTTCCAAAGCTTCAAGCCATGCTACACGGTCTTCTGCACTGTCAGCCCTCAGATGGAGCCTCTTTGTACCAGTAAAAATTGAGAATCTCCGATCATCTGACCGTCTGTCTCTGATAGTTGATACCTACAAAAGGTTACTCAATTGAAAAAGACAACGAAACCACATTTTTTTATTTTAATACACACACACATCCAGCATATGAGTCATATAAACGGGAGAGGAAAAAGCTTCATGCACTTACTTCTATTGATTAACACTAACGTGGAAGACGAGGCAAAACCTCTCACCAATAAACCACAGTATTATTTATTCGATAATCATCAAAGAAAAATCATAGATTCGATCATCCATACCAACACGATGCCACAAATTCGAAAGATTAATCTGCAAATGAGCATGACGCAACTAATGCATTTCTTCAAAGATAGAAACTATTCAAACGATTCCAACATATGCAGCAAATAATAGCCAATAGCCCAATAGTGATCTCTCATATGGAAGTATGGCACATTTTCTAAATGATTTAGCTAGCTAGTAATAACATCACATGCAAATGAATTAGAAGAAAATGGAACCTTCAAATGAACTTCTCCAACAGGTTTCCTGCCTTTCATGGAGCCCCAGCTCCCAGTCCTGCGATGAAGACCGGTAAACTTCCGCGACAACCGCTTCATCGATTCCTCCCCAATCACTCTCGATCCTTTCTCCGTCTGTGGGTTAATCCTATCCGGCCTATTGATCTTATAATAACTCAACACGCCATCCTGTAAAACGAACCACCTAGGCCTCCACCCCTTCCCGTAGTTCACCCACTTATGCAAAATCCCTGAAATCCCATTCCCAACAATGTCATTTATCTTCAGGTCACGGCTGGTGTGATTCTGACTCAGGCTACGGCTGAATACATTGCTATTGAACGAGAAGCCATGATCCAGAAGCGAATCGCGCGACGAAAGAGCCCTAGAAACCACCGCGCTCAGGCTCTTGCCGATGACCGGATCGCCTGACGGCGGGAGAGGGGGAGGAGGCGGCGGCAAGTCGGAGTTGGTGTGGATGCTCATCGATGTGATGCAGCAGAATGATGCATAGCACACGGATTGACTAGCATAATTTGGATCGATGCGTCATGGAAATTGCACCGATCGTTCCCCGAAATTCGCGGCGAGCAGCAAATCGGTGGTGGCAGAGAAGCGATTTGAAATGCGCGAAATTAGGCGGTGGAATTTGGAGGAAGGATTCAACCGGATTAGAGATTTGCGGTTTTTGTGTGTGTGGAATTTATTGAATTGGATTTGGAGAGTGGGAGAATTTCCGGTGGCGTTGATGACTTGGCAGTTGTGTGGCGGTGGCGGTGGGGTTTATAGCCGGCGGTTTTAGGGGGTGGTGTTGTTGGGGGTGGGGGTGAAAGTGACGGGTGGGAAAAGGAATTGGAGCAACGTGGCAGTTGAATTATGTCGCATTTATTTATTTTTAATTGAAGTTAGTACTAAAATGAATTGAAGGTGCACAGTAAAATTTAATTGTGACTTATGGAGTAATTTAATTGTGGATTAATGATGATATGTAGGTTTGTTTTAAAGACCAAAAGTTGAGCTGAATTTTAGTAAAAACAAGTGAGATGGCGTCGAGATATTTGCGTGGGATTTAATTGTGTAGTTTGACATTTGGTAGTTTTGGGATTTAAGCGTAATTAAAATATTGTTACAGTATTACCTTTTTTTATTTATCTTGGATATTTTCTGCTTAGTTTTAGAGAGGTTTTACATTTTATTTTATGAAAATTAAAATCTGAAAATAATAAAAATAGTAGTGTTAAATTTCAATTTCTATTTAAAAAAGGAAGAAAATTAAAAACACAACCATGTCATCACCAACTCAGCTTTGTTGAAAAAAATTGTATTTTGGGCACCCACGTATAAGAATAAATAAAATATTATTATACACATTTTATCGGAAACAAATGATGGCCGCATTAGCTGCGATTTGTCTCTAGATTTGTGGGGACTTGATTCACTTTCAACTTAGTTGGAGGCTTCTTCTCTTTTTAACTTTTTCTGTACATGTTATGTATATATAGTCGTGATCATATGATAACCCCTAAATATCATAATAACCTTATAACCAAATCTGGACCATACATATTTTTAATCATGCAGTTGAGATTCAAACTTAGATTTACTTCATAAAAAAAACGCGGGGTAAAACTGTCATTTCCCTCATTTAATTTCTGAATTTCGCCAAATATCACGTAAAATGATAGGTTTATTGCATAGAATGATAGTTTTGAGATTCAAACTTAGATTTACTTCATAAAAAAAAGCGCGGGGGTAAAACTATCATTTCCCTCATTTAATTTCTGAATTTCGCCAAATATCACGTAAAATTAGGGCTGGCAATTTTCGACACGACACGATAATCCGACACGAATCCGCACGAAATTATTGGGTTGGGGTCAAGTCTTATTGGATCCGTGTCCTTATCGGGTTGACCCATTAAGAACTCGATAATTTCGGGTTGGGTTCGGGTCGGATGCGGGTCGGATACGGGTAACCCATTAAAAATAATATTATTATTTTTATTATTATTTAAAAATATATATATTACTTTAATTTTTTAATTTCTTATAAATTAGGTTTATATAGTATAAAACGAATTTTAATTGTGTAAATTAGGTTAAAAATTAAGGTTTAATCGTGTAATATTAGGTTTTAATCGTGTAATATCAGGTTCGGGTTGTTATCGTGTCGTGTCAACCCATATTATATCGTGTCGATAATGGGTTCGTGTCGGGTGCGGGTCGTGTTCGGATTTGAAGGTAGCAGGTCGGGTTCGTATTCGGATTTACAGTTTTCTTAACAGGTCGGGTTCAGGTTATGCCTTATTGGGTTGGGTCATTATCAGGTTGACCCAATAACGACCCAATCCGCACGATTTGCCAGCCCTACGTAAAATGATAAAATGATAGGTTTATTGCATAGAATGATAGTTTTGCCGGATAGAATGATACTCTAAGTTGATAAAATGATACTTTTGACTGACTGATAAAATGATAGGTTTATTGCATAGAATGATAGTTTTGCCGGATAGAATGATACTCTGAGTTGATAAAATGATACTTTTAGCTTATAAATGTTAGGTTTACTGCATAAAATGATAGTTTTGCCGGATAGAATGATAATTTCATCCGATAGAATGATAGTTTTGCCGGATAGAATGATACTTTCAGCCGATAGAATGATAGATATTTTTGGTGTATAAAATGACATTTTTGTTTAATAAAATGATACTTTTACCTGATAAAATGATAATCTAAGCGGATAAAATTACAGAAACCTTATAAAAATGATAGTTTTTCCGGATAGAATGATACTCTGAGTTGATAAAATGATACTTTTAGCTTATAAATGTTAGGTTTACTGCATAAAATGATAGTTTTGCCGGATAGAATGATACTTTCAGCCGATAGAATGATAGTTTTGCCGATAGAATGATAGGTATTTTTGGTGTATAAAATGACATTTTTGTTTAATAAAAATGATACTTTTACCTGATAAAATGATAATCTAAGCGGATAAAATGACAGTAACATTATAAAAATGATACTCTGAGTTGATAAAATGATACGCTTACTGCTTTGTAGGTTTGTATATTATGTATTGTGACGATTATATTAGGTTTATTGCATAGAATGATAGTTTTGCCGGATAGAATGATACTCTGAGTTGATAAAATGATACTTTTGACTGACTGATAAAATGATAGAATGATATATGTTAGGTTTATTGCATAGAATGATAGTTTTGCCGGATAGAATGATACTCTGAGTTGATAAAATGATACTTTTGACTGACTGATAAAATGATAAAATGATAGGTTTATTGCATAGAATGATAGTTTTGCCGGATATAATGATACTCCGAGTTGATAAAATGTTACTTTTGACTGACTGATAAAATGATATATGTTAGGTTTATTGCATAGAATGATAGTTTTGCCCGGTAGAATGATACTCTGAGTTGATAAAATGATACTTTTGACTGACTGATAAAATGATAAAATGAGCAAAATTCAGAAATTAAATGAGCGAAATTTGGATACGTAAATTTTATCATGAGCGAAATGACATATTTACCCCCGCGCTTTTTTTTATGAAGTAAATCTAAGTTTGAATCTAGACCACGTGATTTTAAAAATGTGTGGTCCAGATTTAGTTATAGGGTTATTACGGAAATTGGGGTTATCATTATAATGCACCCCTATATAGAGAGCTTAAATATTCAAATACTACTTTTTTATATTTCCGAATAATTGTCATATTTTCTCATTTATTCATTTTCGTTGATACACAAAAGTTATTCCCCTTGCAATTTTGATAAGTTGTTATCTCTAAAGACTAAGGGCATATGTAACAAAATCATAAAATTAGGGTAGGGTCGGGGTCGGGTCTAGGTGCGGTTAGGCCCCGCATAATACCAAGAGGAAGATGAGGTTCAGGTTGGTCGGCTACGCGGTGCACCACTGAAGTTCTGTAGGGCTGTAACTGGATTGTGATCTGGTGTGTCCAAACCATGTGTTACTACTCCCTTCACGTAAAGAACAAGCTCATATGCGATAATAATATCGAATTGAAGAAGTTTGGATACGCACCAACATATTTCAATATTAAAATATGAAATCATATGATTTCCAGTATTAATTTTATAGTATAATTTTTTTAATGCGAATTTTGATATTTATAAATCTCGTATTTATTGGTAATAAAAAAAATGAAACAAAGATATTAAGTTGTAATATGATTTGATGTTTGATTTGGTTATGAGATTATTGGAGTTCTGATTTGACGCAAACTTGGACTGTTACCAACAGAAAACAATGTAAAGTAACATGCGACAAGAATTCCCATTTCCCTTTTTGATTTTCATATTATTAGTCACAAATAGATTCATGCCCACAGAAATATGCCGGAGGAGGTACGTTTTTACACACTGTCACAATTGTACTAGTAGGTAGGCCTACCAAAACCATACCCAATTTTCTATACTGTTAATAGATCATAGATTCGGTTAGTAAAAGATAATTTGGTATATTATGAAATTATGATGAAGTGAAATCCAATTAGTAAAACATTTCTCAATTAATCCATAAATAGTTGCATTCGATTCATGAATTTCATTTATGTAATGGGTGAATTGGAATTGGTTCGAATCCCTAAGTTCCTACTTTCTTCTTCGTCTGACAATACATTTGTTACATTTGTCGTATGTTTTCGCAGTTGTCTCTCTCGTGTCACTCAGTTTGACTTCACTTCTTCTTCTGTAACTTTCTAATTATCTATCTCACGGCTTAATAGCTGACGACTTCATTATTGCTTGCGCGAAACTATCAATTCTTTACATGTTGATTTTGCTTCTAATAATAGTCGTGATACTTAGCACACCACCCCTGCTTTGATTTTCTCTCGTTATAAGTTATAAGCCATCTCTCTCATTCCATGTCCCCTACCGCCAATAGCAAAGCAGTTTTTGGCAATCCGACACCAAAAAATACCCTACAACAGTTAAAAAGGGCGAAACTAAAAACTTACTTCTTGGGCATCTCATTATCAAAATTATGTCCCCACACAAAATCATATACTATTAAATCAACTTATCATGTAAGAGTGAAAAGGGCTGTGTTTTGTAAAGATTTGCATCATAGGAGTATAATTTTACAATCATCCAGCTTATAATTACCTAAGTCTAGAGAATTCTCGAAGAAGAATTGGACAAAACCAGCAAATAGTGTTTGCAACTGCCGACAACATTGATAATGATAAGTATTTTTTGCCCCTCTCAAATATAAGCCTCTCAAGTCTCAACCACAAACCAACCATATAGTATTCATTTATTTGTGTGAATAATCATAACCCATTTAACAAAATAAGTGGGGGTAGGGATTTGGTCGGTATTTCGGAGTTATTTATTGTCACGTCTAATCAGTGGCAAAATCGAACTATAAATATTTTCTGTATTTTATTTAAAATTATATTGATAGGTACTTTTGCATAATAATTAGTAAAAATTCAAACATATTTTCAAATTCTATGCTAGAATTTTGTTTTTTAAAAAATAAATGTAGTAGAGGCGAAATTCCATGGGCTCTTTATTTGGGTGCGTCCATGAACATTTCTTGTTGGATGTGAGATTAATTTTATAACTAATTCATTTCTCTCTCTTTTTTTTACTATTTTGACCTGTTTTAAAAGTTATTTAAGAAGCTAGAATAAAACTAGGACTTTTGGAGAGATATGTTTATTTTTATACAAATTGTGTTTGAGTTTCGTCTATTTTTACATAAAAAAAAACTCCTTGATGAGGAAACTACACAAGATTTTCTTGAAGCCTCCAACATGATATGTCTGGTTCCATCATTGATTATGTCCGTACGAGTAAAATGATGTAGGGTTCAATGTCTGCAACTTGCTCATCCACCACTGAGACAACATGTTTAAGACAACCTAATGCTAATCAAAATTTGATGGACCCCTTATCTTAATTTTAAGATCACACAATCTTACTTTTTGGTAGGACAGAATACCCCATGCATCATAGTACTTAGCCATAGACTAGTTGTTGGATCATAATGCAAAGTAAGAATCTTAAATTTTGAATCAACATATTCTTCTTGAAACAATCCTAAGTGACATCTACAACGACAACTAATCACCAGATTGATCGACAACTCACAACCGACACGACAGGCAGACTGACATCATTTAATGGATAGAAAAGGAAAGGAAACTACGGCATTATTGAGAAGTGAGTTCTATAAGGCCATCCACAATAGAAATAGCCCAGCAATAGCCCAGCCATAGCCTAGCCACTGCCACATCATCAGCACTAAAAATCCTTCTGCCACATCATCAAAACAAGCAAATAGCCCAGCAATAGCCCAGCCATAGCCTAGCCACATACTATCCACATCACTATTAACAAATATATACAAAATGCAATAATTAACAATAACGCAATATATGAAATTTAATTTACGAGACATATACGGGAAATTCACTAATATTAATAAAATTTAAAAAGTACATAATTAAAAAAAATTACATTAATTAAATTTACAAATGAAAATTTAAAATAACATTACAACTTAAAGTTAAAAAATAAAAAAAAGACATAATTAAAATCTTAAAAAAATAAAAATGACATAATTTAAAATACAATTTTATAGAAAATCCTTGAATGAGATTGTCTCACATCGAAAGTGGAACATAAAACATTCAAGGATATCTCTCTATAAAAGAGAAACATCCTTGAATGAGATTGTCCCACATCGAAAGTGGAACATAAAACATTCAGGATATCTCTCTATAAAAGAGAAACATCCTTGAATGAGATTGTCCCACATCGAAAGTGGAGCATAAAACATTCAAGGATATCTCTCTATAAAAGAGAAACATCCTTGAATGAGTTTGTCCCACATCGAAAGTGGAACATAAAACATTCAAGGATGTCTCTATAAAAGAGAGACAACCAAGAATGAGTTTCATAAATTCGCAAGCCCATTAAATATATATGGGCTATTACGAATTTCTAGTATAAATTTATTTATAAAAATTGATTTTTATATATAGAAAACAATTTTTATAAATAAATAATATTTTTTTATATTTGATTTTTTTTAAAATTCGAATTTCAAAAATTCGAATTTAAAAAAAAAAATCGCGCTGGGCGATCCGGGCGCTGCAATAGCGCCGAACGGACCGCCCAGCGCACCGCCCAGCGCTGCGCGGTTTCTCTCTCCAATCGCCCGCTGGGCGGCTGCAATAGATCGCCCAGCGAACCGCCCAGCGCCGGCGCTCGGCTGGGCGGTCGCTGGGCGCCTATTGTGGATGGTCTAAGCCACTCATAGGCATGTCTATAATAATAGGATTTGAATGATTATTCTTAATTAATTAAAGTAGGAAATAATGAGGTAGAACTAACATTGAATTAGAAATTGAATGTAGTTGTAGTCATCTCTTATTAGAAATAATGAGGTAGGAAAAAATGAAAAAGGAGCTTCCTTTGTGATAATATAGTTGTAGTCATCTCTTCCAATAAAAACCTTAGTCACTCATATACTAACATTGAATTAGAAATTGAACTACATGCATGTGACGTGGCTTCCATTCAGTTGTGACAGTTGCATGCAAGAGAACAAATCTTTTCTCTCTCTCTCTATAAGCATCGTGATATCCATCAATAAAATACTCCCTCCGTCCCTGAATAAGAGTCACTAATTTCCATTTTGGGTCGTCCCCCATTAAGATTCACATCTCATTTTTACCATAAATGGTAGTAGGCCTCACATTCCACTAACTCACTTCACTCACATTCTATTATAAAACCAATATAAAAATGTGGGTCCCACATTTGACTAACTTTTTCAACCAACTTTTCTCTACATTTCTTAAAATTCGTGCCCGGTCAAAGAGCAACTCCTGTTAGGGGATGGAAGGAGTAGATCACAAGAAAGTGTTTTCAGCTTTCGCATTGGAAAGTGTTTCATCACTTTGCATCACCAAAACTATGAAACTTCAGATTCTAAACTCTTGAACTAACATTGCTTGCCAATTGGAGTTCAATTTCAAAAAGAAATGTCACGAGGGCATCCATAGTAAGTACTAATTCATTTTCAGCCGCGATACTTTGCAATAAACAATGCTAATATTTTTCACTAATGTGAATCAAATATGTATATGTTTGTGTTAAAATGACAACAACTTTTAAAGTGACATCATACCACCATTCCTAGCCAATCATTTGTATATGTGGACGAATAATCAGCTGTCATGTGACAATCATAAAAAAACGCTCAAGGGCAAATTTTTTCGGACTGCAATATCCAGTACGATAGACTGCAATTTTTGCTCGTCTGCAATATCCAATACGCTAGACCGCAATCTATAGATTGCAATGTAGCATTTATACTATTGCAGTGTAGCGTTTATAATATTACATGCTACGTGATGTCACAGTGTCACTTTAAAAGGTGTTGTCATTTTAACGCACCTTAATATGTACATACATTGAAAAGGTTGAATTAATTATAAATACGAGATACTATGACAAAACTAAAATTATAGATATGGGTCTAATAAAACTCTAATTTATCCTTTTTAACAGGTTACTTATAGTTAATCCTCCCGTCCCTCATTAATTAACACCGTTTGATTTGGCTCAGGTTTTAAGAAATATAGTAAAATGTACGTGAAAAAAATTAGTAAAATGTGAATCCTACTTTTATATATTATATTTTATAATAAAATGTGAGTAAGATAATTAGTGCCACATAAGATTCATGATTAACAAAAGTATAGAGATTGACTTAAACTAAAACCCCACTTATAATAAAGCATATATAGATACACAAAAGTATAGAGATTGACTTAAACTAAAACCCCAGATTCATGATTAACAAAAGTATAGAGATCGACCGTAATATTTCACCTCATATATAGATACACAAAAAATTATTTATAAAGCATATATTTTGTGGCCGAGAAATCATTATTCAGAAGTAATTGTTCGATTTTTGAATAATTGACCATATAACTAATACGATATTTTCTTAATAAGAAATTTCAGAAGATGGAGTATTTTATTAGAAGTCTACTGTTTTGGAATCTAGCTTAACCCCAAATTTCTTGAGATTGATCTGATAACGATAAAAACAATTATATATGTGTATGGAGAAAAGTCTAAATAAAAACTTAACTTCCAAAACAATATTTAATGCAACAAAAACCAAGTTGGATTATTTGTGTCATTCCTGTTAGGTTCATTAATATTTCAGTAATATTATACTTAAGCCTACTAGTATTATTTTGAGTTACAACTCACATATTCTTACACATCTAATTAATGAGACTTGAATTTCGACATTAATTAGAGGAAAACGTCTTATCATGTGCTATTTTGTGCAGTTTAATTTACTTAATCTAATATTCTACTAATTAATTTAGTTCAAAATTCTAGTTAGAATATTTCTATTGCATACAGAAAACATCTTATCAACCTTCAAACGGTTTGCAATAAATCATCAAGAAATTTAAAATTTTGCTGTAACTATTTCTATATATACATAACTATTGATCCCTACCAACCAATATCTTTTTTCGTTTCTCTGATAAATTTTTATACATAATTAGAGTCAGAAACTCAATGATTGATCTCTATCTATAGTTAAACTCTACAAGTCAGCCTCATATACAACCTACAACAATTATACACTCTTTCAGTATACAATTTCAGTATAGAAAATGCAATTTCGTGATTGAATATCTACCAAACAGGAAAACTAAGAGCTTCCTTAGCACTGATAACCACACGCGACGCCAATAAATCGGCGACGACCTTCTTCGACCGTCGAATTTCAACCTTTTCCATATTCTCAATATTTACTTACACCTCCATCAACGTTCTACTTTCCTATCTAACTTTAGTAGAGTATTTTGATCGAATGATCAATAAAATATGAGATTGAAACACAAAAACAAAGCCCCAAATTCCTATCTACGCAAACAGCCGGCGGCCGACATCAAGCGAGGTTCAAGCCGGCGACGCTCTCGGCCAGCAGCAGCTTATCGATCATGATTTTCTCCCCAAATTTGTACGAAAACCTCAGCATCCCCTGCGAGTTGACGCAGCCTTGCTGCACTGGAAAACAGACGACGGCGCTGCCGCCGCTGCTCCGGGCGAAGTCGAAGAGCTCCTTCACCGGGGTGTGGATCTCGCCGACGTAGCGGTCGCCGAGCTTGCGCTTGCAGTAGAGCTTGACAACGAGCATGGTGTTGAAATTCTCCACCATTGACTCGCTGATTGCGAAACGCATCGTGTGATTCCATGCCGGATTCGTCTCGCCGTGCTTGTCCGTCGGCGAGCGCTTCTCGAATCCGTTGGCGGCGGCGCCGCCGCTGAGGGAGACGCGGGCGTGGACCTTCATCTTGCCGAGGATGCGCACGTTTTCGAGATCCGTGGCGGAAATTAGGGTTATTTCGAACTTCCGGCAGTCCATATTCGGGGGAAATTGAGATCTCTCTGTGTGTGTGTGTTTTATAGTGTTGTTTAATTGAAGGTGGAAGGAAATAGGAGTATAATAAGTAGGTGACTTGTGGGGGATGGATAGGACTGAGTATGCATGGTACAATGAAGCAACCAAGAAGAAGAGGGGAGTATTAAATTATTAATTTTTATTATTATTTTCTTCTCAATGGTATTATGTGAAAAAAACGACGTCTTTGGTTGATGCTAAAAACGATGAGGTTTTAAGCATTTTTACTAAATAATTGGTTTTGGACATCGCAAAAAGACGTTGTTCTGTATACGAATAAGACAATTGCGAGACATAACCAAAATCACAATGAAGATATACTCAATTAAGTAACATAGTTTTAAATATCCTTAAAGTAATTAAATGACCAATTATAGCAGATATAGTCAAGGATGATTTTTTAGGTCCAAAAGTGAAATAGCAATATTGTCTAAAATAGTGTAAATGACATCAAATATGATTATCATAATATTTAGAAACTATTTACGATATTTAAATTCACTAGGAAAAAGAAATGTTAAAATTCAATTATCAAGGAATTATGTTTCACTCTAAAAAAATTGTGGGTTGAACAAATATGATATTGAGATGGTTATGTGCATAGTAGTATTTCTTTTGTCACATATATTATCTTGGTTCAAACTAAAAATCTCTTGCTGGCTGCGAAAATTGGATTTAAGATCAAACTAAAAATCTCTGATTAGAGATTTTTGATGCCTCATTTTTACACTTACTTTATTTACAATAAATTCTCTGACACGCATTTACATATATAACAAAGAATCTAAGGGTCGCGGCTCACACTATAAAATGTGTAGGTAAAAGTCATGGTTTTCTTTATTTCTTTATTGTAATTAAATATTTTAGAACAAAAGTCAATATGGAGTTAATATCTACAAGAAGTAGAATGACGTGTGTATATTTCGATCTTTGTCTTCTACTTTCATTTGTATTTAAATAGGGGTATTTCATTCCAAGTACTAGGATATATTAATGGTGCATCTTCATCTTAATTATTTTCAAACATTGCCATATTATTAAAATATGCAAATAATATTATATGAGTTTCGTCAAAGTTTAATTTCTAAAACCAGAATGCTGCACATTTAATTGTTAGATTATTTTCTTAATTTGTTATATTCTTATCTTCTGTTGATAACCAAATTGGTAGAGGCTACAAAGATTAACCAAGATTAAATTGCATAAATTAAATAATAAAGAAATTTGGCAGCAAAAAATGAGTTTGAGAAAAAAAATGTTAAACATAATTTGTCCATTAATCTAATCATATACTACGGGGGTGTTCGGTTTGCAAGATTGTATTCGAGATTAAATTTATAGTGTGTTTGGTTCATGAGATTCAACCCCACAACTCAATCCTAGATGGATAATTATGGGATAATTAGTCATAGTTAACCCCTTATGACTAAAATAATCTCATAACTCAATCCTAGATTGTATCTTGGATTATTTTATCTTGGAAACCGAACCCCACCTACTAGTACTATATTAATATAAGCGGAAGAAAATAGGTTTAGCAAGAGTAATACTTAGTGTAGTTTTCTGCATCCACTATATTAATAATGACATCATAATTCAAGACTAAGCATGATATAGTTACTATCATAGGAGTAATTAAAAGAAAATTAAAATCTCTTGTCTTATTGCAATTTACTAAAGCAAAGAATTGTCAACTTGTGGAATAAAATAACAAAATTAATTAATTACATATCGAGACGAAGACCTTGAACAGTCTTGGTCTCAGCATAAAGTATTTTCGCAGTAAATTATTACATAGGAGGTTTGTAAGATAACATAAAAATAAACCATTTCCTATTAATTTTTTGAAATTTTTGGATCATTGCAATTATCGTTGGAATATATGATAAAAAGCCAAACTTGCGTGATTAATTTAATTAATGTCACTTCCTTGAATATATATACGTTCACTAAATAAATTGCTGCCAGAAAAATTGCGAAATAATGTTCCACTATTCAAATTACCTGAAAATCAGCGTATCATTTTCTGTTGATAATTTCAAACAATAAGCATTTGAATAATAGTATAATGTTTTCACAGGTTCGTCAACTTCAGTCCATACATCCTAGCTCAAGACATTGTCCCCGTCGGTAATGAAATTCATTCAACAAGTCAACCCAAATTCAAAGTTTTAAAATAAAAATATAGGAAATGAAGTGGAAATTACTACAAACTAGCATTAAGTTGGGTCGAGAAAACCCTCTTTCCGCCAGATAAATTGCGTGTTTGTTGGTGCTATCAGATTGACATGCTATCCTTAGCGTGAAAGCACCTCAAACTTACCATACACCGATGAACATAATTGGATCCTCATAATCGAACAGACCAATGCTTCTAAGTGATGGATGCAATTGCACGTAGAAGCATATATGTCTCTTTTCTAAAGCTCACTCTTATTTATAGGCTTGAGGAAGGACTTGAAAAAGCTTCATCATCGTGGCCTCTTATCAACACATCGACGTTTACAACAACTAAAAGACCAAAGCATTTGAAGGCGGATTCGGAACACATGTGGTTAAACAAAAAAAAATGATCAAAGCCTTCGACCGACAAACAATTTATGACTGGTTACCAGAAAACACTTTAAAGAGAAGATAAGCCATATAAACACTTTCAATATTATCGATGGATTATTAATACTACCTACTTATGCTTATGTTTTGCAAATGTAGCAAAAAGTTGTTATCTTGATCCTATTTCATATAATATGGTGTTGGTCTGTTGGGAGTGTGTATAAAATATATGTAAGCGTGGGTGTTTGGTTCTTTTGAAGTTAAGTAGGAAGAATCTCGAATCTTAACGTATGATGAACTAATATAGTCAATCAATTGGCTTCTTCTCTTATACTACATTACTACTATTCAAACCACATGATTCTCCTATTTGGATCAATTAGGAATTTGCGTGACACACACAACACATGATAATAACCCAACACACTATTCACACAAAAACAAGTACGTCAAAATTGATATTAATATTATTCAATTAAAGTTCACGCTACATGATTAATAAGTTAATATTACGATAAAAATATGCACACTAAAAATCTGATTCCACACAATTATACAAATTGATACTAGAATAAACTATAACTCACCGAAATAAAAAATAAATTAATCCACACCATCATAGTACTAATATAAATCATAACCCACAAATAAAATTAAATAAATTAATTGATACATAACATAACATGAATTTTTCACCCTAAAGATTCGGAGCATCCATGAATAAAAAACCGACCCATTTGCGAGAATATAGAACGGGATCGGATCCAGACCCGACCCGGGTGATATATAACCAAATGAAAACGATTAGCCCTATGCTGATGCTCCCGTTTCTGGTTAAGCCTACTTCTTCTCTACTAGCTTCTGGTTTTCTCCATTTTCCTCACCTCCTCGACGCGGTATATCCACTCAAAAAGGTAAATGAAAATTCAATCTTCCATTCTCAATCTCCTAATTTATCAGAGCTCAGTGAATTTCCCCGTAGAATTCTTCATATGTGTTTTGAGATATCGAACTAATTTTAGTTAGGTGGCCTAATTCAGTGAGTTTGGATTCCATTACTGTTTTCCCTAAATCATTTTGTGAGATGTTTGAATCGGAGTTGGAAATGGCCACTGAGGTCTGATGTCTCAAAAAAGATTCTATGAGGACATGTGATGTTTGTTTTTCAATCAAGGTTTTATCTTTTTCTGCTTTTGGAATTAGGGTTGGGTGAGAATGGGAAAGAAAATAACGATAGAGTGATAAAGTTTATTTTTTTTTGCTAAAATTGATGTTTCCATTGTTGTTTGGTCCAAATGAGCAGGGCATTGGATGGCTGTCGTTCCTTGTGGAAGTATGCGGGCTGTGATGTGGGGAGTTCAGCCTCAGCTCGTATTCGGATCCTCTGCTGTAGTTCGAGCATCGATGTCTACTCATTGGTAGGTTTTTTCATTGTTGTTCTTGGCTTAACTGCGCTGTTGGTTATGCTTAGTATTTTATGATCCTGGCGTAAGAATTTGGTTATTAATGCTTTTATTTGTTTGTGCTGGGGAAATTTGGTGCTCGTTAATGGCTTCGCCCTTTCTTTTTTGTCCCATAGCTGTTAGTACTTGTTTTAAGTGCAGCTCGTTTTTTATTCTCATTTTCGTTAGCATGTTGAGGTTTAGGATAAGACCAATTAATAGAATGTGAAGCGTAGAATCCTCAGATCCCCACTTCCAAATGGATGATTAGTAATAGGTCATATTTATACTCCCTATTTTGCAATAAATATTGTTTTTTGTCTTACTAATGTCTTTCCATGTCACTTATCCTTTCTTTCCCTATGCACGCGCCCTGCACGTGTGCACCCTGTCACACTATTGACACATGTATGTTTTTGTCTGAACTCACTTTTGACAATGCTGTGTTTTACTTCGCTGTGCCATCGTCCGACGATCATGAGCATCGATATGTTTTGTCTCTTTCTCTCTCATTTAGTTTAGTCACATCACATGGATACTTGGAATATTCTCCGATCACTTTTGTGCTGATTATATGTTTTTGACGTTTTGTGGAGTTCTTCTATCATTGCCTGTACATCCATAAATTAGTGTTTTAGGCTCCGATTTTTCCTCTCAGTGCTCAAATTACCATAAAGGACATGATATCCTGTTTGCAGAATCTCTCGTTCACCTTGTTCTCTATTGTGTGCAGCTTGTCCAAAAGGTCCCCATCGCTAAGTTCAACAATTTTCTCTCAGAAACCCTTGGGTGAACTTTTTGGTTCAGCATCATGCATCAAACCACGTCAGAGTAGAGGCGCCCGCCTTGTTGTTCGAGCTGAAAAAGTGAGTTTGCAACTGTATCTGGTTTATGTATTCCCACACATATACTCAGAAGTAACTTTATTTTTTCCTTGCAGGATTTCTATTCTGTCCTTGGTGTCTCTAAAAATGCAAACAAGTCTGAGATCAAAAGTGGTTAGTGTTAGCTGGACACTTTTTTGCTTATCTGTAAAATCTGTTACCCGGGCACTGAGAAGAATATCTTGATTTAATGTTGTATACGGTTCAATAATGTTCCGCGTCACATTTAGCATGTTTTTTTTATTTTTTACCTCCACTATTTGCCTAAGGCATTGATTAGTCTTACCTAAATGAGTTGATCGACAACCTAATTTAGTCTATTTGCGCTAATTAGTCTTGCCCAAATGACTTAATCGACGAATTAACTTCCGTCAATTTGTGCTGGTTACATCAAATTTCTGATTCCTGCCATGATATTCACTTCTCCGTTGACTTCTCATTATGGGAATCAACATAAAGATGTTTTCTGTGAACACCATATATCATCATCACTGAATTATCCTCTCAATTGGTAAATGTTTTTGTAACATGTTCCTTCATTATTTGTAATCCTCCCTCATTTAGAAATCTTTGCGTTTTGATTTTTTTGAAATCTGAATAGTAAATGTGCATCCTCCTAATACCTGTTTTAATTAGTCAAATCTGTATCCTTGTACTGCCTTTGAAAGCATAGGATTTGATCTATATCTCATTTGTTTCACTTTCTTCACCAGCATATCGAAAGCTTGCTCGGAACTATCACCCTGATGTGAACAAGTAAGTCATGATGCACCTTTGGTTTTTATTGGCTTCTAGCCTTCAACTACTTCTTTCTTTCTCTTTGTATATTTGTTACTCGTATTTATAAGTTGCTTTGGTGTTCATGTTCATATTAGCATTTCTTTTACTTGTTCGTATTTTCTGGGACCTTTTCGAGGAATAAGCTATGAAACTGATGTGTAAATGAAATACTAAAATAGCTGGCATTGAATATTTAAGCTGATATTAAGAACCATTAACATGCCAATTGAAGGATGTTCGTTTTGTGGTTGTTATGTTTGAGGTTTTCTGTAATGATACAAAGCTTTGAAAACTTGAAACATTATTATTAAGCTATACATCTGAAATACAGAGAACCGGGAGCGGAAGACAAGTTCAAGGAGATCAGTAATGCTTACGAGGTAGGAATCCGATCCTCGTAAAATATATGCACTTCACATTTTTTGCTTGAGCATTCAATATGCGTAAATTTTCTAAATCATGAATTCTGTGACAGGTGTTATCAGATGATGAAAAACGTTCTATATATGACAAGTATGGTGAGGCTGGGCTTAAAGGTGCCGGCATGGGTATGGGGGTAAGTCGGACTGCCACTATTAGAAATTAAAAGCCATTAAAGTAGAGGAACGAAAAATAGGGATAGGGCGCAAAATGTCTCATTATTGTTATTTGTCGGTAAATTGATGGTTGGTTCATGTTGCAGTAATTCTAACATTTGTCTACTTTCAATGGCAGGATTTCAACAACCCATTTGATATATTCGAGTCGTTATTCGAAGGCATGGGTGGTATGGGAGGTATGGGAGGAAGGGGATCCCGCAGCCGAGCCACTGAAGGCGAAGATCAGGTCTACAACTTGATCCTCAACTTCAAAGATGCAGTGTTTGGCATTGAGAAGGAGATTGAAATAACCCGTCTCGAGAGCTGCAGCACCTGTAATGGTTCGGGGGCGAAACCGGGAACAACTCCAACCAAGTGCAGCACTTGCGGAGGCCAAGGGCAAGTTGTAGCATCCACGAGGACGCCACTAGGTGTCTTCCAACAGGTCATGACTTGTTCGACTTGTGGCGGAGAGGGAGACGTGTCAACTCCTTGCAACACATGTGGGGGCGAAGGCCGAGTAAGAAAGTCCAAGCGCATCAGCTTGAAAGTTCCGGCCGGGGTGGATTCCGGAAGCCGTTTGAGGGTGCGTAATGAGGGAAATGCCGGACGTAAAGGGGGACCCCCGGGAGATCTCTTTGTCACAATTGACGTCCTCCCCGACCCCGTTCTGAGAAGGGACGACACCAACATTCTGTATACGTGCAAGGTTTCTTATATAGATGCCATCTTAGGAATGACGACCAAAGTGCCGACCGTCGATGGAATGGTGGACCTCAAAATTCCATCGGGCACCCAACCGGGGACGACCTTGGTCATGGCCAAGAAAGGCGTGCCGCTTCTCAACAAGAGGAACATGAGGGGTGACCAGCTCGTGAAAGTGCAAGTCGAGATCCCGAAGCGACTGAGTGGCGACGAGAGGAAGCTCATCGAGCAACTCGCTGACCTGAAGAAGGAGAAGGCTCCCAGTGTGAGGTAACTCTATTTGCAATATTTATCAAACTTTAGTGATAGATGTTGTATTTGTAGAATTATAGCCATTTATAAGGCACATTGCTACCTCAGTGAATCTACATGAGAAAAAAAGAATGCTTCAAATTTTGGGATTAGTTTGGTGTTTTGCCATTGGAATAAGGTATTCCTACTTCGAATCTTTCCCTTTTACTTTTACATCAATTGTATTATTGTGATGGAATTGGGCTTGGCATGTTGTCGGGTAGCCCGGCCCGAGCTTGCTGAGCCAATCGTACGAAGCTCAGTGGGCCAAAAATTAGTCAGGCTCATGGGCCAGCCTTGATTCTCATCGTCAATAAGAGTCTCATTTCACTGTTTGTCGTAAATGGTAAGTTTATTATAGAATCGGAATAGATGTAGTTATTTGATGAAGCAGAAGGAGACAACGTAATCTGCGGCTACGCACGTAAAAATACTGCTAGGATCGTTGCAGGGGTAGCTGTACGAGGTCGGGCAAGCTTTCTTAAAGATCTTCAAATACGACGTCGGTTGGCAGGTCACTGGATTCCCGTACGCCCCTCTGCAATAATACTTGTCCTTTTTGAAGACTTCGCATGCGCTTCTGCATCCCACCACGCAGCCCCTGCTCCCGTGCACCGCCAGCTCCTTCGGGCAGCTCGGCCTGACGTCGCTGCCGTTGCAGTCGGTGGCGCTGCAATTGCCTCCGCTGCCGTTTATCGGCTTCACCGTCACCGGCAAGTTGAAGGCTTGGGTTAGCCTGGAGTGTCACCGGTGGCATCGCGGCACTTGAGGCTGGAGCCGCAGCTGCCGGTCTGGCACCGGCTGTTGCTGCTGCGGTCGAACTTGCAGCCGGTGCGGCCCCAGATGTGCCGCTCCAGCCCACGGGGGCGGTGAAGGCGAAGCCGCCGCCGTCGCTGAAATTTTCCCCTGGAGATACCACTGGTCATATCGTTTCCCGGCAATAGTTGACGATGGTGAAAACTCTTGCACCGTCGGAAGGTTTTTGGCCCTGCAAAAAATCATTCTAGAAAAAACCTCTCGAGAAAAATAGAACAATAAATTAAAAAATGTAGCTATAAATATTACCCGATGCGAAAAGAATTGAAGCATGAAACAATGGGAAATAAAGATTTTTGACGAGTTCCATGATTTCTCCAAATTTTGATTCTACAATTAGGATATGCGAAGATTAATGTGGACGACAAACATAATTCATTTATGAACTGTATTTATAGGTGGAAAAAATTATAGATGGAGTATTAAAGAATGAGAAGCACTCGAAGTTGTGAAAATATTTATTTGTTAAAAAAGAAGAATAATATTTTTACTAATAGTGGTGCATCAAAGTTTAGCATATATTCAAAGTTCAGAATATTTTCTATTCTTTAGACATTCTTAGAGTTAATGAGTTTTAATGAGCATTATTGAACTTAGTCCGCTAAAAAAAGTGAAGGTGCTTACACCTACTAATTCTTTAAAACCCAAAATTCGAGTAAAATAATTTTATGTTACGCATTGTTTAGAATCCACTTCTTGAACGAATGATAATCCAATAGAATCGACGGATACAATTAAAAGTGCACGTGTGATTGAATAATTCAAGAAGATATATCCGCTACTCGATCCGATAACGAATTAACCCACTGGCAGATGCACGTAAGAACAAAGGAGTACAAGTGTACAAGGGAGTACAAGTGTACTCCCAAAAGCCGGGTTCCACCCCCATATGGTATCTAATTTGAGTAAATATAACTGATTATTTATGTTCTAATTTGTTTTATACTCTACAATAAAGCATGTATGATTGAAGATAATATTTATTATTTATGATTTGTAATAGAAATATGATGTATTTTATTTTAGTTTAAATATTAAAACTTTCTCCAAACTAAAATAAACTCTTTGTTATATAAATATTTAAGAACCTCTATTTTTTATATTAAATTTTTTTTAGTAAATAATGCCTAAAAAAATCTCTTTTATTCACAATGAAGGACTCATTGCAAAAAAAAATTTAATGGAGATAACCGAAGAAAAAAACTTGATTAAATTTAAAAATTTTAAGTAAATATAATTATTTATCGTACTCCCAATATGAAATTTCTGGATCAGCCATTGAATTAACCTATTAAAATAAATCAAATACGACATATAAATAGGACATCATACATTCAAACCTACATGCATATGATATGACATGGCAAAACTCTCTATAGTGACATTTTGTACACATGGAAACAATGACTCTGAAGTCCGAGCAACGAAATTCTCATTTATGACATTTTGTAGATTGCTCGTTTAACAAGGGGATGGATTTTGCCAATTAGGATACACTTGTAGATAGCAAAACGCAAAATACACATATAGTCGATCAAAAAAGGCCATTCCCCCCAAAAATATGGAGATGACTCTAAGTGACCAATCCCCCTACATAGAACATTATGTATGTGTAAAAGTAGTTGGTAAATGATTACAAATTTGAACATTATGTATATGCAGAGCCGGACACACGTACAAAGAGGGTAGGGCGGAAGCCCTTACCTAATTTTTTTTTTCTACTTTTAAAATTTTTTAAAATCGTGTTAAGCCCTTACCAAATAATGCTACTAAAGAACAAATTATTTTGGATGAATAATTGTATGGGGCTGAAAATTAAAGAAATGAAAAGTTAAAATTTACAGAAGAAATATAACAATGGCGTTGGAGATTGGAGAAGCATAAAGAAGAAGAAGAGTATTTTCATACATAAATTAATATAAAAGTAAAAGTCACATGAACCCCACTTTAAATGCTTTGACCGGTTCGTACCTTATTAAAAAAGATTGTACTCTAAAAGTGTTGTTACTTTTTAAAGTGAAACACGTTTTTGTTATTAAATTTTAGTAAGTTTACATTTTAATTGGCACACACGTTTTTAAGATTTTAAAAATTAAAAAAGAGAAACATAAGGGTTTTTTCATTTTGAAGTTTACAATGGCGCGGCGATACAGAAACAACGCCATTTTGTAAAAGTGGGGTTTGAGTCTTTGAAACTTTAGAGAAATTAATATTCAAATTCTACACAAATTGTGAGGTAATGAGTTTATTAAAGTTAATTTTATATTCTATTTCTTGTTTTGGTAAAATTTTGATAGAATAGTTGCAAGCTAAAAAAGTTATAATAATGGTTAGTTGCAAGCTAATATTTGTGATTGTAGTATAGAATACAGTTTATATTAGTGAGTGTTGATAGTATCTTTATATCTTATGGAGTTATGTATATAAACTAATATTGTACTTCTCTCGTTATTGCTTAGATTGACCGTAGAGGATGGAACACTTCTTTAAAAAAAAGCGTCGGGATGAATTCTCTTCTCCAAGTGAACCCATTGTTGAAGCAATGGAAAATCAACCCCGAAGAGAAGTTGAGTTGAACTTGAATGATATTGTTGGTGATCTGGGAAAACGCAAGCCAATTGAATAGTTCGATGTTTCAATTCGAGATAGAGTACGAAGAGAGTACTTGAATAAAGGCCCTTGTCAACCAATTGGACTTAAGTATGAAAAAAAAGAAATATGGTAATCAAGAAAGAATTTTTTAAGATATTTGGTTTAAAAGGTATACATGGTTAGAGTATAGTGTATCAAAGGATGCAACTTTTTGCTTTTGGTGCTACCTTTTCAAGAAATCAGATAAAGGAGGTTGATAATCAGATGATGCTTTTACAAAGATAGGTTGTAGCAACTGGAAAAATTCATTAGAAAGATTCAATTATCATGTTGGAAGCGTGAATAGTTGTCATAATAATGCTAGAATTCAATTCGAAGCTTTTCAAGATCAAAGGAACAATGTGACAAGTATATTACGGTCAAATACCCGTGAGATGGAAGTTGCATATCGCATTCGGTTGACAGTCTCATTGAATGTGACCCGGTTTCTCTTAAAGCAATGATTATCTTTTCGTGGACATGATGAGTCAAGTAGTTCTTCAAATCGAGGTAATTTTATTGAGTTGCTTCTATGGTTTAGTGAACTTAACGATGATGTATCCAAAACTTTGTTTGCAAATGCTCCTGCTAACAATCAAATGAATTCACCACGAATTCAAAAGGAATTAGCAAACGCATGTGCTTCATAGGTCACGCATTTCAAATACGCTTGCCATAGTTAATGATATTGGAGATAAAGTTTTCACTCTTTTGGTTGATGATGCTCGAGACGTTACAATGAATGAGTAGATGAGAGTTGTTTTAAGATATGTGAATAACGAAGGATATGTGATTGAGCGATTTATTGGAATCGTGCATGTAACTAACACTTCCTCTCATACTTTGAAATGTGCTATTGATGATTTATTGGTGAAGCATAATTTATCTCTATCTAAAGTGAGAGGGCAAGGATACAATGGAGCTTCTAATATGAGGGGTGAGTTTAATGGATTGAAATTCTTAATATTGCAAGAAAATCTATGGCATATTCATTGTTTCTCTCATCAACTCCAATTAATTATTGTTGCGGTTGCTAAGGGTATTAGAGTTGTGAATGGTGTTTTTAGCCATGTCTCCATGATTGTGAATATGGTCGGGGTATCTTGTAAGAGAAAGGACCAACTTAGGCAGTTGCAACATGACAAATTAGTTGAACAACTTAATGATGGAGAAGTCACTCGTTAGGGCTCACATTACTTTACATTGCTTCGTCTATGCTCTATGTGGTCTTCGGTTGAGAAAGTGTTGGAAGTTGTACGTGACGATGCTACTCTCCGTGATAACAGAAGTACCACTGAAGGATTGATTGAAAGGATGGATAACTATGAGTTTGTTTTCACTTTGCATTTGATGAAACATTTATTGGGAATAACTAATGAATTATCCATTGCCTTGCAAAAGAAAGATCAAAATGTTATTCAAGTCATATCATTGATTCAAAGTGTGAAACATTAGTTGCAAAGTTTTAGAGAGAATGGATGGGAATATATACATGATCAAGCAACAAAGTTTTGTGAATTGCATAATATTTCACAAGTTGATATGGATGAAATTATACCACGCCGTGATTATAAGAAGTATGGAGCAGAGTTGATCACGAATTTGCATCATTATCGTGTAGAGATTTTTAATCAGGTACTATAATATTCCTATTCATGTCTTCTATATATATATATATCATAATTTATGTTATTGTGGTTGCAATGTCAAGGTGGTTGATTTAACTATTCAAGAGATGTATAATCGATTTTCTGACGCTAGCACTGAGTTGCTAGGATGCATATCATGTCTTGATCCAAGAAATTCTTTCTCTCGATTCTAAGATGATCAAGTAATCCGTCTTGCTACTTTATATCACGAGGACTTCTATGCAAATGATTCTTCACGTCTTCCACTTCAACTTAGTAATTTTATTGTTAATGTACAATGTGATCCTCAATTTGCTGCCTTAAGCAACTTAGGAGACATTGCTACGGAAATGGTCAAAAGTGGTAAGCATTTGATTTTTCCGTTGGTTTATCGGATTATTGAGTTGACATTGGTTTTACCTGTTGCTACTGCTTCTATTGAGAGAGCATTTTCTGCAATGAAGACTATCAAGACTGACTTGTGAAATCGGATAGGAGATGAGTGGATGAATGCTAGTTTAATTGTATACATTGAGAATGACATGTTTTCAACGATTGATAACGAAAAAATCTTACAACGTTTTCAATCGATGAGAACAAGTAGAATTCAGTTGCCACCGCTTTAGACGTAAAACCGCAACTATGACATGTTATTTTATTAGATATATTTTGGACTATTTCGTATTAAATATATATGCATTTTATAATTTTTGCGGTTTTTATATTGTATAATTATATATATATAGGGTCTTGTTAGGTTGAGATTTTTTAGCTTAATTGAGAATTGAGATGCATTTTCAGCCACTCATTTTGAAATGTCAACTACAAGTAGATTATATCAACTAAGGGTATTATCGTCATTTCATTTCAATAGCCAGAATATCAAATGTCAACAACTCGTATTAAAATGTCAACAACTAAAAAAAATTTAAAAAAAATTTTAAATTTTTTTTAATTTTTTTAATTTTCACGCGATGTCAACTACGATGTGTAGCCTGCACATCAAATGTCAATAGCCCTGCACATCAAATGTCAACCGCTTATAGTTGACATTATATGTGTATAGGTGATATGAATCATATATGTAGTTGACATTATATATGTGCAGTTGACATGAATTGTATATGTAGTTGACATTATATGTGTGTAGTTGACATGAATTGTATATGTAGTTGACAAAAAAAATAAAAATAAAAAAAATAAAAAATCGAAAAAAAAATTTAATTTTTTTTAAAAAAATAAAAAAATATTTATTAAATAAAATGTATGATGAAATTACCATTCTGCCCTTTCACAATTAATTAATGTAAAAATATTTTCCATGTGGTAAATTCTGGACCACTCATTTAATAAAAATGAGTGGCTAATAATGCATCTCAATTCTCAATTAGGCTAAAAAATCTCAATTGATCACAACCCTATATATATATATATATATTATGTTTGACCGTGAAAAAATATATAGTGAAGTTCATCTCTTACCGTTAATTTTTTCTGCCTCCGCCCGACCGTGTGCATATGTATAACTAGTTGGTAAATGATTCAAATTTGAATCTGATCAATGCTTCCCTACCAATTAATTTGAAAAAAGCAAAAGCATTGCAGCAAAAGAAAAAGAGAGAGAGAATGCTTGATGTTAACGCAGTGTGTCGATCATGTAGGTCCATAGTTAAAGCTTATTTTGGAATTTGAAGATGGATCATCTTCACAGATTAACACGTCAATTTTCCACAGCCAATCGAAAATCCTAATTATTTCATTTCGCCTCAAAAATGGATAAATCTCCCCCAATCATCTTCATCCATAAAATCTCATCTCTCTGCACCTCACCTCAGCCATCGCTTAATTGATTCAGTTCCTTTGTCATTTTCATGAATTGATCCTCGGATTAATGGCGGACGCGGCGAGATCGGCGGGGACGGTGAAGTGGTTCAGCGGCCAGAAAGGCTTCGGATTCGTCTCGCCGGACGCCGGCGGCGACGATCTCTTCGTGCACCAGACCGAGATCCGATCCGAGGGTTTCCGCACGCTGCGCGAGGGCCAGAGGGTGGAATTCGCCGTCGATTGCTGCGACGACGGCCGGAGCAAAGCCGTCGACGTCGCGATCCTCGCTAGGAATCAGAAATCCGGCGGCCGTGGACGTGGCAGAAGCGGCGGCGGTTATGGCAGGGGGAGAGGTAGGTTCGGTGATGGAGTGGAGTGCTATAACTGTGGGAGGATCGGCCACTTGGCTAGGGATTGCTATGGAGACGGCGGCGGTGGAGGTGGAGAATTTGGAGATGGCGGTTACCGCACCTATGGCGGCGATGGGGGAGGAGATAGTGATTATCGTGGCTATGGACGCCGTGGTGGAGGCAGAGGTGGCGATGGGGGAGATGGTGGTTACCGTGGCTATGGACGCGGCGGTGGCGGAATAGGTCGCGGCAGCGGCGGTGGTGGTGGAAGAGTGTGCTACAATTGTGGTGAAGAAGGGCACTTTGCGAGGGATTGCCAAAGTTGATTTTGTTGCAATTTTACTTTCAATATGGGTGGAAACTTACATAAATCTTTCATTTGATTTCTATTTTAATATTTTCTTGTTATACTAATGTATTTTTCATCTCCAATTTTATACACGTTGTATTCTTCAACTTCTGTTAAATTCTGATTTTTATTCCAACTTATATCAAATTATTGATTTGATATGATTTTACAACCAATCATAATTTCGAGTCTATGGCGTAGTTAACATCTTACTTACATGGCACTATTGAATTATTGATTAACATTGTTAAACATCCTATGACACTATCGAAGTATTGATTTGATTAAATATTGTACATTAGAAAACGACTTACTAAAATGATTTCATTTGTTAAGTAGCTTGAGAATGAATCGAGCAAAATCACACAAAAATAATACACTATCTCTTATAAATGTATATGCAACAAGAAACAAATGTAAATAACAAATATAAATTTGTAAACTATATTCTTTATCTTGGACCAGAGATATTCTGGGATGAGATGAAAGAAAAAGCTGCAGTAGACATAGATACATTGCTACCATGTGAAACATTTGCACCTGGAAACACCATAACGTCACTAAGCCCTCCAGATTCCGCTGCAACGGACGACTCGACGAACCTCCGGCCGTAGAATCGCAAAAAGTTGAGCGCCTCGATCGCAACAGCGCCCAATGGTGTTTTCCCTTCGAGCATACCAACCACGCTCGTCATGGACGGCCTCAGCCCCGGCTCCTCTTGAACACAACACAAAGCCACGCGCACCAACTTCTCCACGTCCTGGCTCGTCACTCTACCAACTAGTCTTGGGTCAACCAGCTCCGAATACCTCCCCTGCTCGTGCATCTCCAACGCGTAGAGCGGGAAGTAAACGAACTCGCATGGTGCGGTTCCTTGGGAGGAGCTGTCCTCGTCGAGGCTGTGGCTCCTTGCCCTTGTCATACAGTTTTTCCTTCCGCTAACAATTTCCAGTAGCACCATCCCGTAACTATACACATCAGTCTTGTCTGAGACTGTGGAGCTTGTGAGCCACTCGGGCGCCAGGTAGCCCCGAGTGCCTCTCATGGTCGTGAAGAGACTGGAGTCTTCACGACTGAGAAGCTTGGCAAGGCCAAAATCAGACAGTTTCGCCTGATTTTGATCGTGCAGGAGTATGTTCTCTGGCTTCACGTCGCAATGAATGATCTTGTGCTCGCACCCACTGTGCAAGTAGGCCAGCCCCCGCGCGGCCCCGAGCGCAATCTCGACCCGCTCCTCCCACTCGAGAGGCGGGCCGTTCCCGAACAGGGTCTTGTCGAGCGAGCCGCGGTTCATGTACTCGTACACCAAGAGCCATTGCCTCCTTTGAGCACAATAGCCTCTCAACTTCACCAAATTGAGATGATGAATGCTTCCAATCACACCAATCTCAGTGCAGAAGTCACTCTTACCTCTCACTCCCAAATTAGTGATCCTCTTAACAGCAACAAGTGATTTGTCTTTAAGCATGCCTTTGTATACCGTTCCGAAACCTCCAGTTCCTATCGTCGTCTTGAAATTCTTTGTTGCTCGTTCAATCTCCTCGTAGTCGAACCTCAGGGGTAGACCGGGGATGGAGAATTCGAGATCATCGAACGACATGGACTTCGAATAGTTCTTCAGACTATTCACGAATTCGACGTCGTTTTGCTTATACTTTCTACATAGAAGAATGCCGATAACAAACAACACAAGGAGTCCACTAGTAGGCAGTAGCACCACAGCAACTAAAGGCAGCCCCTCTTCATCGTCCGAACTACCAAAACCCGATGTTGCAGAATGCACAACGACCTTGATGAATCCCACGCGACTGCTCGAGGCCCTCATCATCACTGATCCGACCGCGTCTTCAAGCCTGTAACATGAACCGGATGAATTCTCGAAGAAGAATCCCAAGCAAGAACAATCTTGTGAACAGAGGTTTCGACACTGAGACACATCCACCCCGTAATTCTGAGGTGCGACAAACTCATTCGCAAAGTAGTCTACACCATGGCCGAGCTGCAAGTAGTTCGAATTCGAAGAATTCAAACTCTCCGACCGTTCAGACTGGCTGCAGGAAACAGGTAAGGAGTAAGCACTATCAGATGGAACGCAAAAGTTCGGATTATTTGGAGTTGCTCGAAAGCCTGTGGGGCATGTGCAGACAGTACTATCTGCAGATGCCCCACGGCTACACAATCCGTTCGTCCCACAGACGACTGGGACACGACACTTTTCAACAGGCATGACGAAATCCTGCTTGCGAGTAGCTCCCGAGTAGCTTAAGATGGAGAACTGGCCAGACTGGTCAATCCTGGCCAATCTGAAGCCAGTCTCTGGCAGATTTAGTCTGACCACGACAGAAGATCCATTGTGGTCAAACAGGTAGACTCCCGACTGGTTCATCTCCAAGAAGCCGATGGTCGCAAAGGAGTTCACGTACACTGACACGTCCATTGACATCTTCCAATATGTAAGGTTCCTCCAATGCAAAACGGCATCTGAAGCCGTTAAGACAAATTTGTATCCGCCTGTCAATAGATCGTCGGCCGAGACAGAACTCGAGAGAGTTGTCCCCATACTCAACCTCTGTCCCATCACAATCGTGTCTGTGGGAGAGCTGAAGCTCTCCCACATAGACGTGTTGAATTGGTCAAGGACCACGAGGTTTCCAGTCTCTGTCAGCTGCAAGGCAGAGACTGGGGACCGGAAGTCCGGAGTGGACCACTTGATGCTCCCATGTTCGTCGGCCACGGCAAGGCCGTTTCCCGTTAGCATCATGCTCCCGGACTTCGACACGGGCGCGTCGCGGTTGGCGGACCAGGTGACGGCGTTGGACGCGGCGTGGACGACGCAGAAGTAAAACCGGAGCTGCTGAGCGCCGGGGTTGAACATAGCAGCCTTGAACGTTCCATTGGGGGAGACGAGGAAGGCGCCGGAGGAGTCGATGAATTTGAGATGTGTCGCTGTGAAGTTTGGATATATGAACTCTGGGAAGAGAGCGGCGGATGCAAGAGAGAGATGGAGAGAGAGAAGGAAGATGAGAGAGAGATCCATCATAATGAATGAATGCAAGAATCAAAATCAAGAAGATCATAACTCAACTCATCTGTCTCCATCACAGAGTTGACTTATGGATTAGTTTTTCATCCTGTATCTTATAAAATCTTAATTTCAAGAAATATGAAAGGGAGAGATGAAGTGAATAAAAGCATAAAATAGATGGATTTCGGCGAGGAGTGACGCAAACGTGGCGTTAATTAATCAAGAAAAGCTGCAGCTAGCATGTCAACGGTAAGAGAGATGGGGAGTGTTAATTAGTTTAGTAGTTATTGCAGCCGCCTGTCCAATAATGGGATGAGCTGACTTTGAACTGTATGTATCTTCTCTTGTGTGATTAACAACAGTCAACATCAAGAGAGACAGAGAGAAGCATAAAAAGATGAGATGTTTTTGGTCTAAACTAACAAAGAGTGCAACTCTGCAAATAAAAAAATCCCAGCTCGCTCAGACAAAGCATCAAACAGCTAGAGGGCATGAATGATACATGTCTTGTTGCTGTGTGACCGTTTACCAAACTGAATAATGGAATGAGAAATTTATTTGAATAATGGAGGATATACTCTGAATAGAACAAAGATGCTCTGCATTGCATCGTACTACTGGGATTAGTGAGATTAATGAAACAATGCAAAAGTCTGAAGATAAAAGATCTTGTGTGGTGGGAGCTATTGTACGGAAAATGGGAATAACATTATTGTGCAATTTCTTATATTAATTTACACATAATTGACATATGTAAATAGGTTTTATATTTTCAACATTTTGAACTAAGGAATTTGAAAAAATAACAAGACAATAACTTGACATTTGGTATGAGAGATTATACTAAAATTTGTAACATTATAATCATATAATAACTTAGAATGTTGTAAATTTATAATATA
Organism: Salvia splendens; assembly: GCF_004379255.2. Taxonomy (NCBI): domain Eukaryota; kingdom Viridiplantae; phylum Streptophyta; class Magnoliopsida; order Lamiales; family Lamiaceae; genus Salvia; species Salvia splendens. Next base: position 1,276,339 of record NC_056037.1, on the reverse strand, counting down.
GTACTCCCTCAAGATAGTCATCAAGAAATGGTAAGAAATTCATCAAGGAAATTATGTCATCATAGTGGTTTTATTGCATTTAATAAATTATATAAACAAAGGCATATTCGGAATGAAATAATTCCACAAAACCTACAACTTGAAGAGAGAATGTTAAGAGAGTGCTTAAAGTATCTAAATATACCTAACAATGATGGTTCAAATTTTTATAACATTCCCCTTTTAGTACATGTTTTCATTACTATGAATGAGTTTATGAGCATCGGCGGATCCAGGTGGGGTCGCGCGGGGTCGGCCGACCCCACCGGCGGTCCACCGAACACTGCCGGAAAACATCATCTTCGACCTTTGACCTGGTGCTGTTCCGTCTCCGACCCCACGGTCAGCTTCAACTCTACCCGAAGCCTTCCGCCTTTTCCAAAAACTAAGAGGAGAAAGGAACAATACTAATAAGAATAGAGTAGAGATAGATAAGGGGAGGGGTTGCAGAAGAAGCTGATGTATTCTCAACGAAGAAGATGAACAGAGAGGTTAATATTGATTTTTGGGCTGAGGAGTGGTTAATACTCCTATTGATTGTTGGGTTAGAAAATCTATAAGTAAAAAATCTAATTGATTGCCTCTGGTCACTCGCCGTTAATACTGTTTTTTCATTAATTCGCCTGCAAATAATTTTCTAAGCCATGTAGTATTAACTTTTTTTCTCCTTAATTTTCCCACAAATTTACATAAATTCCTAATTTATTTAAGTTTATTAGTTAAAAAAATCAGTCAATACTGTCCTTTTTAAATAATTTTCTCTTTATTACAAGAGTTACAACTTTCTTTATAAATAAAAATTCTATATTTCTACCGAATTATTATTTTGATTAAATAGAAAGTTATAGTAGGAGACTAAGATTAAGATTTTTGAGGGGCATAGGCTTTGCACAAAAAAAATTGATGCGTTATTGATATTCTTTTAATCTATTTTTTTACTTTTATTTTGTTTATTTGACCTAATTTTTATGAATATAATAATTATATATTTATGTTTTTTTATTATTGATTTTAATTACCATCCATATTAAATTAATGGATAAATTTATTTTAAAAATATCTTGAGTTTGTATCTGTTCTCATGAGTTTTATCTGTTCTTCTGGTGCTAATGTTGAACACAATCAACGACTGGAAGATATGTTTGCAATTATTTCCAATGATAAAATTTCGGTCAGCTTCAAAATATGAATATTCGTAAAAGTTAAAAATATGGACTCGTAAAAGTCAACTATCGTGATAAAACAAAGATAATTTTATTTGTAATGTATTTTTATAATATATATAATATTATTATATTAATTATCTCGTCCGACCCCACGATTTTTAAATCCTGGATCCACCCATGTTTATGAGTGTTTATAGTATAGGGAACAAGGTAATGTGCATTTAAACACATGAATAGCCTTTAGGAGAAGGTGGGTTTCAGATAGTTTTTTAAAAATGATCAATAATGGTTCCCCATTTATCATCGAGATGACTCGAACACTCGATCTGCTGGATGCAAGAAGAAGCGTCTTACCAGCTGAACTGCGCTTCATTGTTTTCAGATGAGTTAGGGTGCGTGACATGTATAGTAAATCAGTTCAATTACGTTGGGACGATCCAAAATGAGAAAAAGAAGCTTATCAAAGTTAGGACAAAGGGAGTATTCAAAAGGAGAGACATGGTTTGGTAAGGTAACCATCTAGAGACAACATTATTTTCTAGAGGAATGTCGAAACGGTTTGAAGATTACGTGAGCTTAAAGAAGACAGATGTCCAAAGCCAAGACAAAACAGTTAGTCATTACGTTTCAATGTCTTCAAATTTCATCAAGATTGCTCTCTATAAATAACCAACAATATCACTAAGAAATTTCATCTCTTCATTGCATATCTCTCTCTGCGTTTATTTAGCTCTTCTCCTTGTCGTTGTTATAATTAATTAAATCAGGTGCATGCCTACAAATATAGTATTCATGTTAATTCTTTTTCTAATTTGCCTTTTTATCCCTTTCCTACATTAAATCAGGTGCATGCCTACGTATTACTTTTCAATGTCTTCAATTTTATCAAGATTGCTCTCTATAAATAACCTTTAATATCACTATGAAATTTCATCTCATCATTCTATATCTCTCTCTGCATTTTTTAGCTCTTCTCCTTCTCGTTATTATAATTAAATCAGGTGCATGCCTACATATATTCATGATAATTCTTTTTTTATTTGCTTTTTCACCCCTTTCCTTATTTGTGCTAGCTTGATTTCGTCTTGGTAAAGAGAATGGACGTAGAAAATTGTTTAGAATTTTCGAATTTGAAATTTTGAGATAATAATTTTCATTTCTTTTTTGTGATGATAAGAGTTTTTGCATAACGATTCACATAAAATACTCAACGATTTGACTATGCTATATGAATAACAAATACTTACTAAGTTTTTTTTTTTGCTTAGTAGGAGCATAAGCTCTTTGTTAGGTCAATGTGTGTCCGCTAATGCTCATAAATTATTTAAACACATACAAACGAAAATGGAAAAGGGAAAAGAAAAAATATTTGGGTTATTATAGTATTCATGAAATTCTAACCAAGTGACTTGTTTCCAGGCAATCGAAGCAAATTTAGGGCAAACATGAAACCTACAATTATTGCATTGGCCACCATTTTCCTCGTCCTAACCACCGCATTCGCGGAGGAGGACGTCCACGGGTCGGGCTTTTGCGACTCCAAGTGCTCTGTTCGATGTTCAAAGGCTGGGCGACAAGACCGTTGCCTCAAGTATTGCGGGATATGTTGCGAGAAGTGTAATTGTGTCCCTTCGGGAACTTATGGAAACAAAGACGAGTGCCCTTGTTATAGGGACATGAAGAACTCTAAGGGCAATCCTAAGTGCCCTTAACTTATTAATATATATTAGAAAAATTCAATATAAATGTTGAATGGTGGTAATTAAAGGCCTACTAGAGCCTAAATTATGTAATAAGAATAAGCTTTTGTATTTCAAGAAATTAAATAAAATTTTCTTTAAGTAATTGGTATTTATTTATTAGAGCATTTCAGAGTTCGGATCGTATCATGAATTCATACACAGATTACTCACATATATAATTATCAATGTGCATCATTTCTTTTCCTATGTTGTCAATCTTATAAGAATTTAAAAAATAAGCATGTTTGGCCATTGCCAAACACATATCTCTATGATATGGCGATTAACTTATCTCAATACAATGACAACATCATAAAAATCTAATGACAAAATAGAAACTTTGATGAGAAAATGGATAAGTTGAGTGGTGATTTTATATAATTTATAATGTTAATACTCCCTCCGTCCCGGACTACTCGCACATTTCCTTTTCGGCACGGAGATTAAGGAATGAGTGTATAGCAAAGTCAACAATTGTAGGTGATAATTTTTACTAAAAATGGAAAGAGTGCAAATAACTTGTGACGCTCAGAAAGGAAATAAGTGCAAGTAGTCCGGGACGGAGGGAGTAATAAATTTTAAGATGTTAAATTTAAACTAAACGAATAGAAGAAAATACATTATTAATACTCGTAAATGAGTCATCCGGATCTGGTCGGGTCAAATATCTAACGGGTCGGATCTAAATCCATTTCTTCAGCTGCAGAAGAGCCAATCTCTAATTCTCACTCTCCCAATCCTTAAACCCTAATAATTCCCACTCCTCTTCGTTCATCAATTTCAGGTACTAATTGAAATGCAATTCTTTAACAGAAATTTTCAATTGATTTCATTATTGATTTATTGGGCTTGAAATTTGTCCATGTGCAGGGACAATGAGACTCCTTCGAAACGCCCTGCGGTCTGCGAACGCCGCTTTGTCTCATCAATCTCAGACCCCTCGTGTTGTTAGATCATTTTCTGCTAGCGCGTCTCGTCGTAAACATTTCTCAGCTAAAATGTGCTTTTGTCGATTTGATTTCTTGCTTGCGTTGTTAATTGTTGGTTGTGGAAATTGTGCTGTATTTGATGATTTTATGTGGAAAATTAGAGCAGCTCGAAACTCAGTAGGACAATAGAATAAGAAGACCAAAGTAAATAAAGAAAGGAACATGATTTCTGCTTTAAGTGTGAGTTGCTGTATGTATAGAATGTCTTGTAGAATATCTCGATTAAGGCGTCATTCCGAGATCAATTGGAGCCTCAGACACTGTGCGTCTTCTATGGTTTTGTTTTCATTTTTCCACTATAGGTGTTGAATTGGTTGGTTTTTGTATGGGATCTTTCAATTTGTTGATTGTTGTTTATGTAAAGTTTGATCTTTAATGCTTTAACAGTTAATGATGATTGGGGTGGATTAAACTGGTCTGGTTCATTTGGGGATTCTCAGCAAGACGATTCAGGCGATGGGAATGCGTCTAGTATGGCTGCCTTTTACAAGAAGCTTGAGAATGCTGAGAAGAAACATGATAGATTTGGGTTGCAAGGAGGTTTTGGTGACAGTATGAATTCATTGGCTGACGGGATGGAATATAAATTAAAGCAAGCGGCTTCCTACTTTGAGTTTGATCCACTCGAAGTGACTAGAGATGATTATAGTTTCAGGCCTGATGTCAATTTCCAGAGTGGGATGTCTTATGATACCAAGGTATAAACTGTAAAGTGTGACCTGTGTGGTGCGACATTAGTTTGTAAGTTTTGTAGTTCATACTTGTGTTTGATTGTCTGAGCTACTATATATTTTTGTGTCAACTAGTATTTGTGACATCGCTCCCTCTAGTTATCCTGACAGAGTTAAATCCTATTTCTGAAGACTGCATATTGTAAACAAGGTTAATGCAGCAGTGCCTTTTTGGTCAATTGCATTATTGTTTCCATGGCTACATATAGTTTTGTATACTTTTGTAAGTATAGGATTGTACTATATCTTTTGTTATTGAACTCTAAGTTGGTTCCAGCAATCATCTGGCCTCGTTTGAATGTCTGACCTGCATATCTTGAGGTACTGATTCTTCCCTCAGTTTATGACGCAGTTTTGCTTTAATAGCTTGCCTTGGTAATATACAGGATCTTGATTTGAGAAAGCCTGGAGTGCGCAAGCCTACCAAAAGGATGGAGTTTGAAACAACGACAGAGGAAGTATTGCGAGAAGCTGATTTCAGGGTAGGTATATGCGCATCTGTCTAACAGTACCTTTATTTAAAGGCATAGTTCTCTGATCAATTTATGTTGCATTATGGCATTTAGGAGATTCTTTCGTCTAAAACTTTAAATACAGTATTAAATTTTTCAATAAAAGTTTCTTGGCATATAAGAGTTGATATTGATTTAACTTTGATTATCTTCTGCAAATCCAATTGGCACCTCTTCTCAAAGTATGCATATGGATCACCCTTTTCATATTTTCAAAAAATATTCTCACTTTTTGTTGTTAATAACCCGAAGAATTCCTGAGCATTATGCTCTAATCATTCTTTGGGTACCGTCTTAATGTATTTGTAAAAAGCCTTGAAGAGCTGATTCTGTACATAAAAACAGTTCTGTTAATTCAGGTTATATTATCCAAATTTTTAACCAAATGAGATCATTGCAATTGGCCATTCCTCAACTTTGAGTATTGCTTATTTACGATTTGTGCGACTATGAAAGCAAAAATTGCTGATATTCTTGTTACATTTTACGTGAAAAAATTTCACTTGAACTTTGTTACTCACTGCTTGCTTGATTTCTGGGCAGAACGTGAAATTCCTTGCAAAGTTCATCACCGAAGCTGGTATTATCAACAAGAGGAGCAAGGTAAGAAACTGTAACACCACTAACGATCCTGTGCTGGTAAGTGACATGTGCTAGTTCTTAGTTGTTGATTGTGTGTTGAGCAGACTGGAATCAGTGCTAAGGCTCAGAGGAAAGTTGCTCGTGAGATCAAGACGGCTCGCGCATTTGGCTTGATGCCTTTTACCACAATGGGAACAAAACAGTTCAGGTACGGGGATACAATGGAAGACATGGACCGTGATTTTGAATTCGAGTCCACGTACGATCATAATTTTGTCGAGGAGGGAGCAGATGCCTGAAACCTTCCCTGCTGCTATCACTGGTCCTTTTTTTGGGAGAACTGCGACTTTCTCGACAGCCTTTGCTTTTGGCAGAGAAAATCAGGTGCTTGAGATTATAATGTTGTTCCTTTTGTATGAAACTCTCTTACAAATATTTCAAGCATTAGTTATTACAGCAGACCAGCTTTTGTAAGCATTTACCAGCAACAAACCTAGTTGATGAACTAATTTTTTGTCTAGTTTCTGTGCTGTAATTCTTGAAATTCTTTTGGGAAATAATTTGTGAGATTGAAATATTAATTTCTAAATGTTTTATTTTTTGAATAACTAGCCGATTTATACATGGAAATATAGTTACGGCTTGAAGCAAAAGGAGAAGGTTACCTCTTTCAAATTTCTGCGTTTGCCCCTGGTTTAAGGAAAGTATAAGAGTGGTTTTCATAACTACACTTTTACCAAACAAAATTTCCAATTTGAAACTAAAGAATGAAACATCTGATGTTGATTTAACCAAAAGACCCAATGTGTCCATGGTAATAATATCTCCAATACTACGAAGTAATGAAGTACTCTTATGTTCGACATATTGAAGATACAAATGGGATTAGATCAGTAAATACAGACATTAAGATAAATAGATCAGATGTTGAGAACTATACAAATCCCTCCATTTTCACCAATCAGTTCCCAATCCTCTTGAGATGAAGAGCTGGTCAATGTACTTAACAACTAGAGCTGCTGAGGCTACGAAGTTCTGCATCTGTATTCTTGCTGATGTTTCTGAAAGAGAGAAAAAATACTTTTGGACATTTTGAAAAGATAAAAGGTCATGCAAATGGGAATAAAATTGAAATAATTGATTCTTTCATGTTCATGATCATTAACTGAATGGCTTATGGCTGCTGATCAGTAGAC